>NW_027185318.1:9956477-10160730 GCF_022577435.1 Embiotoca jacksoni | reverse complement strand
AAAAAAAATGTTACAATATATTATTTATTATATAATAAATTGACAAAAAGACAACTTTGATTCAAGGTAGTTCTGGGAAAGATCGATGTTTTTTTTGTGTTGTTGTTGTTGTTTTGTTTGTTTGTTTGTATTCTGCGTAACGCTAAGATTAAAAACAATCCTGTTCAATACAGGAAATGCCAATATCCCCCCCCCCCCCCGCCGCCGTTTTTTCCCCGGGTGACGGCTGTGCGTCCCGCCGCCCGGTGACGCAAGTCCAACATGAGGCTCCTCTCATTTGTTGTTGTTTTTTTTTTTTTTTTGGTCTCCGCCAACTCCTTAACGGGAACATCCGGCTGTTTACTTACTAACCGCTCCACGATCACCGGCCGGTCGCGAAACCTCCAGAGGGTCCGTTATTAGATGCCGAGCAATATGTAATGGCAAAAGCAGCCGCCGCAGCTTTGAAACGGACGCCGAGAGCGGACAGTCGTGGTCCGCGAACCAAAAAACAACAACAACAACAACAACAAAACAACGGAGTTAAAACGCTCAGCGGAGACGACGAGAGCGTTTCGCGCACGTGCGAGCAATAGATGATTTAAAGTCGATGAGACGCGACGGCCCGCGCGCCCGCGAACCTCGGCGGGTCAAACGCCGGCTTTGAAAACACCGAAAGTTAAAACGCCGCGCAAACAACAACAACAACAACAACAAAAAAGCGCGAGTGATCGTCAAGCCAAATCCTCCTCGAGCGTTTTTTTTTGTTTTTTTTTGGCGGGATGCAAACTTTTTTTTTTTTTTTTTGGACGAACACGAGAAGAAGAGCAGTAAAATTAAAAAATAAATAAATAAATAAAAATACGAGCTCGGTGCTTGATGTTGTGTGATCAATTAGGACGCGCAGCTGTTTGTTTTCCCAGCTTGTTTGTTGTCATTTTCACTGCCTCGAGACGATCGCTGCCGTTCGGGATGACCTTGAAGGAGGCGCTCGATGGCGGCACACGTCTTTCGTGGCGGATTTGACCGATTCCCGCGCTTTCATCCGATCACTTCCTGGTTTCTCGCTGGCGCGCGATCAGATAATCCAATCAGGAGTTGGGGGGGGGGGGGGGGGGGGGGGGTACATGCTAATCTGGGACTTCCATACATTATAATACGGCGCATCTGGAGGCGGGCTGCCCGTTTTTTCTGCAGAATGAACACTTTTAACTTCTCAAGACTTTAATTCAATATTGCTGCTGCAATTTTTATGTGCCTATACTTTTTGTAAGATTTTTTTTTTTTTGAATAAAATGGAGTTATTTGATGTTTCTATATTGGCGCATGATGTGAATTTGACCAAGGGCAAGCGCTGGAATTTGTTTTTAAGAATCATTTTCGATCGCCTCGATCATTTCGTATCCGTAGGTTCGCAAATATCGGGAGATTCTTCGTGGGTCATACCGCTGCAACCGCTTTAACTAAACAAAAACTTAAACAGCGGCATTCTCCCGTCCCATTTTACGTGAGCTGTGGCGACTTCGGGAGGAATCTGTACCCTCGTCTCTTTTGGAGATGCGATTTTTAAAATTCGCTTCCAAATCTCAAAAGTCCCGCGAAGAAATGTGTCTTTGGGTTAAAGCTGAGGATTGAGTGCCGTTGGGCGGCCCGTCCCGGGGGCGTCGGAGCGGGACGGACCCGCGCCTCTGCGGAAGAGGGTCGCGAGCGGCGACGGCGCCGGGGGCCTAACGAGAGGGGGGGGAACCGACCTCGGCAGCCTAGATTCGTTGCTAGAGCGGCAATGCATTTTTGATGTCCTCCCGCCATTCCCCCCCCCACCCCCCCCTTTTTTTTTTTTTTTTTGTGGCTTCAACTTCTCCGTACGACCCTGACGGAATAACAGCGCCCCCAGCAAGCGTCCATACAGCTTCAATTTGCCCTGTGACGTGTGCAATGTGGAGGCGTTTGTGTAAGTGTGTGTGCGTGTGTGTGTGTGTGTAAGTGTATGTGCTTGTGTGTGTGTGTGTGTGTGTGCGTGTGCGGTGAGGAAGATGGAGCACAGGCAGACGAAAAAGAAAGACGGAGAGAGAGAAGGAGACATCGAGAAAGGGAGAAAATGTCCCCCTTGCCTGTTATAATATTTGAGAAGCCTTCTGTGGAACAGTGATGCAGTCAGAGACAGGCCTGTTAGCTCTCTCTCTCTCTCTCTCTGTGTGTGTGTGTGTGTGTGTGTGTGTGTGTGTGTGCGCGCGTTTGATGCGGAGAGAGACAGGGCCTTTAGTTTGGACTAATTCAGCCTGTGAGCGAGTGAGAAGGAGCACTTTCACTGTTTATTTATCTACCTGGGAGAGAGAAGGAGGCAAAAAAAAATAAATAAATAAATTAAAAAAAAAAAAAAAAAGGAGAGGAGAGAGAGGAAGAGGGAGAAAGAAGGCTGGCCGGGTTGTCACAAACTATTAGACAGACGGACCCAGCGTGCTCTGCCCCATGTCAATGAAAGAGGCCAGGCCAAAAGACAACCGTTTGTGTGTTTTTTTTTTTTTCTTTGTGGTGCGCGTTAATGGCCGCGCATTTGTGTGCAGCCCTCGCGCGCGTGTGTGTTTGTTTGTTTGTTTATTTATGAATGAATGTGGTTTTTGCAGTGCTTGAATTGACAAGAGAAATAACGTGCGCGCTTGTGTTAACTGGCACAAGACCCAGAAACCAGCTGAAAGAAAAGGTAAAGGCTTTGTGTGTGTGTGTGTGTGTGTGTGTGTGTGTGGTGTGTGTGTGTGTGTGTGTGTGTGTGTGTGTGTGTGTGTGTGTGTGTGTGTGTTTGAGAGAGAGAGAGTAAATCTCCAGACATTGATGAGGAGGCAGGATGCCCTCATTGTTTAAGACAAAAGGAGCTCCCTCGGCCGCAGAATAAAATATCCTAGTGTGCATGCACATATGTATGTACACTCCCATTAACCACGGTGTGTGTGTTGTGTGTGTGTGTGTGTGTGTGTGTGTGTGTGTGTGTGTGTGTGTGTGCCTCGCTTGCTCATTGTAAAAACATCAATATTGCAGTTTTCAGCCAAAACACCACTGAAACAGCACGAGAAGGTGGATAAAATGTTAATAGGACTGATGTGGTTTGACTGCATGTCAAAACACAGATCTGTGGAGCTCCTTCCACATTTCGAGGGTTCAGCCGCATCCTGGTGGTGTTTCTAATTATTCAGAGAGGCATACAGTGTACAAGGCAGGCAGGTAAGTCTGGATAAACAATGTTTCAAACAGACACACACACACACACCTTCAGGCTGAACTCCTACAAAAACAAAAAACAACAACAACAACAACAAAAAAACTCACTTGGGGTTGGAGCTGTTCCAGTAAACAGCGTGTGTCTGTCAAATATGATCTTCTCCTCTGCCCACACGGACACCCAGGACAGGATGGTCAGCACCACCACCTCCATCACACACCTCTGCCCGAGCTGGCACAACATCACAGACATCCAAAGGGGGGGAGGGGGGAGGAGGAGGAGGAGGAGGAGGAGGGGGAGTCTTTCGTTTCTAAGTGGGATCAGGCTGTCACCGCTGCCGCTGCAGAAATCCTCTCTAGATCGTCAATGTCCGTCTGCGCGTCTTTGGACAAATGGGGGTCGGCGGTTCATGGATCGTTAACTGGCTTGATGAGAGTTCCGATTAGCCCGGGGGTGGGGGGGGGGGGGATGTTTCAAGTCATGCCGATTCGTTTTGAAATTCGCCGTCAAAAACTTCGCGGGGTCGCAGGCAAGAGAGCAGAATTCACATGGTATTTTACGGACGCGTCGGCGGGATGCTGCGAGTGCGTCTCCTCTGCAGGGTCCGAAACTTTTCTCCCATTACGCGCAGCCGGAGAGACAGATGCGCCACCTGGACTCGATCCCGTCTTTCTCCCCGGGAAAAAATAAATAAATAATAATAAAAAAAAAAAAATCGAATTAATTACACTCCAGAATTCATCCGAGGTTCGTAATTCTGTCGGCGATATCGGTGTTCATCAGCGGACACGAGGCAGCGGCAGAATCGGCCGTCATATTTGTTTACCCGGATTTTGTACTGAGCCTGGCGCACGCTTTGTTCCGCTCCTTCCTCAGCGCAAATCTCTTCACAGCCTAAAACTGCGTCCGCTCGGGTCCTTCCTCTCACTGCAGATCAACGAAATACATCCCACGCAGACGGACGCGCTCCTTTTTCCTTATTTTCTGTCCAAAGTTATCGCACCGCAACAATAGCAACAACAACAAGAAGAAGAAGAAGAAGAAGAAGAAGAAGAACCGCGAGACGGGAGCATCCTTCGTACATACAGAACCGCGGGCTCTGACAGCATCTCAACTTGGGTGATCCCTCCGCTGCCACTGGCTCCAATCCAGTGCGACTCCGGTCGCCGCGCACCTTTCACTTTTCTGTGCGTCACGCGCGTCCGGCGCAGCCAGGGAGCCCGTCGATGATCACGGCTTTAATTCCAACATGCTTCCACGCAAACGTCCACCTATGGCGGCAACATCACTCACCGGCGCCCTGATTCGGTGTAAGTAACCCCTCTCTCCCCCCCCCCCCCCACTCCTCACCCGCTTCTCTCTCTCTCTCTCTCCATCTCGCGCTCGCTTTTTCTTTCCGCGAGGGCGGGGTCTGTGTAGCCGTGCCGCGCCGTGCCGTGCCGTGCCGCGCTCCCTCTGGGGACTCGGGGCTGGCTGGCTGGCTGACTCACTGCGCCCTGGCAATACGCAAGCCGGGATGAGAGGAAAGCCTCAGCTCAGTTCAAACACTTTATCACAGAAAGTTGCACGGCTCCGCGGTGTTATTAATACACTCGATGAAATAAAGATGATGCAGTTCTGCAGTCGTCTTCCAGAAGGACAGACTCATAAGTCCACCTTGTTATTATTCACCATAACGACCGACCGACCGACTGAAAGGCTGTTTACTTGCATCGCATCTGGACACGCGGAGCGCCCATGAAGTTCACTATCTTGTTTGAAAGCCGGCGCCTGATGGATGGGCTCCGTGAGGGAGAAAGAGGGCGTCTGATGGATCGCTGGAACACTGGAGTCATTTTCCATCAGTGTCCATTAGGCCCAAATGGCAAGCGGAGGCAGCACCGAATCTAAAAGCCTGTGAGCCATGAACCTCCAGATAGTTCTGTCTGACAGAGCGCTGCCACCCCTGCTGCCTCTGTCCTGCGAGAGTGTGTGTGTGTGTGTGTGTGTGTGTGCAGATTCCTCTGCAACAACATATCCATCTTAGGTGCTTAGTCTCGGCCCCCAAAGGAGGGAGATGCAGTAACCACATTGCTGTACATCGTTTCCACAAAGCGCCGCATGCCTTTTCCAACATTCGATTTGCTGCGCAGGACGACCTCCCCGGTTGAGGATCAATCCACTCCCAACGAGATGAGAATTGATTTAAGGAAATTATTTGCAACAAATTCATTAGCATTCGCTGCATAGGGGAGAAAAACAATTTACAGACTCGCAAGCGAGTAAAGGGTTTCTTTTGCGGTGGAGCAGCTCCTACAAAAGGCCGCGTCCCCAAAATCAAACCCAAATGACGTGTCCCAAGGTTCCCAAACTAATGGGCCGTGTTATAATGTCAAACCTGAAACCTTTCTGCAAGCTCCATTTTCCACATCTTATTGTGCCTCTTGGTTGGATTCCTTATGCAAAGTGGCCTAGTTTTTTTTTTTTGTTGTTTTGCTCTGCCTGCAAAGTAATCCCTATTATTTGGGCTGTGCGAATTCAGGCAGGGAGAGAACCCATGCACCCCCATAACCCAAATACAGCTGCATGTTGTCCGCCTCTGTGGATGAATTATTCAACATCTGTCTGAGGCGTGCATATGTAAACAGGTGAATGGTCTCCTGATGTTTTTTTTTTTTTTTAAATGCGAGCCACAGCAGACCAAACATCCTTCACCTCAGTTTAGACTTTTTCCTTCTTCCGCTGCCGTGTCACGCCGAAAGTGAGTCGAAAGCTCATGTAAGCTGCGCAGACTACAAAAAAAAAAAAAAAGAAAAAGTAATGGCTGGATTTGGATATGAAGGTCTCTTAAGCGATCCTAAATCTAAAAGAATGTGGGTGAGGCAGCATTTGGGACACGTGCCTCCTTAAAAGAGTGTTAAATCCCAGAATGTATGGCCGTTTAAATCCGTGATTGCTCTGCAGTCCAACTTTGCTCCAGAGACATAAATTGCGGACGCATGAATCATCTCCGGGACTTTAAAACACAAAAACGGGAGATGTACGTCTTCTCAGGCCGTTTACTAACAAAGCAGCCGACTTCCCAATTCTCACACCCCAAGGCAGTCAACGGTTTCTCGACGCCTTATCCGGGATTTGAACATGTCACAAGCTATAAACGGAACGGTCTCTTAAACTTCTTGTTCCCCCTCTCCTCCCCCAAACCAAATGTTTTTTACATTTGTGTGTGGCCTTGGCGTTTACCAGTATTTGCTTGATTAGAGACCGCAGTACAAAATGTAAATAAACGCTGCCAGATGTGGTTGGATTACCACCCCACATGGTTTCGCTTAGTCCCGAGCCCACGGGCGGGCGCTGGGTCGAGCCAGGAACATCCCAAGATCTGAATCCGGCAAACAAACGGAGGAGGAGGAGGAGGAGGAGAAGGAGTATGGTTACACCGTGACACACTGAACAAGTTACAAAACACAAATCCAGGGACATTTTGGATGTTTTGCACGGTGTAAAAAAAAAACAAAAAAAACAACAACTTGTATGGCCTCTTTGGTGTCAAGTAACACGTGGATCAAATTGCTTTGGGAACATAAATGTTCGCCTCTGCTGCTTGGTATAGGGCACGCCAGATGAAATATGTCTTTACAGATTAAATTTATATTAAAGTAGCATATTTTGTGAGGCCGTCGGGTTGGATCTGGTAACCTAAAAACATCACAAATCTATGTTTGGATCGTCTTACTTTGAGTGTAACCCCCTCCACCCAATTATGCAATCTCTTTGCATTTCAATATGTGCCGAGGAGGATTCCGCATAGACCGCTCCTCTGCTCTAAATTACCCTTGGTGCAGAGTGAAATAGTAAGAAGCTGCAAGTAAACAAGGGTCTGAGGTATCAAAGGCTGCATCAGAGCCTCAAGTTCCCGCCACGGAGTTTCCGTGAAAAAAAAAAAATATATAAAAGGTACCTGAACATGAAATGTCAAGAGACTAGTTGCAATTCTTGGCAAACACACGCATGTTCTAAAAAAAAAAACAAAAAAAAACTTGAAGGTACTACCACCTTTTATTTTTTTTATTTATTTTTAGCATCCTACAACATGCCTCTCAACATTTCTGTCATGCTGGTGATGCTCACCGAGCATCTAGACCGCAATCCGTCTTAACTGTGACCTTCAAGACACGCTTCCCTATTCAAAAGTAATGACATGAGGAAAAAAAAAAAACAAGTGTCAGAGCTGCGGAATTCAAAACCCAGCTGGAGCTCACCGTTTAAAAAAATAAATAAATAAAAAAAATCACTCCACGAGCTGCTGGCATTATACAGCAAAATCCAGCTCCTCTCAGCCACAAATACTGACACCGCTGGGCTCAGTTCCCCTTTCTCTCATTTGTCCCTTTCTCAAAAGGCAGGGAGGATCTTAGGTTAATCCTCTCCCACTGCTCTGAGGAAGTGGAAGGAAAAAAAAAAAAAAAAAAAAAAAAAGGTATAACGCCAGAAAGCCCAGGGAAGCACTTGAGATTAAGCCACTAACTATTGACATTGTGTGAGTGGCAGGTAAAGTCACCTCTGCTCAGCAACCTTTGATCACCACCAGAGAGCAACACCGCCCCCTAGTGGTGCAGGAGGTGTAAAGCCAAAGTTTGTCACCGGGTCGTTTGTTTCCCTTCCATCGCTCGCATCCCCCGAGGAACTCGGGAGATAAACGTGGATGCCAGATACGCCCGATAGTCACACTTGTGTCTCATCTTAATCATTCATTTCATGAGATATATTGACTTGGTTCCCGTGGCAACCTGGCTCCTCTCCTCAAGAGACAGACCTGCTTAGCTTGAAAAGGTCAAAGCAGCGCACGGGAGGATGGAGGATTATTCAGAGTCATTGAGAATAGAAAGTATCCAGCGCTGAATGTGGAATTAACTCCCGACTGGCCGGCCGGAATCGTGACCGAGACGTTTTCGTCGACGGACTGGAACGGGGTTGAGCCGAAACCCGGATGAGCAGTCAGTCAAGTTTCAGATGGGATGAGTACAAAAGTTGGAAATATAGTAAAAAGATGTTGTTGTTTTTTTTAAATAAATAAATAAAATAAAATAAAAACCCCACCGGTAGTCAACAGGATGGGAAACGTAGAAAATGTTACGAGATGTTAACCGGTACAGAGCAGCAGTACCACAGGTAGGAGAGGAAGAGACAGAAACCAAATGAGGCCAGATGAAAGAAGGAACAAACTAAAGATTTATTGAAGGCAGCAGAAGATGTAAGAGACAAAAGATCAGAATGGCAAAGTGGGGGGGGGGGGGGGGTGGAGGGAGGGGCGGGGAAGAGGGGGGGGGGGCGGGGCACATACAGAGACACTTCTGTGTTCAGATAGTTTTAATGACTTTGTATTACAAAAGGTTTTTTTTTCTTTTCTTTTTTTCAGTTTTACAGCTCAGGAGAGCTTTATAGGTCTGTATTGTTTTTATCAAAATATACATGTTTTGAACGTAAAGTGGATATAATCCAAATGATTTTGTGGTACAAAAACATGAATATATACAACCATCAACCCCCGCGTCATACAATAACCCCCACCCCGCCCCCCCCCCCCCCATATAAAAAGGAGAGGAAAAAAATAAAAAGCTTTAAACGAAAAACTGAAAGGCATATAATCTTCTACACTGTCAACATCACAGCTAGGACTGTGGGTCAATTAAGTATCCGTTCTAAAGCGACCTCTATAAAAGTAGGCTCTTTGTAAAGTCAATCAAACAAAAGGGGTACACTATACAGTATCCGTTGTTACCAAAAACGCAATTCAACTTTGTGAGACTTTTTGTCGAAGGCATCCGAGGAACAGGAAAAAAAAAAGAAAAAAAAGAAGAGGAATTGAAGGCTTGTGGAACGTGAAAAAATAAAAATAAAACCCTCCAAGAAATCACAACACTACCAAAAAAAAAAAAAAAAAAAAAAAAAACAGCAGGGGTAGAACATACTTTGGTCCTTAACAGCAATAACCGTCCGCAGCTACATGAAACTTTGTTAAATCATGCATAAGAATCTTTTACAAAAATAGAGACACAGCTCGTCTGTATCCGGTCCAAGACTGCAGTGGCCGAGGAAAACTGGTGCACGAGGCACGCAGGAATGTGACGACGTTTTAAGACTTCAGAGTGATGGTGCCGACTTGGACCTATTGTTGAGGAAAAGTGCACAGGCATACCTGACTGTGGCGCGAGTGTGTACACAGACAGGGGAAAAGGGTGAGTGCTGCCCCACCTTGTAAACGGCTGGTGGTAGACTGGATGAGCGGGAGGGGCTGCTCCGCCCGCGACTGGTTGTCAAGTTGTGGGCGGGTTCAAGTTCGGGGACCAGTTTGATTGACAGTTAAACAGCCGACCGCAGCAGCAGCAGCAGCAGCGTAGAACTCGTCCCTCCAGCTGATCCAGTCTAACGCCACGCCTCGTAATTCTGGTATCCTGAATTTAAGAAACAAATACACTTGGGTTTTTAAACACAGTCCAAGAATTGACAAAATGCCTCCGAGCTGCCCTCTCACAGGTAGGATTACCCGAATATAAACGGGATGAAGGCATCTTCGCTGACAGGTAAGATAAAACACCTGAACGAGAGGTAAACAAAGTCAACTGACCGGGCCGGTTTCAGCCTCGGGACTAAAAACTCAAGGCACTGCGATTGTGATCAAACCCAGCCACTACAAATACGCATCAGTTAAGCTTAGAAGTGATACACATCTATATGCTAACATTAAAAAGAAAAAAGATAAATGAATAATAGGTGTCCACGTATAGATGAACGTAATATGGTTAAATGAGGCCCCAGACACCGTTGTCCCGAGAGGACGACGGGGGAAGTGAAAGGGGACTGTGAGACAGGAAGGCTGCACACAGCTCCACACCCGCCACGACACTCCTAACAGAGCTACATCACCTAGCGAGGATATTAAGCATCTAACTGAGTTACATTCATAGTTTCTAGATACATATAATGGGGCTATATGCATACAAAGATAAACATTTTGTGATTTTTAAGAAAACAGAAGATTAAATGAGCCACCCCCCTCCTCCTCCTCCCCCCCACCCCCATTTTTTTTTTTTTTTTAACAATGCTGGTACACGCCAGGAGGCATGTAAAAAAAAAAAAAAGAAAGAAAAAAAAAAAGAGGCATTTTGAGAGCCACGTCATTTCTAAATAAAGCCCTGACTGGGGTAAAGTAAGGCACAAAACTGTAGATAAAGACAGCGACAGAAGAATGCGTCCATATTGAAAAACCTCTGATAGTGGTATGGATCCCCAGAAGGAAATATGTGGGTGGTTACACGATAGCATAAAAATGCATACTGGGAAGTGAGTTGTTTGATTGGTCTGCGAGGCAAAACTAAGGCCTTCGACTCAAACCGTTTCCGACTGGCCAAACAGGTTCAAAGTGGCATTTCAAAAAAAAAAAAAAAAAAAAAAAAAAAAAAAAAAAAAAAGGCACGCACACTGATATTCCCACACGACTACCATTGGAAAAAGGAATGCTGAAGTGTGTCTGGTGCGGATACAAGTCATCCACACGAGCAAACATCTGTGGTGAAGGGTGTGTTTTTGTTTTTGTTGAAGCGATTTGGTCTATAAAAAAAAAAAAAAAAAAAAAAAAAAAGGGACAGTTCATCAGCTGCCTCTACTTTACCTCCAAAAATAATAACACGTTGTCATTGCAGAACGTTGCCCAGCTCCCCCACGTAAAACGTCACAGTGGAACTAATTAGCAAATAGGTTTGGGTTAGCAACAATCCGTACTGAGCGGGATCTAATCAAGACACGTGCTGATTGCCGAGCAGGTCCGATTACGTCAACGGTCATCGATCCCCGTGAACGGCGTTTACATTCTTACCAGCACTTGTAGCCGAGCTTCACAAAAGACAGCGGCGATAAGAGAAAATGGACCCAAAAGGATTTCCGGCAACAGACGAGATCCGTCTTAACTTGCTGGAGGATCGCACACCAAATATGGGGTTTTGTACCAATATCATGAAGCCGGCTAGTATCAGCATGTCTAGTTAAACTACACAAATGTAAAACTTTTGGCATCGAATTGTATCATTGTATTTGTGACGCCTCGTCGCTGATAACCAATTACAGCTTACGACAACGTGAAACACGAGAGAATTAAGTTGTTTTGGTTTTCAACGTATAAGTTGGTGCATTAGGGCTTGGGGCAGGGAATCGGAATCAATAAACGGTGTGGATTCGATTCAACACCCAAACCTGTTCACGATAATAACTTCTAAGTGGGGGTTTAGAGGAGCAACGTTCTCCAAAGCTCTGAGTATATAACGGTGGTCAATTCCACTGAAAAGCAACCTTATGAAATGGTAGCATTCAGTTGGCAAAAGACTTGGAGGGTGGAAGGAAAGGCACTCAGATGGTGGACTTGGAGAAGGACACTCGAAGGTGGTGGTTCTCTCCAAGATCGTGGTTGTGGAACTCGATGAGGGACTCGATTGCCTCCTCCACTGAGCCCATCTGGATCAGGGCCATCTTGCGGTCCTTTCTGTTGAATAAAGAGAAGAATGTGTTCACAACGTGGCCACATACGGCCCACTTTTGTGTAGGTCGATTGCTATTTGCTGCGTTGTACTTGGAAGACTGAATCCTCTCTATCCCCTAAAGTTCTCAGCCTCTAAACAATGAATAACAGTTTATAGAAGCTCTTGCTTAAATTGCCTTCGCTTCAAGCGAAGGTTGTCGAGGGTTCTGAAAGAATTCAACAGGAATTCAAGAAAAGTAAGGACGGAGACTTACTGAAAGAACTTGAAGGCCTTGACTGTGGCTCCTGAGCTGGCGAATAGCCTCCGGAGATCATCCTCCACCACAGCAGGCCTAAAAGCAAAAGAGTGAGGGTGAGTGGGACAAAAGCACAAAAAAAAAAGCACAAGACATTTGTTCTGGTTCCCTCTACCAATTTGAATTTGTTTCTATTTATTTACCAGCAAGGTAAAACAGGAGGCATGATTAGATCTAATAAAATTTAAAAAAAAAAAAAAAAAAAGCACCTCTAGAGTTGAATGTTTAGAAAATAATGTCACTGCTACTTAATCAAAAGCCTTAAATTTAGAAAAAGAAAAGTCAGGACTACAAAGGAAAAAAGCGTAGAGCACAAAAGCTCCGGGGGGAGACAGAGCGGGAATGAAAATGAGGCTCTTGCAGCAGCACTCACGGTATGTTGGAGAGG
The DNA here is from genome assembly GCF_022577435.1 of Embiotoca jacksoni. NCBI lineage: Eukaryota > Metazoa > Chordata > Actinopteri > Embiotocidae > Embiotoca > Embiotoca jacksoni. The sequence continues at coordinate 10,148,341 of NW_027185318.1, read as the reverse complement.
TGGAGTGTTGCAGAGGGCGGGAAGATGTTGGAGTAATTTTTGGAGCCCGGCTTCTTGAAACGATGCAGCGGGGAGTTGCTGAAGTCCTTTGTGAGGCCCTGGTCCTCGTGGCCTTCTCTGGGCAGCTGGACTGTTGTGTGTTTCGACAACGTCACGCGCATGGCCCTGCCATGAAGACGCTGGCCATTCAGGTGGCTCATAGCTGAGGAACATTAATGAGGACAGTCAACACACACACACAAGCACGGACTGAATTCACACGTTCTCCCTTTGTTGCACTGATTAACTGTGAAATTTTGAATTGTACAAATTTCCATCAACAATTTTCATCCTTTCCCTCTTTGATAAACCTATTTTCTGCACGTTGTTATGAATAATAGAAGCGAGCAATAAGCCGTCTATCAAAGGAAGACCTGGAAAAACCCACTCGGCAAAGACTCAGTACAACGTATGGTAAAATAATGTGAGGGGGAGGGGAGGGGTGGGGGGGGGGGGGGGGAACAACCAAGATGAAAGAAAGGGAAAGATCAAAGGCATAAAACAGTGTTTTGTATGGTTGGAGTGTTGCTACCTAGCTGAGCCTGTGTGCCATCAGACATCTGGATTAGAGCGTTCTCCTTTTTATTGAACAGGATCTTCACTCTCATCACATCGCCGTACACACCTGAGGAGGAAGAGGAAGGTGTCACGATACAGGAGAGCGAGTACAACATACAACACATCTTCAACAGGAGCCACGCAGCCAATCACAGCAACAAAAACAAGTTACACCACCAAATCAGCGATATTAATATGGCTACTAAATGACCAGTCTGATATGAGTCATTGTTAAACTAAACTACACATTTTTTTTTTTTGTTCAATTCTGCATGAAGGCTCTATATCTAATCCTACGTAAGCCCTCTTGATACAAAAATAAAAAAAAAAAAAAAAAAAATGACTGCTAGGAGGGAAAGGTAGTGATTGGAAGACAAAGACGAGTACAATGAGTAGTTGTGATCAATTTGATCGCTTTACAGCGAAGGAAAGTTGATTAGCTTGAGGGCCTAAATAGAGACACATGCAGAAATAAACTAAACATGCACATACCTACATTCAAGTAACCGAGACAAACGGCAAAAGAATATGTTGACATAATCCGAGGGATATGTCTACTCACAAAAAATTTAAAAAAAAATAAAAGCAGCAGCATTTCATCTTTCTATGTACTGTTGCTGAGTGACTCGAGGCAACCGCAGACAAATCGACGTTACATACAAATGAAATGCGATAAATTTTCATGGCTTGAAATTGGACGGTCCAGAACCAGTAAAGTGTTGACTTTTATTCCTCTTCCTGAGGGTGATGCTTTAGAATTTAGATCGGCCTCCTGCCTCATTCCCGAACAAAATGATCCCCGCATTTCTATTTAGAGGGGCAATAATTCCATTGAAGGGCTGCGCTCTTTGAAGATGAAAAAACACAAATGTGTTTTGCCCGTGGACGGTTAATCACGGCTGTTCAAAATTAAATGAAATGCTGCAGCTTTGTGCGGTTTTCTCACCTGACTTTTTCCTCACACAAACCCCACAACAACCAAAACAGGTCATCGGACCCCAAAACAGATACCCCCACCCTTCATAGCCCTGTAAGCCCGATGACGAGCCATCAGTGGTTAAAAAAAAACAACAACCAAAAAACAACCATAAACAAAGCCAACAACATGAGACAAGACATGCCCACCTCGCCAGGTAACAGTAGTAATAAAAAAAGGAGATGAAAGGATGATAACGTACCGAAAAGAATAAAGAGGCAGTGTGGCGTAACGCTCTTTAGAGACAGCAGGGGGGGGGAGCAGCGGGGCAGGGGGCCAAAAGGGGAGAGGGAACAGGGGACAGGGGAAAAGAGACGGAGCGGAGTGGAGGACAGTGGAGTGGAGTCGGGACATGTCCGCAGGCCACAGGCAGCGAGGTCCACAGGAAGGCCACAGTACCATGGAGGAAGGAGAGGCATGAGGGACGAAGAAAATGAAGAGAGGGACAAGTGGAGGAGGGGAGGATTTGAACAGTGTGAGAGGATGAAGAGAAAGACGAAGATGAGGGGAGAATAGGACGACAGTGGAGGGGCAGGTCGCGGCAAAATCGTGGGTGCCAAAAGAGGTGCCAATGTTGTGTTTTTTTTTGTTTTTTTTTTTTAATTTTGTGTTGTGAAATTGTGGGTGGTTTCCAAATTGGGGACAATGGACAGGGGAGAAAGAGTGTGTTGGATGGATGGATGGAAGGAGGAGTGGTTGTAGTGGTAGTAACAGATGAGTGGCAGAGAGGGGGTTGGGGGGGAGAAGACAAGAGGGAACAATTGGTCATGGGGCGTGCAGTCAGTTGGCAAGATTTGAGGTGAGGGGTTTTAAAACAAAAAAGAAAACAAAAAGAGGGAGAGGGGGACAGAGAAAGAAGAGAGAGAAAAAAGGAAGTAAAAAAACAAGGTCAGTATACACAAAGAAATGTAGTGCTTCAGACAGTAGAACTGGCTAAATTAAAATGCACTGTCACTATGGGAACACTAGGAGAAAAAGAAGAGAAAAAAAGATTAACAATGAAATACAGAAAAAGGCAGAGACAATATGTACTTTTAAATGACATGCTGTGTTTGTTTAGATAATTTTTTTCTAAATGATAGAATAAAACAATCAAATCTAGAATTAAAATTGATACTCAAAAACTTGTATGGAGCTTTAAATTAACATGCTTATTGTAATGACTATTTAACTACGGTAAATTATTAAATGAGCGCAACAGACTACTTGTACAATCTACACACTATATAAAAGAGGAAAATCATGGACATGATGTGTTGCTTTAAAAAAAAAAAAAAAATATACAAAAAAAAAAAAATACAAAAAAGTAATATTGTCTCTCCAACAACTCAAGAATGATTTCAACTAATGGACAAAAATGAAGATATGAAATGGTAAGTTTAAAAAAAAAAACAAAAAAAAGAAGTTAGTTTTTTGAATAAACTTAAAATTCACAGTGAGCAAAGTGGCAGGTCAGAAATGCAGGTTTGGTCAAACACAGAGAGGTCCTGAAAGAGAAGGCTTTGACTCGGTGACCCCCTTGTATTCAAAAACAGAGGTCAGGGTCCTCCAACTTATGCGATTCACGTGGATGTGGTGAGAATTGGGGGACAAAAACGCTGGTTTCTGTTGAGCAAGTGGAACCGGGTCCGCAAACCACAGGTGTAAACAAAACACAATGTAATATTTTAATGTTGCTCGGCGCTGCACTGATAAAGAGGCAGGACGGAAAGCCTACTGAGTGTACTGACCTCAGGGTTCAGGTTGCTGACCAACAAGACATTGTGTCCCCCAGAGGCTGTGAGCCCTGAAAGGCCAAACCGGCTAGCGGCTGCTGCTGCAGCCGCCATGCCGCCATGGCCCACACCCAGGGACGCAAGGGCACCGGGGATACCAGGCATCGACAGACCTACAACACAGACGGGGGACAAAACCAAATTTAAATTACTTTCGACTTCAAGTAATATATGAAGTTTATTAGAGTCAAAACCGAATAGACACTGTACATGAAAGGCAGTTGTTGGGAGAAGAGATGTATACCTCATGTTAAAAGGAATAGTGTGACGTACAATGTGTTTTTCTACTGACCTGCCTGCTGGATAGCAAAGGTTGGGGGGAAAGCATGAGCTCCACCATAGGGAGAGGCTGAGATTAAGCCCGGTGCAGCTACATTAAGAGAAAAGCAAAAATATTAACATAAACCGCTGCATTACAAGTTCCAAGAGCATCCTGAAATAAAAACCTGGGAGATATAATTAAAAAGCAGATGGACTCATTCATAGATGTGATCAGGGCATAAAACAAGGAAACTTCTTAAAAATCACATCCCAGTCTTACCAAATGCAGCAGCTGCCATGGTCTGGTGGTCAAGGGAGGGCTGTGAGTCGGCAGTGGGAAGATCTGGTCGGGTGTAGTCCCGGCTCTTGTCGTTGTTGTACTTGACATTGAGGCTGGTGAGCTTGGAGAAGCTGATTCTCAGGGTACAGCAAGCATTGTAGATATTCTGGCCATCTAGAGACTAAAGATGTCGGCGGATGATTAGACTTAAGATAATACAGTGTATCTAATGTGTTTTACACGGGTTCATTTAACTACAGTTTCGCGTCAAATTAGTTTTGTCATGGGTAGTTCCCATTGATCTGCTAACCTGTGGTAACAAGCTCCCACTGAAACATAATGACAGAGTATTTACTGAGAACCAGTCTTACCAGTTTGGCGTGCTGAGCTGTCATGGCGTCAGCGTACTGGATCAGAGCCTGGAACTGGTTGTTCTTGGTGAAAGTGATGATCTTCAGCACAGTACCAAACTTAGAGAAAATCTGGAGGGGAGAGACGTGACTGGGATGTCATCATGATCACACAAAAACAACTACATTCTCCATTACAGATGACCTGCCAGATAAACCAAAAGAAATGCATTTCCATATCCTTTTCATAATATTGTCACTATTAAAAATGCATATTCTGTTCATTTCCAATTTCCAGATTTGCAAAGTGATTTAAGAATTTTACACTTGACTCCCAGCCACTTAGTTCTTAGTAAAATACTGTAGCACTAGAGGAAGAAGTGGAGGCATATTGAAATATATTTATAGTAACTGAGTGGGTGGTATAGCAGGTTGGGAATTTGTGTGCAAGTTTGCATAATTCAGAATCTGTCTGTTTACATCTGGCGCAGTATAGGTGGGTGTTATATTTGCAACTGAGAGAACTGGATATAAAAAACCCAAAGAATAAATATAAAATTAATCAGAGAAACATAAGTCTGCATATGAAAATAGTTTCCTTATTGTACATCCTACAAACTTCAGTGACTTTGATAAAAGTCCTGAAAAAACCCCCAAAGAAATCAATGATCAAAATAACTGCTTGTCCAGTGACAAAACTCCATTGGCGTCTGTACCTGGTGTAGTACGTCCAGGGTGACGGGGTAGAAGAGGTTTTCCACGATGACTCTGAGTACAGGGCTTTGGGCCCCCCCTCCACCTCCCATGCCACTAGCATCTGCAGAAATGGCCATGCCTCCCATCCCGCCGCCGTGCAGTGCGTTGACCGCCTGCAGAGCTGCCTGGGCACGCTAAGGGAAAACAAAGACGGGAGATACCTCAGCTTAGATTGTGTAGGTAAAGCAAAGCGTGAATGAAGTCATAATAACAAATTATTGCACAACCTTGTGCAGCTCATCATATTTTTAACTGATTGAACATAAAATTTACATTGTCCCGAAAGAAAAAGTGAATGATGCTTCCAAACCAAACAATTGACATGAAAAGCAAATGCACGTATGCAACCAAAACCCTTACCACTTGGTTCGGGGAGTTGTCCGTCTTCAGCTCCTTGTGGGTGGAGTACTGCATGTAAATAGGGTGGTTTCTGATGACCGGGGTGACAGAGGAGTAGTAGCTCACCATCGTCTGTGCACACTCCTCGCTGTTCAGTTCCAAGAACGCCTGCGGGGGAGGACCAGAAAAACATTCTCACTTTTGTTTCTCCCATCACATACAGTAAGGTGCCACCCTAAGGCAATGTTTATAAAGCATTTGTCATAATTCCACGTGTTGTAAACCTCTAAAATTAAAAGCCTTATCACTGCGCACGTATTCACATACTCACTAACGTTCAGTGTTTTCCTACTTTTAGTCAAATTTCATTTGACACCTTTTTTGGTTTTGATAAAACCAGATAAAAGCAATAGGAAATAAGGACAATCAAGAGAGATTCATTGTCTTACTCCCAAGAAAGCTGCAAACATTTTCTGTAATGCACCCACTAAGGCACAAGGCGGTTAACAAGGAGGTCACTGTTATCATTTCAGGCCAGGATAGAAGGCGAGAAAGCTGATCCCTTGTCCCAAGCCTCAAAGAAGAAGAAGAAGAAAACCCACCCAGAATGCAGGCCATACAGGTTTGGTGCGCAGACCTGCATCTACCGTTCCTTACCTGGTTTTTCCCTTTCAGCATCAGCAGGTTCGTGACCTTGCCAAAGGGCAGTCCCAAGCCAATGACTTCAGCCTCATTTATGTCGTTGGGCAGCTTGCGGACGTGGACCACACGTGACGGAACACCAGGACTGCGGACGTCACCTTTGAATTTTTTGCTGTCGTTGCCATTGGCTGCAACAGAAAACAGAAGCAGATACAATCAGGGAGGGAACAGAAGGCTCTGGTTCCTCTTGAATAATGGATTGATCGTCATGGCAACGCAAACAACACAGACACGTCAAGCACTTCAATAAAAAAAGGATTCACCCCCTCCATGGCAACCCCCCCTACCTGAGTTCATGATATAGGGTCCGTTGGCTATGCAGGAAGAAAAGAGTTCGTCGGATCCCCTCTGCAGAAGGAGAGAAAACAATGGTTCACTTCAGTGCGTTCACCAATGAAGGCACAGCGTGGCAGGTAGAGAGCACGGTTCTCATATTACCGAGCCATTGTGTGATAAAGCAGGAAGTAATCTGATAACCAAAAGAGGATCGAGCAAACACGCTTCAGAAGAACTCCACCTTCCGCACCAGGAAGAATTCAGTGCCCTGGCTTGTCAGAATAGATATCTGACTTCTCAGTTGTGCTTTGTTAATAATCCTAAAATATTACAGTAACTATAAACCATTCATTGATACTTCAATATGCAAAATAATGCTTCATCGCCTGACACAGTGAAGGACGAACAACTGCTATTAACTTTGAAGCACACAATTCAACCGTCACATCTTAGCCTAACAGCTGTTAGTGAGTAAATCCCGTCTTCTCACATCATTCATTTGGAGGACGGATGACAAACTGAAGCCCTTTGGATTGCAAGTCAAGATGGTGACACTCCCAGCCCACACTACATAACCCTCTGCCTTGTCCGGCCTCTCAAGTCTGTTTAGCAGATATAAAGTGCTGTTTCAAGGCTGTTCTCATGGTTGTGTGTGTATTTGTGGTTGTGCAAGATGAAGTATTGCAGTCACAAGAAGTGGCTCAGCAGCCTAAGCTCTACAACACCCTACAATGAAGTTCCTGTTCAGGCTGAGACTAGGGGCATTGTTACAAGGCCGCACACACATATGGAGCTCCGAGGACTGTCTGGGAGTTGAAGAGCCCCACAGCGCTGTAACAACAACAACCATTAGTGCAGGTTTGTTAGCATTCTTCTCCATCTTGCAAATCTAAATAGGCAAAGGGGGGGTCAAGTCAGGCCACAAAGTCTAGCCACAATTAGCGTTATCTGAGAGGAAGCATTTTTTTGGTGCCTCAAAATATTATTAAAAAGGAAGGTGTTGGCCAGTGAGACCTTCGCTATGAAAGCACGGCACTGGAAGCAGTGGTAATAAACTCTGACTTCCAGACGGTTTGGCTGACTGTCACTCTCAAGACAAACGGGGTCTGGCATCAACCCACTAACCTACAACAACAGGGATGCCTTTACCTTCTCATTGTGGCTTCAGGCACGTGAGTGTCTTATTTTGGATGATCTTGACAGAAATGGAATGCAGTCATTAAGCTAAGATTACTGGTTGAGTTTCTTCATCCGTATGTAAATTCTGATCCAGTTGAAAAATGAGTATAAACCGCAAGAGTCACAACACAAATTACAAATAATGGATGAGAGCGGTGTTGATGGGAAGAAAATGTTCGAAAAAATAAATATTTTTCTTGATAAATGGGTCAAGGGCAGATTCAAGCCATGAGAAATGAAGGAAGGGGCCTGACTTGCAGGTCGTGGGCGGGCAGTCACACTATCAGTCAGCAGACCAAGTTCAAACAGGAAAAGCAGGGAGATCAGGCCTGCATCCAGGGTTTAGCTAAACTTCCTCTTGGGGACTGTAGGTTACTGTTCCATGGCTGAACTCTCTCCTCCTACTTCCTCATTCTAATAATAACTGCAGAGCTAAGACAGTTTGCAGGGCACAGCAGGAACATCAAGTCACACACAAAATAGAACTGTGGTACAATTCATTGAAGTAAAAGTCCAATAAGTTTTTGGAAGGAATGTGCCAAAACAGTTTCAAAGCCACTGGAAGAAAAACGGCTTTATAAATGGTTTGCTGGTCGACTGTAGCACAGCTCAAACCCATTTTTCCAACACAAATCAACTGTGCATCGACTTGTTCACATCCTTTGTTTGCTCAGGATGCTGACAGTATAATAGTAACCTTCAGGGAATGATGACACATTGCCGGGCCACACACTGAAACCGTTGAGCAGCTTCCTCTCCTAACAATGGCAGTATCTTAAATATAATTTTTAAAAAGGGAACTTGGACTGGAGGCTCTTTCTCTGGCCCATACACTAAGTCACACCTGGTTTGCATTGCATCAGAGAGAGAGAGAGAGAGAGAAAAAGAACAAAGGCTCTTCAATTCTATGCAGAGGAAAAAGGCCACTATGATATTATGAGGAAACTAACCCTGAGATGATTCATTTGTACTGGTGTTGGCTTCTGCATGCAACCCTATTTTGAGTGCTGCTGCTGGGGGGAGATGGGGTTGTAAGCTCTCAGGAAAAGCACAAAGGAGGAGGCGCACAGGTACAGACATGTTTGTTCACTGTGATCGGCCTTCGCCAGAGGAGGGGGGGGGCAGGGAGCTGTGCCTCACCAGGGGGCTGGATGGGGGGAGATTGGAATGCGACCGCGGAATGCTAGACACTCTGCCCAGACGGAATAATTACAGATTCCAGCAAGGCAGGGCTCCACAACTCAGCATCATCATTACCACAGCACATCAAATCCAGAAAACGGGAAGTTTCAGGAGAAAGGATCACAAAAGGGGTCAAAACTTGAGTGTGGACAAGCAGCAATTTAACAGTGTGTTGTTATTCACTGCTAAAAACAAAGGGGCCTTGCAGAAAATTAATAGAGGAAGTGGGGTGTGTCCCCGTAACAGGCATGTGCAGCATAGGCTTGTTTAAACAGTGTAAAGACCTTTGGCCGAGAGGATGAGGATGGTTGTGGGAGGATGGTTACAGCTCTAGGCCGAGTTCAATTACTCCTCCTACACATAGCTGCCCCAGGCCTTGTTACCAAGGATTACTACTTAAGCAGGAATTTTTATTGGGTGCGCATGTTAACAACCAGCAGTGTGCTAACAAACCAAGGTGCTCCTTCATCGCCATGTTTGCACGAACAAACATGGAGTTACAGGAGCACTAAAGGACACCATTGCTGTACATGGTAAGGGCCAATTTATGCAAAAGCTTAAGCAATGATTGAACAATACTTGGCGGATGTGTTTTACTAGTGCTAGATGAGAGGTCTTGTGATAAAAACAAAGACTGAACAAATATGGCAGTAGGGCAGGATTCAGCTTTCTTAACATTCCAGTAAGGCCAAAAGACTATTAAGGAACACGCAAAATAAACAACAGGAAGTATCATTTCAACTGCCACACAGGCAAATGGACAGGACAGGAAAACATCAAAGCCCCACCTCGGAAAATCTATGCTAACAGAATTATCAAACATACCACAGTCATGAGAGCAGCTGTAACCTCTGTGTGCTGACCATTCGGTTGTATTTCATAAATGTTTCAACGGCAAACCAGTCTGCAACAGCAAACTCATTACACATGAGAAATGGCTTTGGACAGCAGTTCTGTAATTATAGAGGAAGCTCTTGCAAGCTGACAGACTGTGTGTCTCAAGACCTTGCCAGCTCAGTTCTTTTCCATTTTCATTTTGACTTAAAAAAAAAAAAGTTTCTAAAATATGCAACCCCCCCCCAATAATAATTTAGCTGCACATCGAGAAATCCTTGCTATAATTAAAATATGACAATAACCTAAAAACAGAACCCTTTGATGAGGAAGGGTAAATTTCCAGTACAATATAAGCATATAAACATGGTATAGGAAACATCCATGAGCTACATAAACTACAGGAATAACTATAACTACAAAATGCAGGATGTACTTTGCAAATCATGTCATAAGTAATATTATGACACAGATTTTTAAATACTATTATACAGTCTGCAGTATGGGCAGTGAAAACAGTTGCAAAGAAAAGATTACATACCTTTGTGCCAACTGCTATGTCATGGACACTGCTGTAAAAGAGAGAAGTTTTTCGTTGGAAAACCAAGAAATTAACTACAATATAACATGGGAGCATTTTTGTCAATCCAACACAACTGCAGAACGTTTAACAATCTGGAAACAGTTATATTTACGATTAAAAAAATTAAATACAAAAATAAATAAATACATTAAAAAAAAAAAAAAAAAAAAAAAAATACGGTAGCGTTTGTACCAAAACAAACTGACTTCTTCATTTAATGATGAGCACATTTACGAAGATTAAAACTGAAAAGGACAACAAAACAAACAACAACAACAACGAAATCTCTCGAGTTAAATTCAGTCGTGCAAAACGGTGTAAAATACTTACTCAATTTCGGGGACGTAGCCGGATCCCAGAGGGTACAGAGGGTCAGTGTCTAGGCGGCTATAGTAGATTGAAAGAGGGGAAAAAAAAAAAAAAACATACAAGAAAACTTCAGAGTTAAGACAAAGGACAGGAAATAAACCAAACAAACCTCCAACAACAAAATCAACGCCTCGGGTGAGTTCAAAGCAGCCTTCGTGTTGCCTTCGAGGTCCTTCAATCTGTCGAAATCAGGTGCTCAAAAGAGTAAAACAAAAAAAACAAAACCGCTTGAATTAAACAATACCCCGTTATGTATCCTTCCCGGATTAGATAACTCGGGTGTCTCTTGATTCAATCAACGTGAAATGTTCAGGCCAGACATCTTCAACACGGCCCTGGCGCTCCGCGGACAAATGAATGCGGAAATGAGACACGTTGCTTTAGCTTTAGCGCTCGAGTTCCCCGTGAAGCCAAGTTACAAAAAAGGTGCAGTTAGCCCGTGTTGAACTTAAATGTCCGCCAACGGAAAAAAAAAAAAAAAAAAAAAAGAAAAAAAAAGAGGCCGCGTTCCTTCAATTTAAAAACTTCGATCTTTTATTTGAAATTCGCAATGAAGTTTACGCGTGTTCAGAGTCGAGATCCGTTTGCGTTCAGCGATGAAATAACTCGAAACGAGTCGCATCGCTAAAACGAGCGTTAGCCGCTTTGCTGCTAGTTTAGCCAACGCTCGCTGCTAACTGTTGAATGTTTTGATGGAAGAAGGAAAAAAAAAAAAAAAAAAAAAAAAAAAACTGTTTCAACTAAACTTTCTCACTCCGACGGTGAAAGCGAGGCCGCCGAAGAAGTCGAAACGCGTTTAATAGCGACCGAAATAAGAAGAGAAGTTACTCGGAGATCGGTTAGTCTTCAAAAAAAAAAAAAATCGAAGTGTTAAGTGTGGTTCTTTTCACTCACCCGTCCATTGCACAAGAAAAAAACTGCAGGTCTGAAGCGGAGGTAGGGCGGCACACTTGCTTGATTTTCTTACAAAATGGCTGAACGCGCGGAGGCGAGCGCTGATTAGTCCAGGAACTTCCAAGAGCCAGAAATGGGCGGGGACAAGCCTCTACGCGAAACGCGATTGGACAAGACGGCTATCATTTTGTGGAAAGTAGAAGGCCGCGGCAAATTTCCAGTACATCACGTCAAGTGATTAAGCTTGTAGGAGTTTTTTTTTTTTTTTTTTTTTTAAAAGCTTGCAGCATATAAAATACAGGAAGGAAATTTCTGTTGAGTTTTTTCTTTTTTTCTTTTACACGGGACTATTGAATGAGTATGGGATCAGTTAAATATCTGGGCTTTTATACATATACAGTGCATGTCAGGAGCATAAATAAAACTCAAAGATGAGAGTGTTTTTAGTGGTATATTTAAATTGCTGTGCGGTTCATAAAATATTCATTCGAAAAGTGAGTATTGATTAAGATAACTTTAATATTAAAGTAGCTTTTTTTTATTTTTTGTAATTTTTATTTATAGATAAAGTGGAGCCATTCCTAGGATCAAGGATCAGGGAAACTTTGTCTGCAACACAAATAGTGACATTTTTTTTTATAGCCCCAACCCACGAACTGTGAAAAACCTTTAATGAATACAAAAATGCCTCAAAAGATATTAGAAAGTATATAAATAATCCTACCTAGTCTACACAGTAGTACAAGAGTAATTTGTAATAGTGAAACAAACAGGGAGGTCACCAATGTAACCGATTCGAAGTCAGAACATGCACAGCTCAAACAAACACTATTTAAAATGGGGAATCAATGCAAGAGTCAGATTGAAAGGGGAAATTGAAAAGTAAAATATCACTGTAAGCAAATCACAATAACATTACTTTAGAAATCCTCGTTCGGAGCCATTGAGAGAGCACGTACAGCGGAGACCTTGACAATACAAAGTGGCAAACTGTAATGTAATTTGTCTCTGAAGGACATGAGCCATGAACAGCAGCTGTTGCTGAGACACTGTTGCACCACTGAGGTCTGCATGTTGATTTCTCATGTAACACATTTTGAGCTGAATGCTGAATGAAATTGGATTTTTTTTGAAAGGGAAATTAGTTTTATTTGTTTCATTATTACATCATGTTGATGTGGCTGTCCTAATTTGTGTCAGCTACAGGCGTAGCTGAGGCTTACATTTAGCAAACTAATCACAAAGGAAAGGTAATTACTGGTAACGGATAGCATGGCAGCAATTCGATTGTGCTTTGCCTTCATTGTGCTGATTGAGATGTTGGATGTGCTTCATACTTCGACAGATATTTGTGTTAGGACTCTCTTCCAGATCCGTCTAATTCATTTTAAATGAAAACCTCCATCTTCTTATAATTTCCCAGGACTCTTTATACTCCACTGGTTCAATCCTGGACATTTATGTTGTTCATTTTGTTCTCGTGCGATGGTGTGGAAAAGCATCATCAGGGGTGTGACCTAAAAAAAAAAGCACACAATATATCCTCTGTCCCGTGATGGGGCACAGTTCTGCTGCTTCTCTTAAATGCTGAACTTTGTCATAGAGCATGCACCTACAAACTGAATATACCACATTCATACTCGTGCAAGGAGAATTTTCAAAAATGCTATTTAACCAATGTAGTATTGCTGCAAAATAAAACATTTAAATTGTAGCTGTTTTGTTGAATACCTGACCTGTTTAAAAGCCTCCCCTCTCTGTTTCCCTAATTACCTCTCTTTCTCTTTCTGTCTTTCTCACACACACACACACACACACACACACACACACACTTTACACTATTTGACAAGTGTCAAATGATTTTCTCAAAAAGAGTAACAGTGTGCTCTCTAGTGGTAAGTTCTGGCTAATGCACTCAACAAAATACTAAAGCCAACTAATGTCTCCAAGTTGAAGTCTCATGTACACTGCTTCAACTAGTCCGACCTTCATCTTGTCTTTAATATTCTCCTCTCAAATTACACCTCTTGCATTACTATTCTTCCTTATATCTTATTTTATATATATAAATGGCACGTAGTTCAATTTTGTTTTGTCTTTTCAATGGCAAGTTGTGTTGGCACTTTAATAAATGGGTGATTTATCTGTGTATAATGGTATTTGTCTCCCCAGGAGGGTGTCCTGCACCCATCTGTGACTCCGTCAGCTGATAAGCCAAAAGCACACACATCATTAACCGTGGTTTATGTGCACCGTTCTATCAATAGTGTGCACACATTCGGTTAATTACATACAAACTTATCTGACTTGCTGTAAACAAACAGTAGTTTTATTCAAGATTAAACATTTAGACGACCACAGAATAGATGAACAGGCATTGGTCAAACACAAGGTGTTTTTTTTTTCTGCTGCTGTCTCAGAGACCCACCATATAAAGCAAAGCTTTAGCTCACCAAATTTACATGTATGTCTATGTATACAGTTGCATGTATGCATAAAGACACATATATACATGTGTATATACTGTATATACATATGCTGTCAGTTAGTCTTCTGTATAAAGTTTGCATCCCCACAAATTGTTAAGCTTTAGGTGAAGGTTGGTTTTGATAACTTTCTTGCATGTGTGGAATAAAAAACTTAATCTGTAAATTACAATAAAATCAACAATTTAAAAAAGTTAATACAGGATACAAAGATTTTTTTGAAGACACCAACAGAGGTCTGCATATTAACTATTGTCCAAGCTGCATGAATTTATAGTTACCGTGTGATAAATGAATGTAATGTTCTAATACACGTACTTGTGGAGCGACCCTTCAGAGTAGAAGGCAGTGTTTCCAGTGGGTCGTCATGACCAGGAGCCACAGCAAGAAAAACCCCGGTCATAAATGAGCGGCAGACAGACAAGTCCAACCAAATGAACCTGACAAAGGCACCAACAATACACAGATGTAGTCATCTTTTTTTTTTAAAAATACACATCAAATACAATATACCGCCTTGCAAAGAGGCCATAGAAAAAAAAAAAAAAACCATGAGAGTCCAGATAAGAAAGTAAGTTGCAAGTTGTACAATTACAGTGGAACTGTACATTATGGAAAGCATAGACTATATCTTATCCGCCCACGCCTGTTGACCTCCCTTTGGAATGTACGAAGGGACCGTTTCTCTGGTGGTAAATGCAGGCAGGACTTGAGAGAATGCATCTGGCACTGGAGGTTGCAAAAGACTCTCTCATTCAACAAATATATGCAGGAGACAGAGGAATCCCCATCACTAGCAGATTGGAGTAAAACAGAGGGAAACAGGTTGAACAATAGTTGGTGGATGGAGAGTTTTTAGACGAGACTCTGGATTAGCACCAACTTCAGAGGTTTTTTTTTAAACTGCGTGTCTCCAAGCATAGAAGGTGGGGCTGTGGTTTGACAATGATGATAAAACAGTGTGAAGTAATGGCAATGGTGTATAGGTGAATTAAAGACGTGGATGAGCCTGGGGGGTGGCGGAGGCATTGGTGTCATATAGCATCAGTGATCCGGACTATCCAGTCTCATCTGTCTGCCAAACAAATGAGGAGACCACGGCCAAAATGTATTTCAATAGGCTTTCAGGGTTTTGAAAAACTATCGTGTATCGCGTTGTCTTGCTCGCAATCTGCACCATTCAAAATGGCTTTTCTTTGTACTATGTTTTCAGCGCAACAAGATTTAAGGTCCCCGGAGAGAAGTATCATTTGTGACGAAAGTCTGCTCAAATACCCAAAATCTCTTTTCTTTTTCTGTAAATCTATTCAACTACGATCGGGCCCGGGTCTACAGACAAAGAGTCAGGGGTTAAACTGGGAGTAAGCAGGACAGAAACCAGCAGCCGACCAACACACAGGGAAATTATAGTATCATCAAATTTTATTTGGTTCATAAAGAGACAAGAAGCTTTTTTTTTTTTTTTTTTTAAAACGGTGAGCTGACCGAAGCCCTCCTCTTCTCATTAAACTAGAATGAATCCCAATTTAACCCCCGGGGTTTACATTCATGTGAACGTGATAGCGCATAATAAAAAGACTGAACGAGTGATAAATGGTAAAAGTTGCAAGGCTTCATGCAGTGCTACCTCATTAAGATTTACATTGATTCTACTGTTGAGAGAACAGAAGTACTTAAGCCTTTCTAATCACTGTGTCATGATCTCGTGAATCTAATGACCATAAAGTGAATGCATCTTATTTAAAAAATACAAAAAGCTGCGATCTTCATGTACATGTATCATACAGCATCTAGTATTAATGTGGCTTGCAACATAGTGAGTGATCCTATTCTCCTCTTTGTCTCCTCGCTGTAGAGCTCTTTTTAAACATAATGCGTATCTCTAACACTGCCAATTATACAGTATTTACTGTTACTGATAGAAAGACTTGTGTAACTAAAGATATGAGCACATACGAGTCTAAGAAAGCACAGACACTTATGAGTGTAACGCGAATCTGGTAGTGCTTATAAGCTTACATGCAGTTAATGGTTGGAGATGATCTCAAGAACCAAAAACAATAAATACATTGTATAAAACATAATTTCATATCAATATATTAAAATACTATTTAAAATAATATCTTAGACAATATTGCAATATGAAATTGACTGATAAATAGTTGGTAGGCCTACACAGAGAAAGATATATATATATATATATATATATATATATATATATATATATATGCTTAAGTATTCGTGTCCTTCATAGTTTGGTGTTTTGACTTAAATGATTTAAAGTTTCCAGATTTTTCCCACAGGAAAGCAGTACAATCCAGAGAGCTAATACATTTTCTTTTTTCCAACAATAATAACAATGAACGTACAGTACACAGTCCCATAATAAAGATATACATACTGAATACAATATAAATGTCAAGACAGAAAAATAGAAAAATATCAATAGAAATCAAAAGTCAAATACATATCAGAGAAAGTATAGCGAGTAACGTGTACTTATGAGTCTTTGTGGTTCTTGTTGTAGCTGGAGCTTGCATTGGCTCTCATTGTTGGTACATTGGCTGTGTAACTGTACTTCGGTTTGTGGGGTTGTTGTTTTTTCCAGTCCTGACACACACTTCCACACAGACACTTAAGTTACACACATCTGCAGATACAGACACATGCAATGGTACACATGCCTGCACAGGCGAAGGCGTGTACTCAGCCACACGCAGGCAATCACACAGATACACACACACAATCTCACACACAATCACAATCGCACACACAATCACAATCACACACACACACACACACACACACACACACACACACACACACACACACACACACACACACAGCTCACATGACCGTGCAGCATTTGCAGGTCTGTTTCTTCTCCTTCTCCTCCTTCTCCTTCTCCTTCTCCTTTTCCTTCTCCTTCTCCTTCTCGCTCTCCTCCCCGCCTCCGTTAGCCTTCTCTTTCTCCGCCATACTCCCGTTTGGCGGAGCCTGCTCCTCGGTGGCCGCGTCTCCTCCCGCTTTCCCCTCCCCATCCTCGATCACAACAAACTCAGCCTTGACATTGCCGTCCACCCCTTCCATCCCCAGTGCCGTGCGGTTCTCCTGCTCCTCCTCAACGGTCTTGTAGCCCATAAACACCAGAGTAACTGGGTTGTCTGCGCTAGCTTGGTCAGGACTGGGGCCCAGGAGCTTGGCCTCAATCCCTGTCACCTCTCTCTTGGGAGTGTGACCAGAGGTCTGCACTACTCCATTCTCACCTATAGGGAGCACCAGAGCATCATTGCGAGATCAGGGACGTGCAGAAGGAACAAGGGTGGTCGGGGCAAGTCAGAGAGACAAAGAAAGAAAGGAAATATTGTTTTAATAACCTCAGGTGGAGAGGACCAATTTAATAGAGCAAATGAAGAGTCTATTATTAGCTCGCTTTCTCTTTCTGACACAGGTGTTCGGGCTGCGTTGCCATGGTTTCCTGCGCGATGATATGTTGCCATGGCCACCAAACTTACCTCCATTTTCTTTGGCCACACCCTTATTGGCTGGAACGCCTGTCTCCAACTCTTCAATCTCTTGCTCCAGCCTAGCTCAGAAATGCACACAAAATGAGAAATTAAGGATTAAAATTCATCTGTAGTTCCTTTACAACCACAAAGACTATATTAGATGTAAGCCAACTATGAAAATATCCCTGTCACAATCCAAGTTCTACAGAAAAAACAATACTAAATTGTACAAAAACGACTGACCAGTTGCTCAAATGCCACCTACTTATGCTTGGATAAGACATATACGGGGTGGAACACTACACCACCACGCAAATATATGAAATTATATTCCTTAAGATTTGTCTTATTAGCAACCCAGACAACCGGAGCGCAATATTTACGCATGCCTACAATTTGACCAAACAGCCATGCACATCAGCCCTGTTGAAATTAAAATAATGGTTGTTGACACGCTGACATGCAGATGTTTAAAGATGCTCACCTGATGATGACCTGCTCCAGAAGTTTGGTCTTTATCTCATCCTCCTGCAGACGCATCTGAGTCTCCTCTTCTGCTGGGGCTCCATCTAATAACCAGCGCTCCCTCAGTGCCTTTGACTGCAAGGCAACATAAAAGATATAGATTTGTTGTTGACAATGCACAAGGACAAACGTGATGAGGCAACTCAGACGATTTGATTCACTTTTCGATAAAACCAATGGTAAGAAGAGGAACACGATTTCACTAACCGGCTGTTCTTGATACTTCCATGTGTTTGGTGGATTTGAGTGTATGTGTGCTACAGCGAAAGGACCTTTTATCATGCATCTTTTACCAGGAGCAGTTGATTAACTCATTAGACACACTTCAGTCTTCCAAAATGCTGCGGGGTATCAGAGCCGCTCTCTCACTTGGACATTGGTCTCCTTTCTTTCTGAAGAGATTAGTGGCCCTCTCACTGAGACACACTGACAAGCCCTTTAGCTAACCTAAAACAAAAACTCTCCCTGTGAGTACATCCAGTACTTCTGCACTGACTGCTGCCACTCACTGATTCTGTCGTGCACTTCAACTGCTGCCAAAACGTTTGCCAAGTGGACGACATGGCTCCCAGCCAGAGGATAGAGTCTTCTGGCACTGAACTGAAAAATCCAAAATAACGTATAATTCTCCTATTATTCCTAAATTGAGCATGGGACTGGAAATCAAGATAAGTCTTTGAAAGATAAAACAAAAATAAATGGTTCTAATCTTCAACCGCATCAAACATTTCCTGCAGCTTGACAGTGATTACAAGAATATCTTTGTGGGCAAGTTAGGAATACTGAATGTGAGCAGATTTACTGATTGTAAAGTGTTAACCTGATTGTAATTATTGTAGATAAAGGTAATTCTCACAAAATAATGAACTCCCAATTCCCAAATATCAATTAAATTAAACATCATCATGGGAATATGCTTTTTCTATTGTGTATTTTACTTTCATTTTACTTCCTTAAATTCCAACTTCTCCATCTCCTTTTCAACCAATGTTTACTTCTTCTATTAATTTCCAAACAGCCGTGTATTCTTATCTCGACACCCATCCACATTCCCTCCCGTAGATAAGTGAATATCAAAGCGAATACTTGGCATGCTTTGAAGTAAATATAACAGTGCGTCTTACTGCGCAGCTGTTAGAGCGTGCGGCAAAAGACAACCCTGCTTGGCCATATGGAAAAGTGCAAGAAAAAGCTCTTGTTTTAACAAGTTGGGCCTGAAAACCTGGACCTGTGCTCGATGCAAATTCCTCTCCAATGATGCAACAAGAATTTCTACAGAAGAAAAAAAAAAATCCCCCCGTATTTTGTTTTTTCTTCTCAGACCCGGACCCTGCCCCTTCCTCTCGCTCTCTCTCTCGAATGCATCTCTATCCATCATGGAGTTCATGAACTTGAACAGGGCTGTAAATGTCAGGGTGTATCTCCACGTTATATCTCTGTTAATCTGTTGAAATGAATGTTGTTTTGGTTCAACTCTCACTTTCTCCATTGAGTAATTCCGCTCCAGACACCCAGCTGCACAGAGCTTTACAGCACACTCTTCTAACAGTGTAATTCAACACTCCTCATTCCCTCAGTCCTGCATGGTCTCTTGGGCACTGAATCTAAACCTGCTTCTTCCCCCACCCCCCGACCCCTCAACCCCCCAACTCCCCAACTCTCCAACTCTCTCTCTCTCTTCATACTCTCCGGATCTCTCGTTCGCTCGCTCTCTCGCCACACCCTGCTACCCCAACGCCTGACATCATTTAAATGTACTCACTCACGCGTGTGTGAGCACGCGCGCGCGCACACACACACACACACACACACACACACACACACACACACACACACACACACACAACCAGTCTACGCTGATGGTCGTAAAGCTGGAGTGCTGAAGTTACGTCTCTCTCTCTCCATTGTTCTTTGGGGTAAAAGCTGCTAACGTAGCAGACAAAGGGCGGAACTTGGACACAGACGGGCACACACACACACACACACACACACACACACACACACACACACACACACACACACACGGACACACATCGACGCACACATCCAAATGTAGTGAACAGCTGTGAAGAGGAAAGCCTTATTTCAAAATAAAGTTTACAGTGGATGTAAATATTATAATTATGTCAACCGCAGCATTCAGAAATTGTTTTAAAGTTTATTTCTTTGTTTGGCAATTTTGGGTAATACTTTATTTGGTTTCTTTTCACGAGTTAGATGACAAGTTACGACTATCACATCTGTACGGTAATAACTACAGCCAGGAGATGTAAAGTTTAGCTGACAAACAGGGCAACTGTTTGTCAGGTGCTGTCCAAAGGCAAGCCAAAATATTGACTTTTTACCCTTTGGCTTTTGTACAGATGAAACAAACGAGATATAACAAGTGCACTTTAGAGCTGTTAGCAGTCAGATTTTGTTCCTTTTGGACAGCGACAGGCTGTTTCCAGTCTTTATGGTAAGCTGAGCTGATTGGCAGTTAGCTGCAGCTTCAGATAGAATTGTCCGGGACTGTCAGAGGTTTTAACTGAAGGAACTGCCGACTCCTGTTTGCATAATCATATCTGCTTGCTAATTAAAAACAGAACTGCTATTCACGCTTTCTGTGTCAACAACACTAAAACACCTCATCTCACGTTTTCTTCTGACTGCCTGTGTTAGTGTGATTTAACGGCCGGGCAGGTACACCGTTATAAAAATGCGGCACGTAAACGGAGATGTTTATTGGGTTTTCCACATGAACGCCGCCTGTGGAAAAAGAATACTTGCTGTGGTTTGCACAAAGAGCCCTCTAATACTCCTGGACAGCATGATTACACTTCCCCTCAGCGTGTTCGTGTCTATGCGCGTGTGCGCGCGAGACGAAAGCCGGGTGCGGTGGGTGTAAGGGCCGTTTCCTGTTGGTGGGAGTGGGACAAAAATCTGTTTCCCCTGCCAAAGCCCGCTGCATTGTCTGAGGCTTCTGTGTTCTTTTATGAAGCAGCGCACGCAAAAAAAAAAAAATCGAACACACGCATGTGCACACGCGCATTTACAATGGTTTGCTCTGAAAATAGAAGAAGTGGGAGCACGCAGGGGGCAACAGCGCGGGTCACAAGCACTTTTACAAACACGCTCGTCTGCGCAGGCGCACGCACACCTCGACCTTTGCTCTTATCTGCGACCTCCTGAATTGTCCGGAGCTGAAATAGCTTTGATAGTGCTGACACATTCGCTGACAAAAGCCTTGGGTCTGATACAATATGAGTGTGTGTGTGTGTGTGTGTGTGTGCGCGTGTGTAGAAAGAGCATGTGGAGGAGCTGTTGGTGTTATCTGTTGTCCATTCTGAACATTCCGTGACGGCAGCAGTTGTGGAGTATCTCACTATGTTGCACTGATAGATCTGAAAGGAATCGCTATGTTTAATGCTGTGTGGGCGTCCACCATCGCTCGCACGATTCCCGAAAAACACAGAAACTGACCGGCAGTGTTTCTGTCAGCTTGTTTCAAGTTGTGGTGCGGGAGAGGCGTGTAGGAGTGCAGGTGACACATACTTACATTAATTTTTTTTTTATCTGTGAAGGGCTCCAGTACATTTCAAGCAAAGTCAAACTGCCGTGTTCGCAAAGGGTGTGAATCATGTTGCCGGATTCAAACGAGCTGGTTCACTCATTGCGGGCTCAGCTCTTTCCGTGGATGGCAGGTGGAGGACTTTATGAGTCAAGATAAAGCGTTATGATATTTAAAAGCAACATTTAAATTAATGCTATGCTATGACTACAAAAAAAAAAGAAAAAAAAAGTCTATCCATCCCTTCGTTTCAGGTAGCTCTGCATTACACCACTTACATTGTTGATTGTGACTTAATCGTGATTTATACAAATTAATGAACAGCCTGAATACATATTTACATACCAGAAAGGCTAATTACCATGTGCATTGCTATTGTACCATGCTCCGAATGAAAAGAAAGTTGTGGATGAATGGTGAAGGGATTTCTTTCCTGGAACCGAATTCAGCACACTCAGTATTTGCTTACAGAAGGTTAAAAAAATAAAAACGCAAACTGGAAACATGCGGCCAAAGACCACAACTAAACATATAAAAATGTTTCGCAAGTGAAAGTGCAGGAGGCAACTGATAGTGCTCTGAGCACACTGTGGCGATCAAAGCTCGGGGATTCTTCGTATCCACCTGTTGTGCACACCACTACTTTTGTGTGTTCTCTTCAGCCATGGTTTAACATAATTACATATCAAGAATTCTCACAAGTATAGCAGTGCAAACAGGGCACGTGCAAAATGTGCACGCATGTGGAAGTGAGAGTGCGCGTACCTTTAAATGCTGGAGTTGCCGTCGGTCATCATCCAGCTGCCTCCTCTTGTTTTCGATCTCTGTCTGCCTCTTCCTCTTCTCCTGTGACCATAAATACACATTACGAGGACAAAACAACAAAGATTGCAGACCGTTCATAAATTCAGGGCACCAACTATGTTCGGCATGAGCACTGAAACTTTATCGACATCAGGATCACATTTTTTGAACAATGTATAGCTCTGTTTAAAAAAAAAAAAAAAAATGTTGATGATGAAAATCTTTGAAATGTTGATGAGAAGTCAAACTGATATTGACGTTAGTGTTGCTCTCTTCATGATGAAATGAAAGTCACATTCAGTGAGATTTTGGTGAAACAAACTAATTATCACACAACTACGATAATAAATTCAAATGCGTTTCAATATGCCTGCCACAGGTGGCAAGTATTTGGCCCAAAAAAAAAAAAAAAATCAAAAACAAATGCACAATTATGCCACACATACACACCTGGATATTGCGATAGAAACAACATAAGAAGACAATATAACAGGCAGACAAGAAGTCGATGTCCTTTAATGGGTGGAGAAGATAGAATCTAAAAGGTAGAGTTATTAAGACGGCAGTCAGACCCTGACAAGCAGCAATGATTTGTTGTTGTTGTGCCATCAGCGTGCCCTGATGTGCACTCTGCTGTGTGTGTGTGTGTGTGTGTGTGTGTGTGTGTGTGTGTGTGTGTGTGTGTGTGTGTGTGTGTGTGTGTGTGTGTGTGAAAATAACTTACAGCAATGGCCTGGAGTTTCTCCTCTTGTGACACCTCGGCCATCCTGATGGAAAAGAAGAGACACGTTGAGTGAAACAGAGATACAAGCACACATGACCACCAGCGTTTGACATTCTCTCGCCAGCCGTTTACCTTCCAACGACTTCCTGCTGACTGAGGTTAAATATGTCTGTTTGGCACTAAATCAGTGTCTCTTTCCTGTCAGGAAGAGTCAGTGTAGGCATGCTAATGTGCAGGGAGGGCACTGCTGGAGATTCCTGCTCTAATAGGTTCCAGACCAGAGTTCGAGGATGGACAGAAGCAGAGCTGAAGCCAGAGGGGAAAGACTGCGACTATTGCTCAACTGAGATGGGACAAAACGGTCGCCATGTCATGCTCCCAAAAAAAAAGTCACAAATCTTAGTTTTCCACAGTGTTTCTGTACAAAATGGCTGAGATGATCTGGTCTAAGTGGCAAATCGTAAGTGGCGAATCATCTGAATATTCAGACTGAGAACGTAGTTGCAAAGATAGAATTTGTATTTAAGCTTTGAAGGAGGACATCCACTGCTTAAAGTCATTATCTCCTCCATTCAGAAACGTTTGGTGCTTAACCTCTGGAAACCTTACAGTGTGGGTGAAATGTGATAAGCAATGTAACCCAACAACTACGGCACTTCTTAACTATAAATTCACTGACTTCGGTGTCAAATTATCAATTGTCTGAACTGCCAGAGAAGAAAATTGACCTCTCTGACTCTGACTACAGTCTCTGGTTGCTTGTGGCGAAGCCCCTAATACTATTTTGTGGCGATGTAAAAGAGCTTGTAGAAATGGTAGATGAAGCACACAAAGCAATCTTAGCAGCCGTGTACCTTCTTCCAGCCTGAACTGAAACTGTATGACAACACATATGGGATCCTTATTTCTCTACACTGGTCCAAATCAATCTATTACAAAAGAGCTATGACTAAATAAACTCTCCGTCGCTCAACCCCCCCAAAGCAGCCCTCTCCAGTGCCAGAAAAATGTGCTAAAACGGATTGTGTCACTATTCCTGGTGAGGGGTGAGGCCCCCACTGTCACTGTTTGAATTAGCTTGCATCACTTCCCAACTAAATAATCCAAAAACAAAATAATGAAAAAACAAACCAAAGCATGTTAATAGTTCCCATTCCTATCACACCCCTGCTGTTGCGACATTTTTTATTTCCCATAGAAAGCCACGCAGTGCCGCAATACTCGCCCTTCTACAAAATAAATAAATAAATAAAGAAGCGTACATCATCTTTCATGCTTGCCGGTTTAATGTGAAACTCTAGGCTAAAAAAACCTCAGGCATGTATAATAGAAGGAAAATCTGGAACATGCAGGGTCCCATTTTCTGGCTTACACACACATACAGTCGAACACCCCACTTGTCTCTGCTCTCCCATCAGGCCGCATCAGCATCACATGGAGACCCTTTGGAGAAAAAGTGAAACCACAATCATCTGATCATCCCCTCAAGCACACGCAGAAACACAGAGGCATATTGTACCGTCTAGACGAATTCTTTCTAATTTTCGCCCTCCCCACTGATCCGGCACAAACAGGAAGAATAAAAAAAAGACATGTTGAGATGCACCGAGTAAAATCAGGCTTAATGTGGCTCAATAAAGAAAAACAGCAATGTCAACATTAAAACGCACCTCGAATAATGACCAGGCATCGACAAAATGAAGCTGTAAATTCAAACGCGTCATTAAAGAATGTATTCAGGCATTGTTTATGTTTACAGCGCGTCTTGGCAGTGTTTTATAGCCCGTTTTCTCCCTGAACCTCTTTCCCTTCCCGTCGCCCGGGTTACAGTGCGCATCTGGGAACTCATCTGGATCGATCCATCGGAGGCATGAAGGCCTGGGAGCACCGGCTGAACTCTGCCGCTATTAGAACGGACTGAACATCCTGACCTGACGAGGGTCACACTGGGCATCGGCAGAGACGGGGCAGGTCTCGCCGACAGCTCAGCCGTGACGGGCGACACGTGTATGACGACGACGACGACGACGACAGCGACAAAAAGAACGATACACATGTCAGTCTATCAATGTCGGTACCTCCTTTGTATACATCAGCGGCGAAAAATGCAGGACAACTTTTCCGCCCAATAAACCAGCGCTTTCTGACAAAACCCAAGTTGCTCACTCTACTTCAAAGCAGCACACACTTCAGTACACCTGACACAAAATAAATGTGCATATTGACCCACATCTGACTGCACACATTTCTGTCATTTCAACCACCTTTTAAAGTCTTAAAATAAATTCATTTGGGTTTTCTATTAACAAAGAACTTTATGCCATATTAACAGGAAATACAAGCTTTATATGACAGTTGTCAGGTTACTGAATATTTATAGCTATAAAACACAAATAAAATGATGCATTACAACTTTATCAGTTTATGCACAACGGTAACTATTTTAATTTTAAACTCAGCATTATCAAATTCACAAAATTCTTGTCAAAGTCAATCAAATCTTTTATTGTGCAAGGGTAAGCTGTAGTTTGTTTTTTTATGTGAATGACAAATACTCAAAAATGTATAAAAAGGTATGAATTCTACCAGAAATGATGTAGTTAAAGATGAATAATAAAAGGAATGTGACCCAGCATTCAATCTTTGTGCTATAGACACGTTACAGTTTATATTTGAAAGCACTGAGGTTCGATACCCATTGTCAGCAGTGGATAATATTCAAAACTATGTTGCTTGTGCTGAGGTTAACAACAAAAGGTCCATTAGATCAGCTGGCGGGTTAAGAGTGCAGATTCTTCCCACCTTGTCCGACCATTCAAAGCTGAATTTCAATGCTCGTCTTGCTTGTCTAACCTCTGGGCAGGTGTAGCGATGAATTTTTTAAGACGTATTGGGAAACTCCGGTTATGTCCAGCCTGTTGGGACATCGCGGACCTGCGTCCTGCTGCCTCTCTCATAAATTATGAACACGGAGGGAGAAAGGGAAGCAGGCGCGAAGACAGACATCTTTGCGGCATAGTTAGAAGAGTAATTACATCTCTGGCGGAGGAAAAGGATGACGTCGAGGGAGCCCGGCGGCCGCTCGGGGACGGTGGAACCAAAGACAAATTGAGGCAGATAAATGTAATAGATCAACAATATCACTCAGACGTTAACAGGGAGAGGAAGTGACCTTAGCAGGCAGGCTTACAGACGAACAACAAACGGGATGTTTTTGACAATATGTCAAGGCAGGTGCATAATCGAAGAAGTCAGGGAAACGGACTTAATGACCAGGCCTATTCCCTGTTGAGTGCGCTGCTGCCGTTTCCAGGAACACATTAACTGCCTGCATAGAGCACCAGCATCCTCTTCTAATAGCATTGCGCTCATGGTTCTCCGGCACCAGCAGTCACTTTGCAAACTCTTTCTGCACTGAAATGCCCTAAGAGTAATCAACTTACTGCCTATGAAGCTAAATTAATAATAACCCAACTGAGACTATTAAACCCTCCTTTCCAAGGTGAGAAAAGCTTCCATTGAGCAGGAGGCATCAAATCACAGACTGTATATAAAAGTAGACGTAGCTCCTGGGTCTGAAAAATTAGGCCGATGGGGAAGTGCCTTCAGCTGCGATGCTACCGGGTGCTGCCAGAGGTTGGCTCCAAAAAGCCTCCATCTCCACAGACTCCCATTCAACTAGTCTCATAAAATTCTCAGTCAATACAATTTCTCGAGGAGTTATCTCGGCGTTGTCAGCTGACGTCGTTTTCTGGCCGTCCATCTGAAAAATAATCCCGTCGTTAATTGCAAAATAAACTCGTGTCTGTTTGATTGACAGGCCTGTGGTGCAGTCAGTTTACGGCTATCGGTGGGCGGGACGTAGCGTTGTCGGGTTTCCAATCAGATCGAGTCAGATCCACCGCTAGCTCCCCTCCAGCTCACCCAAATATGGTCACGACCGGCTCCAAACCGCTCGGAACGAGCAAGATGGCGCCGGCTAAATTCAGAACTCGGGACTTCGCAACGGCCACTTTTTTAATCCTTTACATGTTGCTTTTGTGAAGAGAAATCACTTTTTTTTTTTACAACCAATATGCTCTTAAAACTTGGTTGAGAAACAAATGTATTCACTGTTTATGCTACACAGTCTGGGAGAGTACACTCGCTCCCATCACCATAGTATTATCTTAAACACCTGGAGTTGGACACCGTGACATACTGATCCTGCCTCCTACGCTCACACTCAGACGCACAGATATATTTAAAGCTCGTCTTTATATCATCTGTGCTTCATTAGATAGTAAACACTTCAATGCACAAACAGGAACAAAATCTAAGAATTTTCACAAAGCCCGTCATCAAACTAAACTGAGATAGGTTTAAGTTAAGTTTAGTAATATTCTATACGTTTCCTACTGCCAATAAAACCAAGGAAAAGACCAAAGCCAACAATGAAATGATTCTACTAATAAGTGTGGAGTTAAATCCTGAGCTTATTTTTCTGAGCCATAGAACTCCAACTATCAAAGACACATCAATTATCCAACCTCCTGTGTCGGGTGACATGTTGCTTTAATACAATAAACAAGCCCACTTCGATTCAATAACATATACACCATCCTGTAGCTTTAAAAACTCTCCAGTGCACCAAATTCACCACTGAAAACCGTGTTATGAATGATTTACCCAAACATGAATACTTTAGAAGACCCTTCATTTGAAATGTCTGTGAACTAGATAGTATGAATTGTTTTTTTTGAGAATTGGTGGAGGGCTGTTGGCCAATTAGAAATGAGAAGGTCCGACAATTAGAGCGAGATGTTTGTGTTCAAGCCAAAGAAGTGGAGGAGACAAAGCCAAACAGAAATAAAAGACACAAAGGAGAATCTTGATTTTCTTTTTTTATTTCCCTCCTGGCAGGTGGCAACTGCATTTCACACAAATAAAGTAGAAAAAAAGCTTTTTAACGATTCCAGTCATAGAGAGCCAGCATGCACATGCTAATAAACTATTTCCATTGAGTCCTTCTCACCCTCTGAGAAAGAAATGTGTTCACTCAAGTGTTAATTCATAACAGCAAGAACCTTTTAACTGATATTGTGCAGCTATCATGAAACTCCCGTGCACACTCGCGTAAACTGACCCCGGTGCAGAAACTAGATGAAATGGGGGAAGCTGAAAAATATCAACATAGTAAGTAAGTGGTATGACTCACTCTTAAAATCTAGAAAATATCCCAGATGTGAACAGGATTGTCAGCTCTGCCTATTTCTGAATGAGAAAGCACTTACAGACAGACACAGAAAATAACGCAAAATGCTGCCTCTTCAGAAAGATGGATGAGAGTGAAAATGACTCTTGAGCTTAATGACCCAGGCCCTGCATTAAAAAAAAACAAAAAAACAAAAAACAGAGACTCTGGAAGAGGAAACTAATCTCCAATCCCCTTCACATTGACTGTGTTGGAGTGGCACTTCTTGCTTCTTCTCTCTCCTCCACACATGCGGAGCTTCATTCCTTCAGGCCGAAAGAGCACAAGGACAACAATACTCCTCCCTGCCTTTCTGCCCTAGCCACACACACTTACACCAGGCCAGAACACACACACACACACACACGCACACGCACACGCACACGCACACGCACACGCACGACTTCTCCATGCAGCTCCGCATCCTTCTATCTGAGGCAGAAACTCAAAATTGTGCCAAACATAAACAGTGCGGTGCCAATAAAAACTGGAGGAAGTCCGTTGAGGTCACATGTTAGTATTCCAGGGTCAGAGGGTAACACTCCTTTCTCCCCTCGAGGTTGCCCGTAAATAACAGCTTTGTCAGAACAGAAGAGAGCGAAATAGTGTGTGACATCCATGTCGAGGGGGCGAACGAGAAGCCGCACACAGGCCGAGGCACGTGGGGAAGGATGGGGAGGACTGAGAGTCACTTCTGATGTAATACTTGTCCCGGGACACGACAATGAATGGATTGTGATTTGGAATTTGTGTATCAGGACTTTTTCTTTTAATAAAGTAAATGCTTTAATACACGGAGGAAAGAAATGAGCACGCACGGAAAAAGCACTGCGGGGATTTTGTATGATAACTCGATCTAAATTAGTGGGGATTGCGACAATCATTGAGGCTGAAATATTCTGAATGTTACTTCAGTTCTTGGTATGGGTCAAGCTACTAAATATATTCTTTTCATAATATCCCTGCCGAGAAAATGCTAAGTCTTTGCAAAACCAGCGATTTTCCTCTTTAATCCCAAGCCGGTGGTGAAAACAGCTTTTTAAACCGCTGGACAGAGATCAACATCACCCTATTGTTGTAACTTTCTGAAACTGAAAAGCAAACAACCACGCCCGCTTTCGAAAACTGGCCAGATGCGCACAGGTGTGAAAATGGGCACTTCTTCAAGCAAAGTTTTGCAATTTCTAAAACACAGTGGGATGACCGGACCTTTACAACATCAATATTTTTGTGTATTTTCTGAAGCCCGTTCATTGATTTTTGCCCAACTTCGACTTTTTAATTTCCCTCTCACGATGATGAACAGCGTGCCCCTAAAGTTGCCCCTTTAGAGCTCGGGATGTGCTTTAGGGCAGACTAGTTCATACATGCATCATCGGCCGATGATAAAAGTGTCAATACCAATTCCAGATGGACTGACTTGAATTCAGAATGAAAAGCCTGCCATCGTAAAGAGGAACGAGACTCTGATAATAACTCAAATATGGGGATGATGGAGCACTGTTTACAATCTTTCCTTGAAGGTTTTTATAGCGTTTATAGCACACATGACCCGAGGCAACACACAAGTCGTTTTGTAGAGAAACTAGGAGAAAGGTTAAAAAGCTGATATGAATGTCAGATTGTTGCTTTCAGAAAGTTACTAACATTGTCTGATGCGGCCTCCCTCCGGCTCTGAAGTAGCTAAAATGTGGGATTTCATGCTCTTTGCAACCATTAAATATGCAAGTTTTAAAAAAAAATTTTTTTTTAAGCATGCCGACACCTTGGTATATTTCCAACTTCGCGTCGATTCCCCATTGCTCCTAAAAACGCGCCGTCTCATTTCTGACACGCCTCCCACTGACCCCTTCCTCGTTCCGCCTCCGAGACCGACGTCCGCACCCCGTGTCTCTTCTCCCCGGAGTCCCAGTCACAAACTTGCCACATGGCTGAATTTCTTCACTCGACCACTCTCGACCTTCATTCCTTGCGCAAGAGAGCGCTGCGAATCCGTTGAGTCGGGGTCTTTGCTTGTTAATTTTTTACATATCCAGGGAATGCATGCGGAGGCCACAGCGCTCCAAATGCTTTATCGATCCGTGCTGTTTTGATTACAAGATGTCAGAACACGGGTTCAGCCTGTACAAGGTAGAAATGCAAACCGCACGGCATCTTTGATGTCCCTGATAGGTCTGTGTTTGGTTCAATGTTCAGAAAATCCTAATTTGGGCAACAGGGCGAAGAGGCAACCGCCAGGGGACAGAGCGACGTAAAGGCCTTTTAGCTGCACTAGAAAAAACAATCTGGTCCGATTTGGAAGCGGAGATTTGTCAGAAGGAGACAAATTACCGCAAAGACAACATGTGACTGGTAAGATGCAGATGTTTCCGAGCTTCTGACCATCCCAACACAAAGGTCCACAAGCGCACCAAAAATAAAGCAAAGTTGGAGACGTGCAGTGGTTGAAGCAAAGAGTAGAGCTTCAATGATTAGTCAGTTGAATCGTTGAATGATTAATTGCCAAATAACTAAAAGGCTAAATGTCCATTGGCTACGACTTCTCAAACGTGACGATTTGATGCTTATCTTTTTCATATGAAAGGAAAGTTCTTTTTTTTTTTTTTTTTAATGTTTTGGACTGTTGGTTAAAATAAAACAAGCATTTTCATGATTTTCTGACATTTAACAAAAAGTTTTGCATCTGAACAAGAAAAACAATTGGCAGATTAAACTATACATGTCCGATGCAGACCTACTCTAAAGTGTGCAATGAGCTGCATTACAGACTCACTTTGGACTCATTGAGGACACTTTGCACTTGTGGTTGTCACTTGATTTAGCAAGAAAACAGCAGCTTCTCTCAAACAAACGGGCGGGAACCTGGGTGTTCTGGACAAAAGGTTGCTCTCCCTGGCTCGTGGATTTGAAATCTATCACGTGATTGTTCGTACGTTACAAAAATGTTGCACAAAAATGCCCATTTGTGTCTCTCACTATGCGAGGCACGAAGTCATTTCAAGAAGTTAGGATAGCATTAAAGAGTGAGGAAAGATTAATAGCGGTTCTAATTGCTGACATTTACCTCAGCCTTTTTATCAAAAACAGTACAACAACAGCATTAGCCTCGACATGACCTGCTGACAGCGTTGCTTTTATGTTTACAGACAACCCATTTCCACAGCGGACTGTCTCCTGCGTCCTGGTGCGCTCGCTCTGCCTCTCTGGTCAATCAGCAAATTCTATACATCCGGAAGCCTATGGACTGGCATTATTGAAGCAGCCCCTCAATGTTAACGCAGGAACCATTAGGCCTAATAGGCGCCTTCCCTCATGGCAAGATCCCAATCCCCACTTAAGGCTCTCAAGAGGGTCAGGAATTGTTCATACTGCGTATGTTTGTCCAATATCAGCTGGTCCGATCTCTTGTGGGATTGTTAAAGAAAACAAAACAATCTGTGCGTCATTTACAAGGGGGCACGGTCTAATATTTATCCACCTTCCTCATTTTAAAGCAGGGGTTCGTGTGTGTAGGTGTGTGCATGGTGTTCGCTTCAGGTTGCCTGCAGTTCAAAAAGATGGATTATCCCCTCTCTGCCTCTTATCAATAGTGCTTTTGATATAA
This sequence comes from Embiotoca jacksoni, assembly GCF_022577435.1. Taxonomy (NCBI): domain Eukaryota; kingdom Metazoa; phylum Chordata; class Actinopteri; family Embiotocidae; genus Embiotoca; species Embiotoca jacksoni. The sequence goes on along the minus strand of NW_027185318.1, from coordinate 10,116,553 downwards.
TCTCTGCAACGGCACTGATGATGGTCATATGAGCGTGTGGGTGTGCGCGTGTTTCGGACAGCAGGCACAAGACACACACCCAAAAAAAAAAAAAAAAGCGCAAACACGTACTGCCGAGCACATTTTCCCCTCTGAGATTAAAACGATTTAGTGGCTAAAAATGACAGTTTATCAGAAGACAGAGTATCTGCTGGGAAGAGAGTGAAAAAAAAAAAAAAAAAAAATCCTTTCCCGACTTATCTGTCATGACAAAGCAAAAGGAGGGGAGGGGAGGGGGTGTAATGAGAGATCCTTAGAAAAAAAAAAAAAAGGTAAGAAGAAGTGACTATCCAGGAGGAAAAGAGAAGACTGAGATTAATGGAAAGAGAGAAAAAAAACAACAACCATGGAGACAGAAAGGGCGAGGTGAATTGCTATGTAGTATCTAATAATATCGCACATCTGTTTCTGCCCAGATGCTACTCCTTATCGCTCTGTATGCTTGCTGAGTAAGCTTTCACTTCCACTTCCTCTTTTACCCGTCAATACTGTCTTCCAGCGTAAAAGCATCACTTTTGTAATGCATTCCATTCATTTTCCATGACCAACTTGCTGATCGGATTTTAGAACCACCGCATAAATGGTCTCTTAATGACAGCAAGGTCAGCGGGGGTAATTAGCAATATCCGTCACTCCGGGGCAACTCGCTCAGGGCAGGATATGAACCCGTGAGAGGCCTTCTGTCCTCCTGTAATGATGCCGTGCCAATCAGTGGAGTCAAAGATATGTAAAAGTCTTTAAAATAACAACAATATCGTGTGACCCGCCTTCTTCTAGCCTGATTTTTTTTTTGGCCAACAAAATGTAAACACAACACTGACAATACGATCACCTTTTCAGTTGAGATGGTGAAGGTGTTTTAAACTTTAGGGTAAGACTTCTAGCAGCTAAATGTTCAACTGTGCTCAGCAAACAGTTCCTAACTTCTGTCCGTCGAGAGTGTGGCGCTGGCAAAGTAGCGTACATTGGTTTACACGGCCAGTTGGTGGAAAACAACCGCCTGCTGCGTCTGGAAATGAAGCTGATGAGTTAGACCGAAGCAAAACGGAAAAGACAAGGGCTGCAAAAGCAAAAACAATGAGCTGAATGACACCGAAACGCTCCGTGGAACAGAAGGCTGAGCGATGTTTCGGTGCGGGTCTGTCACTGCAAGAGAGACCTTTCGCATACAAGAAGCCATGCAGCCAATTGCTTATCTGAAGATGCTGATTACAGCCACGTTAATTAGGCTACATGTTGTTGTGACTTGACAGTCAAGTGAACGCTGGGTGCGTATCAGCCTCCTCAGAGCTGACTGAAGGGCACTTTGATTGTAGTTAGTTGGGAATAGAGAAGCTGACTCAGTCATATTTCACCTCATTTTTCATGTACAGCCCATGAGTAGGAATAAATGACCTTCCGGGTACCAGCCCATTTCCACCCATTTAAATTGATGAAAGCAGATCCATCCCAGCTCGCAAGGCCAGGAGACGGTCGTCAACGCACAACTAAGACACACACACACACACAAGCGGTGCAAGCAGACTCTTAGGGCTTGAAATCAAACATATTTGGGTCCTTTTTCAACATCAACACTCTGATAGCTGATACACACACACGCGCACACACACACGCGCACACACACACACACACACACACACACACACACACACACACACACACACAATCCACCCATTGGCTTCACTCCTAAATTTAAACTGACCGCTGGCTATTGACTAAAATGCACACACCAAAAAGCTGCAAGCATACAAAGACAGAAATGTGGCTGTCCACAGTCATGATGCCAGATGATGATTGGGTGGACAGGACAAGTGCTGTCAGCTCCACCGGGAGTTGCTGACACAACACAGAGCGGCCAACCGGATATAGACCTTCAGCTCGCGTACGGCCTGGCAGAGGCCTTTGGTGGGCTTAACATGCCTCGCTCATACAATAAAACGACAGAACCGACTAAAAACAGAGGCAGAGATGTGCTGCGAGTCAGTAAAATATTGCTCTTCTTTTTTGTATTTGTACTGCTGCTGCTGCTGCTGCAAAAAAATCTGACGGGCTACGTTTTTTCATAAAATCCATCTTTTATAATCTTTCTTTAAGGGCATGTTGTATCCTGTTTATTGTGTATTTTCTGATAGCTAATGACACATTTCCAATACACTGGACAATGAAAACAGATTTTCAAAATAAAAGAATCGTGCAAGCAGACTCTCAGGGCTTGAAATCAAACATATTGGGGTCCTTTTCGACATCGACACTCCGACAGCTGACATCACAGATGGATGAGATGTAGAAATCACCTCAATACACATTTGTCCAGCATTTATAGTCAAACAGGTGTCTCGACGGCTACTTATATGACAAAGCCCCGGCTGTACTTCGAAGACAGAGAAATATAATGGGTGTGTTGCGTTTAAAGGCGCTATCATTGCACTTGCTGGTCTTGTCAACAAAGATATTGTCCACAACAGTCACGTCGTCTGTTCTCAGGGCAGAAACCCCGACAGAGAAACAATGGACACAAGACCAAACAAAAACACACTCTTTGTCCGCTTGCGATTCTGGCTACCTGCTGCGATCAAAAGTAATCGCAAAAAACGGAGCGAAAATTAATGGAGTTGGTCCAGTTGACATTGTTCTATTCAGAGACAGGAATAGAAACTGAAGACACACACAAGCCTACGTGATCGTGTGAGGATGGAGGAGCCTCTGTGGCGAACATCCATCTGTTGAGGATGCAGAGCCTCATTCTCTGCAACACTAAACCGAACTGGCTGGGTCCACCGCACTGGTGCAAATTCCAAACAGGAGTATGTCATGGCCAAGGTTTAGCAGCTCATGCGCGCCATGTTGGAGCGGGCTGCTCACATCACAACACAGAATACCCTGCTGCTCTCTCCTCTCCTCTCCTCCACCGGCTGGAAGCAGTCAGCATCTCTCTCACCCAGCCAGTGACGGCCATGCTCGGATGGCGCGCCTGGAAATTCACCGTCGCGGCGAAATAAAAAAATCAATTCAAAAACATTAAAAAAAAAAAAAAAAAAAAAAAAAAGACATCCTGAAAGACTGTCCTCGCAAAAACAAATCGATATTACATGATCGATCAAAGGCGTAAACATTTCCCGTTACACCTGTCGGCCCTACCATGTCTTAAAAGTACAGCGGCCCTCCAGGCATGCAAAAAAAAACAACAACAACAACAACAACAAAAAAAAAACAAGGATGACATGACATAATAATGCAGATATTTCTCCCCTAAATCTGCCGCTGACTTTACTGCGAGCATGTTATTCTGAATTTGCGCGTATGCGCCTTGAAGGATGCCGCGCCTGTTGTGATTGTGAGTTGTAACCTCGAATCAACGCAGCGACTCTCGCGCAGTGTTTACAGTTAGAATTGCTCCGGTAGAGACAGATACCGCCAATATGGTTCATATTATTATTATTATTATTTCTATTATTATTATTATTATCATCATCATCATCATCATCATCATCCCTCCTTGTGTTTCATCCCTCTGTCCCGCTATGTCATCTCTCCGTGGCAAGGGATGCTGTAAGGGCTGGAAGCTTAAACGTTGCAGCCGCTGCAAAAAACCGGCCGCTGGCTGGACAACCAGCAGCCGCTGGACAAATCGCCAAAAGCGGGTCGGCCGCAAGGAAAACACTGGAACAAGCAGCGCGCACTGAAAAAAAAAAAAAAAAAATCGCACGACTTACTCGGATGCAGGTCCCTTTTCCTTCCCGCCGCTGACGTCTCCCAATCAAGGTGTCGTGTTGTTTATTTCGGAGCACTCTTGACACCCCCTTTCCTCTCCTCCTCCTCCTCCTCCTCCTCCTCTTCTTCCTCCTCCTCTTCTTCTTCTTCTTCTTCTTCTTCTTCTTTTGGCTGGCACCCCTTCTGTTATTACGGAGGTGACGCCGCGGGCAGCAGCTCGCGCGCGCAGCCCGACAATAATAAGACCCCCCCGACGGCTTCCTCGCGACAGAAAAAGACGCGCGACGGACTTGGGGCTGGCGCTCGCGCTGGGAATCTCACGGGATGGCGGGGCGTCGTCCGGAGCAGGTTGTAGTCTAGTTAGCACACGGGTGAGAAAGAGAGTCCGGAGTGGTATGTGAAGGGGTTGTGCAGAGGGGGTGGGGGGGGATGGGGGGGGGGAGGATACGCCTCCCTGCCTTGTGGAGATAAAGGGGGGGGGGGGGGGGGGGGCCCTGGCCTGCGCACGTTGACTTGAGATATGGGTCCTCCTCTCCGAAACGGGGGCCCTGCTGGCTCCCTTCCAGCCTTATCATATGACGAGCGAGGAACGGGCCCGTCTGCTTCAGAGGAGCAGAGTACGTACGTGCAAGCCTTAAATTGGGATCAGATCCAGTTCTTCTGCCGGAGAAGAGAGCGCCATTCTTCTCGACGTTACTGCCTCACTTCTCCATCTAGTGGCGGAACGAGACTCCACGTCAAGACTCCTTAAAATGGGATTTCATTCTGTTACATAAATAACCTCCGGCTCTGAAGCTGAAAGGCTTTGCAAAAGCCTCGAGCAGTGATTCGGAGCTGGGCTGTCTCCATCATCTTTCGGCTACATTTATCAAGTCAAATACGTTGAACGTTCAAATCATTTATCAGTTGCTTGTTATCCCTAATTTCTGTAATTTTTGTTGTTGTTGTTGTTGTTGTTGTTGTTTTGCCTGACCCTAATTAGTCTTTCACATCTGCATCCTCAAATCATCCAAAAATATTTTGCACCTGCACCCAACATACAGCAGGTGGTGCTAGAGTTCCAGACGTATTCTTTTGTTATTCCAGGTTTCCAGTCTGAAACAATCCTGATCTGCCAGTTCATTGGTAATGGTAAGACCACAAAATATAGGCTGTATATTTTTTTTCATTTTTTTAACAACCAAGAGGACTTGTTCATATGTAAAAAAAAAAAAAAAAAAACACACAGAAAAATCACAAGATATGATGGTTAATTTCAACTTGTTTTTATCCGTTTTAGAGTAGATCTCTATATGGTGCTTTATTGAGTCTTTCTATTCAGGTGAAAACACACACAAAAATATAATTGTGTCCTTGTTGGCTTATATATTCTATATCAATGAGCAAAACTAACATGATGACACAAATGATTGTTTCTCATTCTTATGTGAATTTTCCCATAGTATAATTTGTTGTCTAGCCACAGTTGCCCATTGCTCACCATATTTCAAGAAATAACCAACAGTGTAGGGCCTTAAGAACTGTTTGAGTCTCCAACTCTTCTGTTGTGTCGAACCCAAACAATAGACCAAAAACAGCATTTCCCTTCTTGTCATAGAAGCCCTCTATGCCCTGCCTGCTGCATCCGAGTCGCCTGCCGCCATCTCACCAAAGGCACAAAACACATGCCCATACTGGTTCAGCGCAGCATGTATCGGGACTTCTACGAACTGTCCACTTTGTGGGTCGCAGAGGTCTAATAGCCTGCTGCGGCTCCTCCCCAGGTTCATCAGCTCTCCCAACCATCCAAGTAAAATTCGGCGCTCATGAACCCGTTCCCCGGAGGTGCGAGGAGCAGCTGAGGCGTTACAGGCTTGCTGGGTGATGAGGTTCACCACAGTGCACATATGGAGCGAGCGGCTGCTCTCTCAGAACGACGGCCCGTGCCCCTGAACGTTTACCGGCCATGATGTCTGCTCCATCAAGCCTGCGATGGACAAACTGAGGCGCAGCAATGCATCCTTCATCACCCCAGTGGTCAATGAAACCTCATACGGGCCAATAAATACCTCACGCACAACCAAGCCAACATATCTTAAGCACAATGACTGCCATTCATCAGTGTGGAGAAGTGGTTGAATATTGTCAGCAATGTCCTTGACAATGAAGGCGCCAATCAAGTGAAGGAACTCATTTCGAAACATCCCTTCGACTTGCCAACCACCTGGCGATGCGCGACTCTTCCTCTGCTTAAATATGTCGGTAGCTGATCAAGATTTCCCCTCACTCGAATCATGGCGCCTGAGAGCCAAACCCCATCTTGCCAACAACCGCACAACATCCTGTATTTCGAAGAGGCATCCCCTTGCTGTGGAGCACCCACGCTGGCCAGCTGACACTGAAGTGCTCTGTTTTCATGCAGATGGGTAATTATGGCTGTCTTGTGACAATCAGACTTTTCACATAAACTGAATGATCTTTCTCCAGCTCTCGAAGGCTGATGGAATAAATGCAGGCTCTTCAGTCTTTGCAGCAGTAAAAAGCATTGCACACCTTTCACACCAGGACTGAAAGGGAGCCAATCTAGTTGTACTACTGTGGAGGATATACTTTACCACTTTACTGTTGAACCACAAATGTAGGATCTGGCTCATTTTGTTTAGTGGCTGAGAATTTGGTTTTGTCATAAAGATCTTGCACATAATTTCAAGAAAACACTCAAACTCGGGTGTTAATTATTTCTGAGCATTTCCTTATCCGCCCCCCCCCCCCACACCTCCCCTGAATGCCTCCCTACCACAGACACGCAGCATTAATGCTCCCCAGCGTTAATTATGAAATGAAGACAAACCTTAAAACTTATTTCATTTGACTGCTCACCAGTAAAACTTTGATTTCCTCCCTTCTCATTGAGATTGATGCCTGACGCCACTGCCTGTCCAAAACACGCAGAAAAAAAAAGACAGGATAAGGTTGATGTAGCAAAAAAAGTAAAAAAAAAAAAAAAAAAAAAAAAAGATTCTAAGCTAAAATAAATACATAAATGAACACCTGCATAGCATTAATATAAGAACAGAATCAATACAATACTATAAAACTCAATGATCGCGATCATGGCTAGATGCAAGCTCCGTTTCCTTCCAAAGCAAAGAGCCAGCAAGCCCATGTCCTAATAACTCCACTTACACGACTCCTTGACTTGAAAATGGAGTCGACGTTCACCTTTTTCGCTTTGCGCATTTCTGATCTCTCGCGGGACAGAAAACAACAGTGGAATAGTTGAAAATGTCAGATGTTAGCAGCAAACTATCATCTCCAGCAAAGACTGTCAAGCTTGCACAGCAGGCCAGCTCGCGAGCTACCAAGGACAAACACTAGGATAACCTACGTACGCCTATTTATGTTCAAAGACTATTGTTAGCAGAAACATTGCGAGACAAAGTTCCACATTAACATTGAGCGGACGGTGGCATAATAACGCTTAAAGCACAAACATAACTTCGACCGTTTCCTCTTCTCTCGCCAGGTGTGTCGGTCAAATGGCTGTGATTGGCTGGATGGCCGTTCAATCAATGTAACTTGACCAATAAGGCTTTCACGTATGAATGACGGAGCAGAAGAAAGCGGAGATGGAGGGACGATCTGCCTGTGATTGGTTGTTACGTTGTGGGTGGGTAGACATACAGTCAACACAAACAAAATGCTAAACTTTTGTTTTCATTCCCTTTTTTTTACGAGTTGAAGGAAAATATCTAAGACTTGATATTTGTACAGGTATGCCCTGGACTGATCCCGATAAAAAAAAAAGTCACTCTAAAATTTGCAGTTTTATCTTGAAATTGTTTTTCTGTATAATAGGTAACACCTGCAAAGTGCCTGCGACGCCCACGTGCCCCCTTGTCAGACAAAAAAAAAAATCCGACTCAGATTTGAGTTCACCTCTTAGAATTTGGAAAAGGTGCAGAGGAGAGATATGGAAAAGGATCATATTTGTGTTTATTATCTCCAGACTGAGATAAAGGTGTAGAGAAAGGAAAGTGGCTGAGCAGATTTGGGAGCCCGTGAAGGAGAATAAAAAGGGATTTTAATCCATTCTGAGGAACTGCATGTTTCCCCGTCTCTGCCTCACTTCATGCGCGTCACGTCTCCCAGCTTTCACTCCCGCAAGCCATTTTTACACGTGTGCACACAGAAGCACCAAGTAGGCAACATGCAAACACAACCACATGCAAGGAGTAGGATTTTGGAAAAGAAACGCAACCTCCCTTGTGTGTGTGTGTCTGTCTGTCATGACATCACGATAAACACTGCTGACAGATGAGGGTCAGGCGTGTTTTGGTACTGACATCTCAAAAAAATTATTTTCTCCTTGACAAATGGAAACAACAGAGGGAGGCAGCCGACTCAGTCTCAATTTGATAAAGATAAGGCAGCTTCACGGACAAAAACATCTCGGCTTGAACGTGATAGGAAACCAAAAACAGTGTGTACCTTTATGTGAACATGGATGCAAACACGTGTGTGTGTGTGTGTGTGTGTTTACACAGCAAGCGCTTTCCTACGTGTTTATGTGATTTGTGTGTTTGTGCATGCAGATGACTTGGAGCCCTCGCAGTCCTCGAGGCCAGCTCAGCACTTGGCTTCTTATCTCTCTCTCAGAACCTCGCTCATGAATAAACATCGCCGGAATAAAATTACCCAAAAATGAAAATAACTGAGTGGAATTTTGGAGGAGGCGGGTGCAAATCCAACGCAGCAGGGGAGGGGTGCCGAGAAAGTGAATGGATAAGAGAGAGTGTGAGTGAGAAACTGAGGGAGGGACCTGAAAGGCAGATAGAGGCCTATAGGAGGGGGAAGGAGTGTAAAGAGTTTCGCTCCATCCTGGAAAACCTTCAGTGCACTGCACCCCCCCCCCTTCCAACCCCTTCCAAAAAAGCCCAAATGCTTCACTTCTTTCTCTTTGTCTCCGTCTATACCATCTCTGTCTCTCGCTGTATGCTTTAAAATGTCAATCGTGCCTCTGTGGGCTACTGTAGATTGTTTTGTATTCTCCAATGCTGTTTTGCCAGTGTATGTGGGCGTGTGTGGGAGCTGGAGAATTTTTCTACTCTTTTTCTTTTTTCCCCTCCTCTGGTTTGTAATGAGCTGTTTCACTTGATCAAAAGATAACGTTTCTCTCCAACTCGCTTTACCTCATCTCTGTCTGATTCTCCTCATCTTTCATTTTCTGTTACTCTTCCTCTCTTCCCCTCCTTCTTCCTGTCTCACTCTTTACTTCTCTTTGTACTTGTCTCCGCGGCGGCAGAATACTGCCACTAAAACCCGACATGAATAATGAAAGACGAGCGTTTGGTCTCCCGTTTGGATCTGTTGTGAATAGCGTCTTCATAATTTCGCCTATCCTTTTGAATGTGCCCACAAAATGCCCATCAGTCTGCCTCTGCCACGGATCCACAGGAGAATAATAATGCAGTGGATGCGTGTGAGTATGAACAGGATGCGTTGGCCTCATTATAAGTCGACATCATGAACACACCTACTGTCACTGTCCCATCACTGCATCTGCCCACACACACAAAGACACACTCGCTCATGTTTTTTTTTTTTCCGCAAGGCACTGCAGCTTTATTCCTATTTTTTTTTCCTTTCTCAATATCTGTCTGTCTTTTCTGTTTGACTTTTGTGCCCCCCCCCCTCACACACACACACACACACACACACACACACACACACACACACACACACACACACACACACACACACCTCAGTGCCCTGGCATTAGATGTGACCATGTGTTTATCGCTGTCTGTTATGCAGGTCAGCGGGTATTGTGGCGAAGGCAGTGATCCATTCTTGGAGCCACAGACAAGTGACAGCTCTTTTATTGTCACCCATAAAGTCATTTCAATCCTGAAAAAATAACATTTTGTCTGGCACCAATCATTTAGCCATTTCTTTGTTCTATTATTTAACTTCCTGCTCCTCTCATTCCTGTTTTTTTTTTTTTCTCTTTGGCCTATTAGTTACTCTATTCCTTCATTTAGCACATCCCTTTTCCCCCTAATTTCCACTATTTGTTCCTACTGTTTAATCCATCTATCATCATATTCTTTCCCTGGTTTCTGCCTCTTTTTCTGTTTTTATTACTTCCTTAATGGTTCTTTGATCCACTTCCCTTTATTTCTTCTTCACTCCTTTCTTCCCTCCTTGTGCATTGTTCCTTCCTTTTCGCCTCCGTTATACCTAACTCTCTCCTTCCCCTAAATTCATTTTATTATTCCCTTTTCCTTCTAACTCCATCTCTCTTTACTTCAAAAAAATTGATAAGCTGTTTATTCCTTCATTTGTTTCTTCTGAGTTTTATGCCCATTTATCCATCCATCTGTTCTTTCTTCTATCCTTCTATTGAGCTTTCCCTTTCTTGATCCATCTTTTATTCTCTGTTTTAATTCCTGTCCTCCTTCTTGTGTTATGTGTTTCTTTGTCCCTGCTTTTCCTTCCCTCCCTGAGCTCTTCAATTTCTATTACTCAGTGAATATTGTGATTCCAATTTTTGACCTCTGATCATCGCCCACTACTTCTGTCATTATGAATAAATCGAGGATGACTACCAGGTTAGAAAACACTCAGGAACAGTCAGCCACATTTAAACCAAGTCAGATTCCTTTTTTGTCTCTGCTCCCCTGCTTGTAGCTGATATGAAATAGGATGGATCACAGGCATGAGTACAAATGAGTGTAGTGCCGTGGCGCTAATTTACTCATTAAATTGATGCTCCCAGACTGAGTGATTTAGACTGGATTAACGATGGAAGTGTCTTTTTTAAATTTCATTCTGGATTATATACAGATTTGGTGAAACACCCATAGGAGCTCCTTCTTTGCGCATTTGCAGATTTGGTGGAGCATTTTAATTGTGACATGGTAAGTGCGTTGGAGTGTGCAATGTTGCATTTAGCCAAATGTTTGTGTGTTTTTGTGTATTATGCATTATATCCTGCAGCATCTTAACTGTGGGGATGTGAGGATGGAAACTGGGTCACACAGTTGTAAGAGTGCGTGATCCTCTGCCAAGCGCTGCCAGATGAAAACTGTGACACATCTGAAAGATTTTCCAGGCATGAGAGATATAGACGACGTATGGGAGTAGAGGTGAGACGGTGGAGAGGTGCAGGGGAGTTCATGTGATATGCACTCATTATGGATGCAGGGAAGGGAAGCAAACACACACAAGCTGAACTAATATCTCAGTCTGACTGGATTTCTTCCTTCTAAAAGAGGTGAGAGGACAGTGAAGGAGACATGCAGTGTTGTGTGTAAGGTTCCCAGCAATGGGATGAAAAGGTCACTCATACACATGAAGACATGCAAAGGTTCTCCGACACACATGTACGCACACACACACACACACACACACACACACACACACACACACACACACACACACACACACACAGTCCCAGACCCAATTAGTCTGGTCTGGTAACTGTGTCAGTGTGTTACTACCCATTCCTAGGCCTGTAGGGTATTCAAGCCATGTACTGTAAAGTCTTACTCATGCATGTAAGGACACAACCACATCAGCCCGCTCATGCTCAAAACACACTGCACTGACACCCCCCCTGCCCCCGCCACCCCATTCTGTCTTTGCATGCAGACAAAGAGCACGAGGGCAGAAGTCGATGTGCATTTGTGTATGTGGATTTTTGTGTGGTTGTGCACATGAAGAGAGAAGTTTGTTTTAATTCACAACTCTCTCGTGGGTGTTGGTGTTTGAGTTTATGTTTGTGCGTCTCTGCATGTGCATGTGTATACAGGGACAAAAATACGAATACGCTCTCTGTCGTTATCTCATCAATTCTCAAAAGGGAAGAACCAAGCAGACACATCAAGTATAATTGGAGAAGTCAAGGGAGGCGGAATAAAAGACTTGAATACATTCTTTTCTTACTGGAGTGTTTCTTGATACTATCGCATAAAAGTCTCGCGTCTGTGTAAAGTCAACTTTCGGGGAATTTTTAGACGCTTTTACTTTCAGATTTTCAGCCATAGGTTTTCTTCTACCAGGCATTGTGGCACAAGTGAGGGCAGTTAGGCTCTGTTGGTTGGTCCACCGCAATCTGAAATATCTCAACAACTATTGCAACACATCAATTGTCTTCAGAAGATAGATTGTACTGACTTTTCTCCAGCATCAACAGTGAGTCTGTGATTTTAAGTGAGATGTCTTAAAAACATCTTAACATTTTATCCGCTCAATATTTGCTCGGTCATTGTGAACAATTTAGTATGCTGATGCTAACATTTAGCTCAAAGCACTATACTGTCTGGAGCCTAACAGAGCCGTTAGCAGGGTTGTCGACTGTCAGTCAGAGACAGAAAATAAAAAATAAAAAATGATTCAAGGAAGGAATACCTAAAGATTCAGTGAGGTTGAAACTCAACCTCCTACAAAGCAGTGGTTGCCTCGTGAAGTGAAGACAACCCTATAAAAAAATGTCTGGCTCCCAGCTGGGCTGTAACAGTGTAGCTGGTTTCCTGGTTAGACATTTATCACCTTTCATGGCCTGTGGGTTAAATAGCAAGAGTGCTAACATATATCTTGAAGTATTTATCTACTGGAGGGAAATTAATTCTTCCCACCAGCAAATTTGTTGGCAAATTGAGGTTGTGGATGTTATGTTAGCCTCTGAGCTGTTTTAGCAGATTGTCTGAAATTTTAGTAAGTGCTGTCTGGTTCTGGACTCCCAGGTAGAAACCAGCTTTGGAAATAAAGCTACACTGACTCAGTGAAGCCAACCTCCTAGAAATGTCATTCTTAGCCCCCAGCTGTGGTGGTAGACATTGGACTTGCACTTTAAGGCAGGTTATCGTTTGGGATCCAAAAGAGCTCCGTACAAGGCCTGTGTCTGGTGGGGCGACAAATGAGAGGATTTCCAACGTGTTTAAATTGGTCCTTGTGAGACTAAATTCAATTTAGTGTGAATTCTAGGCTGAACATTTTTTTACAACCATCACACCTTGGGAATACAAAAACATCACTTTAACTTCCTCTTCATAATTGGTGAATCCCTTCAAGAAGGCTGTTAAACCGGGGGTTCTTCAACTACTTCAGTAATGAATACTTATACAAAATTAAGCACCAGGTTCCATTATTCAATGTAGATCCTAACCAGAAGGAAATATTTTGGATGTGACATGCTACAAAAGGATCGATGTATTATTTTATTTTAGAAAAATTATCCCCTGTATTGATTTAACTGAAAGTAACATGATTCTTATGACCCTTAAGAACCTTAATCCTTCATTCAAGAAACTGAGAGCAGAGGAAGTTCAGGATATAAGCTCCAAATCCTCAAATCTACTTCCTCCATGTGCAAAGGTTGACACGGAGCTGAGTGAAACGGCAGTAGGTAGAACGATAGTGACAAAGTCAGGAAGATAAAAGTGGGACTGCGAACAATAGGCTTTTTGTGCAGCGGTAAATCAGTCCTGAAAAGGATGTCAGTAGCTTCTCCTGGACAGCCACTCGCACAAATACGCAAATGCACACACACACGCACGCACGCACGCACGCACGCACGCACGCACGCACACACACACACACACACGCCACAGATATAAGCAAATATACAGGCACACGGTCACAAAAATAGACATGCATAAAGACAGCTCAGTCTGCATTTTCTGTTGCCTCCTGCAGTCACACATATACACACTTGTTGTGTTGTGCTTTCTGGGCCACCAAGGAGGGAGAGAGAGAGAGAGGGGAGAAGACAGAGAGAGCTGCTGGCTTGCTGAGTGTGAGTCATGGACAGGCTGAGTATCCTCAGGCCTCAGTACACCATCTGCCCCCCCCCCCCCCCCCCCACACACACACACACCCTCACTACCTCTACAGCCTCATCACACAGCTCAACGCTCCACTGCACTGGATGCACACAAATATGCATACATGCCGAGAAAAACAGTCCGACATGCATTACAAATGGAAAACTGACACATATCTGAATGGACACACAACGACACTACATCTGGACCGTGCACTACACAAATGCACACACACACAAAAAACAAATTACTATCTGCATAATCATCCATCTTAATACGTGTGAATCATGAAATGATTTATATCTGAATAAACAAATCTCAGCTCTGTATTCAAACACACAAAATCCTATTTTTTTTCTCCAAAAGTACACATTTACACACATACACACACACACACTGGCTTCATCCAATGATCGCTGCATCCCTGCAGGTCATCTGGGACTGACCAACATTCAAGCAGAATTCATTATGGAAACCCGACACTAGCCCACAGGAAAGGAGCAAATGTTGCACTACAAATGTGCCTGTGCTACATCTGTCTGGCTGTGTGTGTATTTGGTGTTTTGTGTGTGAGCGTATGAATGAGCAAGGTAGTTCTCATAAACCAGGAATCAATGGAGGAGATCCTTTTCATTAGAGTGGCGGTAAAAGCTGCCACCGCATTGACTCTCTCTCTCTATTTTGAGCCGTGCCATGTACACCTGCTCCTCTGCTTTCAAGTACCACACGATGAAACCTCAGTTAAGAAGTCTTGTTTTTTTTTTTATTCAATAAGGTTATTAATGTTACACATCACCACAGATAGAAAAACATGAGTCCATAAAAGAGGACTGTCGAGTAATAATAGTATTAATAATATTAGGTAAAGTCAAGTATTTTTTTACAGTCAAAATGGGGCAAAGTAGTACGATAATCACCAGCATGTCAGTCTGTCAAAAAGTAACGGCGCAGACTTGAAGCACAGAAGTAAAAAAAAGAAGAAGAAAAGAAAGAAACACGCTCGTACACACATGCAGCACAAACTCACGAGCAACTTTATCTACCTGCTCCTCATCTGAGGAGCGCCACTACAAAAAACAACTTGTTTCATTTAACACAGCCTCTTCCGAGTAACAACTTTACAAAATCCAACGTATCCTTCAGATGTTGGGTTGCGTGGTGTGGAAGCCAACTTAATCTGCGTGTCTGTATTATGATCAAATTATGGTCTAAAATAAAGCACTTGTCGGAAAAATGAAAGGTACCGGATGATAACTTTATACAACATAGTATAAATACACACAAGAGGCAGAGGTGAGCAGGAAGAGCACCAACAGGTTGCACACGTCCTTCCTGCTTATAGGTGTAGATTCAAAGTGTAAGATTTAGGAATGACGAAATTCAGATTTTTTTTTATATTATATAACTGATTGGCCATACGAAAACAATATTGTTTTTTCTTCTCCCAAGTATTCAGTTTACAATTAAGCAGAAAAAAAAAAAAAAAAAAAAATCTAAATCCTCATGTTTATGAAACTGAAATCCTTGAAAAATGACTTAATTAATCAAGTATAACATTTTTTTCAAATAATTTCTGTCAACTGCTTCAAAGCTATTATAGATAATTACAGATCTACGTTAAACATTTTTTTTTGGTTAACCGCTCATTCTTGGCCTGGCTGTTTTCCAAGGGCCAGTTTCCAGAATAATCTCAATTTGTGGTGCACTTACATGGTTGTACTGGAACTTTCTGCTATATTACATATTCTTTATCAGCAGATGTAGTTTGCCCAGAGTTTGCCTGAACATGTGCAGCTCCGTGGGAACTTAGCACACTACATTTGTTGATGATTTTGTGCTGTTTACATTACCATTTGTTCAACAAACTAGACATGTATGTCATATCAAAAAAGAAAAAACCACAAGTGTAACTTCCTGATAAGGCATTCTCAATAAAAGGTTGACCAGTTACAGACTGTGAATCTCTCAGGACCCTGCAAAGGATGAATGGGTATTGATAATGGACAGACAGATGGAGTCTGGAGTTGTAAATCTTACTAAGTTGTGTATAAATAGATTTGTGTCCTCCTGCAGAGCTCTTCCTGATAAATCAGCAAGATAAAAAAAAACAGAAATGAACACCAAGGAAAAATTTCTTTACAACCTGACAGCTCCAAAGTTGTTCTTGAGAACATTTGAATGCTAATCTATAAAGTCAGTTAGCTGCGTCCAACCAGCAATTGCTTTGGCCGTTATGTTGTGGTGGTAATGGCGGGCTGCACTAGCGGCCGGTCAGCTTTCCATTAACATTCCCGTCACTATTGTGATTCACCAAAGAGGGGCCAAATGTGAAGAGCGGGCTAGCATTGGTTTGATAAACAAACGTTAATCTCCTTAGAGCAGCTTCGAGCTCTGTTTCCGCGACAGGTTTTTCGCACACAGCCAGAGACAGACCGTCTGCCTGTCTCCCTCTTCATTTTAGGAACAATTATTCCACTGCCTCTCATGTTTACAACAGTAATCCATTCAGTGACGCCTGTATAGGAGTGCCCAACTGTGCATGATCCTCCTTATATCCACCCCTCCACCTCCTCCTTCCTCCTCCCCATCCAGAAGCAATGCTTCCTAAGCTCCCTCTGGTGGATTCTGACACGTTTGCTTGGCGTCAAACACAAATTCCCCGTTTGTTTTTTGTTTATTTAGAGGGGTGAAAAAAACTACCATGCTTTTATGATTTGTGGCTAATACTCTTGAACCTATGGCTGAACTTGACCGTCCTACATACTTTCCCTTTATTCAGAGCTGTTTGGGTGCTTTGAAGCACGAGTTTCTCAGCTGGTTACAAGAGCAAATTCTCTGTGTGTAATGGTTGGCAACCTCAAACAGCTGCGCCAGTTTAAGAAGAGCTAGTATTGCCTGTAGTTGTTTTGTTTTCTCAGTCTTATCCCTCCTCTCAAGGGAAACTTGATTTAGCAAATCCCAGACCGTTCATTGTGATATCTCTCTTTCAACTGCAGCCTCTTGAAATTCCTCCTTTGAATGTGTCCTAGAGAAACACAGAGGATGTGCGTGCTGAAACCAGGGCTTTTTAATTTTTCACCCTGCTTTCCTTTGACTCCTCTTTTCTTCGCTTGTCTGTTCTTTTTGCAGTCAAGGCCGCTGAGCTGGCGCTATGGGCAGTATGGGTGAGCAGGGAAAAGACAGATCCCCCGCTGGGTTTGTAATCTGCCAGACCTTTCCATAAGTCCTCCACCCCTGCTGGATTCAGTGGCCTCAACCTTTTTTAGTCATTTTCAAATCATGTTTCTCTGTTCACCTGTCACAAGCTACTTTTGTTACTTCTCTTTCAACCGAGTCTTCACAAATACAACCTCTGATGTTACAATGATGTCCGTGGTCTCCCCCCCCCTTGTACTATAACATCCTCTCATTCTGCATTGCCTTGTAGTAGTGCTCCTGCTCAGCATGGCTGCGGGCGGACACGGAGGGCCGGCGAGGCAGGGTGGAGGAGCGGGACAATGCCTGGCTGTGGCTGTCGATAAGCAAGTCAGGGTGGGGAGGAGGGGGAAGCATGCTGGAGCAAGACGGGTGAGGAGGCAAGGGCATGGCGGAGGGATGAGGATGAGAATGGGGAGGCAAGGGGGAAGATGACGGGTGAGGTGGCGGAAGCATGGAGGAGGGATGAGGATGAGGATGAGGAAGAGGATGAGGATGAGAAGGCAAGGGGGAAGAGGACGGATGAGGAGGCAGGGGCATTTGGGAGGAAGACATGTGAGGAGGTGGAGGCATTTGGGAGGAGGATATGTGAGGAGGTGGAGGCATTTGGGAGGAAGATATGTGAGGATGTGGAGGCATTTGGGAGGATGACGGGAGGGGCAGTGGAGACATCTGAGAGGAGGGGTGAGGAGGTGGAGGCATATGACATGAGGCGGGGTGAAGGTGAGGCGGAGGCATTGGGGAGGAGCTCGGGTGTGGAGGGGGAGGCAAAGGGGAAGAGGATTGAGGGGGCGGTGGCGGGAGAGGCGATGACAACAGGTGAGGCGGAGGAGGCAAAGGGGAGGAGGATGTGGGGAGAGGCGGGGGAGGCAGCTCCGCACCTCCTTCGGCGCTGCCGCTGGCCGAGGAGGAGCAGAGCGAGTCTGTTTTCACTGGGAGCGTCCGGTAATCCCGGTAGTGACTGACATTGTCCTGTCGATGCAGCGCCGCGCGGTGTTTGTCACCCGCCGGGTCGGCAGTCATCATGTTACCACTGATGGTGTTCCTCCACTCCCACGGCTTGCCGTTGCTGGCCGACACACGCACCACCGGATGGTGAGGGGCGTGGGCGTCGATCGTGACGATGCTTCCGCTGCCAGCGATGCTCCCCGGATTGCTCCCGGTGCAGCTGTCTCGATCGGACTGGATGCGGTAATACGGCGACTCGGAACAGTTGGAGCCACCACCGGAGGAGGAGCCACCCTCTGACGTCTTATTGGATGAAGCGACTACTGCGTGACCCGGCTGCTTCGACATCGCTATGACCTGCAGGACACAGAAATCTCATCAGAGTGCATAAATATTGTAAAGGCAGCTATTACTAAAAGCAGCAAATTGTTTATGGCAAAATAAATCTAAAGTTCAGGGACTTTGATTACAGTTAACATTGTGAACGGTAATACCAACATTGAATACCCCTCACAGACTTTCTAATAAGATTTAACTCCCAACTATAATTAAAGTCTGAACCCTTATGGGAGCACTTTTTTTTTATTGGAAACTAATCAGTGAAATTGCTTCCACCAATGTTGTTCTGTTTTGATTTTACCAACAAAATAAATCATGCAGCTGTTAAATCTCCTCTAACGTCTAAAATATATTATTCCAGAGCTGGCTGCATGCCACATGAGATTAAAGTATGAAAAATGACCGCTCAGGACAATGTACTTCTGGTCATTTGCAGGCATTCATTTTGTAATTTCTACCCCACCTGAGTGACTCTCTGCTGGCTGGGAGGCTGGCTGGGCTGCGTGTTGGGCACCCGGGGAGTCGACACAGCAATGGGCCCCATTCCAGGCTCTTTCACCCCTCCTGCCTCTGTGAGTGACAACCACTTGGCACGGGTCTTGGCACTCTTCGGGGAGACAGGCGGTGGCCGAGAGGCCTCTTCGGGGATGTGAACGAGTGGGGGTGCTACCACCATCCTGGCTCCGGTCGGCGTGGCGGTGCTGTTGCTGGCTTGCACCGTGGGATAAAGGGATGAAGGCATCCCTTGGTCGCCTCCTTCTCCCATAGCTGCTCCTCCTTCACCTCCTCCGTCCATCCCCTCCTCCTCGTCTCGTGAGGTCTGGCTGCGGACCTCCAGCGAGCGTTGCTTCCATTCAGACACCAGCTGCCGAGACCTCTGGGGGTCGAAGGGCACGTGGAAGGTCATGTGACGCTGAGCGGCGACCGGCTCCTCCGAGGGAGAGATGGGGCTGTTGCCGTTTGCAACCCGGGGCAAGGTGTTGCTGAAGGTAACCATGGTTTCCTTACCCATGGGGCCGCGGGTTGCCAGGAGCTCCACATCGGCACTCGCTCGTTTGAGGGAGGCCAGGGACGCCTTCTCCCTCCGCACCTTGCTGCGAGCTCCGGACCCCAGTCCCGCCCCCAACTCTTCCCTGCTCTCCGACACCCTGGGAGTCTTCCTGTACAGGGAGTCATGACTCCGCTGGCTCAACACCCTCAGGGTGTCCTTTTGATGAGCCGAGGTCAGTCTCTGTAAGGAAGGAGCATCTTCTTCTGATGCTTTGAAGTTTCCCACTGCGTACACAGCCTAACAGAGGACAGAGAGGGATACAGAGACGGAGGAGAAATAAATCAGGTGACAGAGGTACTCAGAATGTTAAACAGAAACTAAAAAGTGAAAATGTATTTCCTTTAATCTTTGGATGAGGAAAAAAAAAAATTATTTTCCCATTAACATGGAGAGTGTGCGTGAATAGGCATCTCTTTTTCCTCCTGTTTCGTCTGAGGTCAGCATGAATCACTCTCTTCCCCCTCTTTTCATCCCATAATGACAGGGAGGAAATGCTCCCCCTCTTACAAAGTAAAAGACGAGAGAGGGAGAGAGGGAAGCGTGGAAAATGGCAACGACAAGTTTTCTGAAAATGAAGTGTGAAATTGTTCCAGAGAATTCTTATCGGATTATTCATTCTCTCTCCCCGACGCTCCGTAATAGAAAAAGTCTATATATAGCCTGCCAAAAAAAGAAAGAAAAAAAAATGCTGGGAGAGAAAAGTACGGAAGCCACACAGGGAGGCAAGGTGATGGAAAAAAAAGCATTTGTTAGCACATGCTGTGATCATGTTGGAATAATACAATAGGACAGTTCAGTCACAGCAAAACAACCAAACCACTTAATTAAAAAAAAAAAAAAAAATCTATTTATGTGTGTTCTGTCATTCCCGCCGCGCTGCACGCTGACTGTTAACTACTCCCTGGGGATAAAATAAATCCCTACATGCCCACAAACATATGCAGACAGTTAATTCACACACTCCAGCCTAAAATGGGGAACTCATTTCAAGACATTTTAACTTTTGCAGATGTCTTTTAGCGAGTTACAGTATCATAAAAGGAAAAGTTATCTCGAAACCAGCAAAATAATAAATCACAGTAATATATTTTAACTCTAGATTTTAAAGAGCTTGAGAAGTTTGATTGGAGTTAGCAAGTTTCAACTTCAACTAACCAAGTAGACTCCGATGCCAGCTCCTATGACGTATCCCACGTAGACGTCTATCGGGTGACTGCGGTGTTGCGTTATCTGCGTCAGGCCGGCGAGACCAGCCGCCATGCAGAAAGCAAAGACCAGCAATGGCTTAAGCAGCTTAGTTGTGCTGTTGATGCTGGCATTGAAATACATCTGCAGAGAGAGAGACATATGCATAGATTAGGAAAGGACTGGCAGTTTAGACGTACAGAAACTGTGGTGGTCTCTCTGCTGGGTGTAAAACGTGAGCGTCTGATGAGAATATAGATATCACTCTTAAAATTGCTCATTAAATATGAAAGACGGCAGTTAGCTTAGCTTTGCATAAATTCAGGAGATGGTCTCTAGCTCTAAAGCTTAATATCTATATAATTGTTTTATCTGTACAAAAATGAAATGTAAAAACTCATCGTGGTCTTCGACGGCAGGCCTATTGCTTGGCTTTTTTTTGTACATCTCGGTGTGATATACATGTGAACCAAATTTCGTGCATGTAGGTAAATGTAGCCACCGGGGCATCTGTTTAGGGGGCGCTAGCGAACCATTTGGCCACGCCCACTCACGACTCCACTAAAATATGACATTTTTCGCTGGGAGAGCTTTTTGAATATGATAACGCCTCCAAAAATGCAGTTGCTTACGGAAAATAATAATAACGCGGAATAATAATTCCTTGTAGAACAATAGGGCTTTCGCACCATCGGTGCTCGGGCCCTAATGATGCGTATGGGATTAACTGCTTCATAAGAAGAATATCCTTTGACAGTTAAGCAAAGTTGATGAGTGAGCAGGAGAGGCCGAAAAAGGGGAAGAATATATTTACTGTACATTGACATTCTCTGCATGCAGACCGCACTTCGATTACATAGAGTGGGAGACAGCTGAGTGACAGAATAGCAGGCTTTGCAAAAATGTATTTTTTAACAAGCTTGCCCTATTGAATACTGGACATATAAACCCTGTTTTATTTAAAGCAAGAAGGAAAATCTGTCAGCATGGGGAGATTTCAGTTCAATTTTTATGCAGATTTTCTCAATACTTCTTGACTGTCTGCCTTGTGATGAGATCTTCCTTATGTGACTTGCTTATTTCACTACATTGCAAAATACCAGAAGGGTTTTTCAGATTGGATTTAATAAATAAATAAATGTCCCAATGTGGTGGGCAGTAATGAAAAAAAAATATACCTGAGATTAGGGTAGAGTTATAACTCTAGCAACCAAAACAGCTGCTTCCCTCCTTTCGCCTTTTCTCATCAGAAATCTGTCTAGTGAGCTTTAATGAGCACACACTGAGCTCAGTGAGGCAGCAGTGATATGGCCAGTAGCTTGCAATAGCCATTGGTGGAGGAGAGTGTGTGTGTGTGTGTGTGTGTGTGTGTGTGTGTGTGTGTGTGTGTGTGTGTGGGCTTGTTGTGTGTGGGAGGGTGTCACCTCATGGAAAAATGACAGTGCTACTTTGCCGTACAGTTCCCATCCTGCTGCAGTCAGCACCGGACCGCAGAATGGCCAAAACAAGCTACCCAATGAGCAGCAGGATGTAACAATGAACACTGAAATCTGACCTCAATAGACACTTCCTGTTATTTCATTTCATATGATCTTGATGTCTCTTTCGCCTGAGGATAGTTTGCAATCCATAAATGTCTCGGTGAGCAAACAGTTATATATATGTGATAACTTATATATGAAGTGACAGTGATTTCATTCCAGCGAGAAATCCTCTGATATGCGGGAACATGTTTTACGATGCCAGCACATGTTTGTTAAAAATCAGTCTGGATAGTTATCATGAACTCAGATAATTGAACAGATAAAAAAAGTAATTATTGTCAGCCACAAAAGCTCAGGAAAATTTTTGAAACAAGAAAAAAAGAATAAAGATTTGTATCACTCAAGATTTTGCAGAATTATAAAACTAGTCATTATTTTAAAGCTCTGATGAAGTAATCGTTTATATAAGAGACGCACCCAGTAACCAACACACACAATCACAAACACATAAGCATCATGCAAATACGTCACACTCAAGTTAAACAAACACAGGCGGCAAGTAAGGCAAAAGGAAGTGCTTACAGAGATATATACAGCAGCGAAGCCGGAGAGCGTTGCATGCTGGGATGGAAATGTTTTCCTAAGGGGAGAAAGTGGAAGAGTTAGGTGTGAAAGAGTAAAGGCAAATAAAAGAAAGAGATTTTGTGGTTTCATATAAGATACCTGTGTGTATTCTGAGTGGGTTTATTGCCTCTTGAAATAAACCTGAATAAAACTGTCGCGGCTGCTCTTGTTATGTCAGGGTCGCATTTGACATTAAAACCTGTGTGCCTGCTCGACTGAGTGTTTGTCAAAGTGAGAGCGTGTCCTTGAATGTGAGCATTAATAAACACAAACAGAGTACCATGGGGCATTAGTGGGAACATTAGGGGGGAGTGAATGAGTTGAGGTCATAGCCGCTAATTGAGTTTATAGAAGTGAATGACACATCTCATTTACTTTGCCTTGTTAAGCGAGTTTATCCTTGTCTTTAACTGTTGTATTTACCGTCTCCCACTTTTTCAGGCTGAATTTATGTGGGTGTGTACAGGTTAGGGGAGTGTTCTCTGAGAATGAGCACACTTTGGCTTGCCCTACAGGCTAGTTTATTAAGGCATTTAGTTTTAATTGTCAAAGCTAAAACTTTAAGTGCATTATCAAAATATCCTCGCTATTCCTTTAGGTTTTTGTATTAGGAGGATGGGAATGCATTATGTTAACATAGGTCCCCACAAGTGCAGAAGTATCAATTTGTGCATTTGTACTAGCAGGATTATCCCTGTATCAGCTCTGTTTAGCTGTAATCTCTTTCCTGTGTGTATGCGCTTATTATGCCTCTCGTGCCCATACGCTGCAGCTTGTTTGTCTGACCTATGTCGGCTTGTTACAAACTCTGCTGCTAAAGAGTTACTTTAAAAGCCAAATTTAGCCACACTGCAGCTGAGCACGGTGAGAATTTGTAAAGTATTATTGTACAAATAAACACTTAAATTTACTTATACGCATATCGACAGCAAATAAAAAAATGCATTATTTTAAACAGCAACAACATTATTTTGCAGCTGTAACAACAACAATTTCTCTGTATCTATTTTAATCGTATATAATCCTCTTCAAATGCAAATTAGTTTGAATGACTCCTTTACTTCTGCAAGATAAAGATGCGTAACAATACAGTAAACTGTACAACTGTAAATCCATTTATCATCATAATATAGTTAAGTAATCTTTTCTGATAAAGCCTTTTTTTTTGCATAGGCTTGTATACAGTATACCAGCTAGCAAGCTAAGGTACCAAACACTGCTGTATTCCTATTAATAGGCATTAGATCAGCTTGCAAGAAAGCTGATAATCATGCAGGTGAGATTCTGTGAAAATGAACTTTATTGTATTGCACCATATCTCCACACCTTCATTGGGTTTTTGTATTGTTTTGAATTACAGCACATGGAGACACCCCAATCGTAAAGTCTTACCTGGCTGACATAATAGCATACTGGTCTTTCCCCATGCAGATGTCCTGTGTGACATAGGCGTTGTTGTCACATGACACTCCCGGGGCCGTGTAATTGGGCTGACAGACGGTGAGGAAGAAAGGGGCGTGGTAACCGGTGGCTAACTGGATGACATCTGTCACCAGGGCTGTTGCCAGGAGACCGAATACATGAACACCTGAGGGAGAGAGGTAAGAGGCAGAGATGGCGAGACAGCCTTGGTAAATGAACTAAAAAGCCCCTGGTGGTTTCCTCACACTGAGCTGTTCATTTATGAACTCGTGCAGTTGCAGGGAGAAAAAAACCCAGCGCTGAGGTCGCTCCGACCTGAAGTGACACCACAGGCCTTCAGTTTGTTACATTTTAAAGCTTCACCACAGACAGTGAAAACTGGCAAGGTGAATTAATTACTGTTTTCACTTCAAAGCTCAAAGTTTGCCTCAAGATATTTCCTGTAGAGTATTATATCACGGCTATTTCACTTCAAGTCACCCTTCATTTAATGCATGTAATTAGCTTATTTCTCTGCTCTAAAAAGTAGAATAAAGTTGGGGGCTTAGTCGGTAAGGGGGACAATTTGTCTGAGGCAAAACTGACTTCCATCTTAAAAACAACAGCAATTTACTCCTAAATACTGACAGCAGAACGTTAACTTTGTGGTTTGCCTTAACCAACCAAATATAAACTGCACACCTGCCACTGAACTTTGACGGGTTGCTCACTGTATCAATATGCCTATTTTACTTTGCTTGCTTGTGAAAATACAAAGAAAAGCATAAAACAGCAAAAAAATAAAGAGAAAAGTACTTTCAGACTTCAAATAAGGGTGAATCTGAACACTGCTTCTGCAATGCACACTTACGCAGTAAACTGTCTCATACATCCTCAGTGAGGTGTTTGTTTCGCATCACGTGATATAGATGCTGTTTAGAACTGTTACTGTGTCCATCCACAGACATTTTTCCTGAACCCTCACACATGTGACTGTATGTGTGCTCTGAATAACAACGTGAGCTTAACTCCTACAAGAACCCCTTAAAAAAAAACAAAAAAAAAACTTAAGGACTGGATGTTGGACGCACCGACAAAGCGCACGGTTCTGCGTAGGAAGGAGTTGAAGCTGCAGCCTCCAGCGTTTATGCTGCCCTCCGACTTGGGACAGGTCTTCAGTTTGGACTGCATGCAGTACATGAGGCCCTCCCCCATCATAATCTACACACAGAGGGAGGGACAAAGTGAGAAAGAAAGTGCGTCCACGGAGAGACAAGTATAAAAAGACAAAGAGATAGAAAGAGAAAAAGCACAGACAAAGGGGGGGGGGGGGGGGGGGTGTAAAAAGCGCTATTTAATGTTGGACTTGAACGTCTGTGATTGTGATCTACAGGCAGAGAGTGGAGGCAAGGTGCTATTGAATAGTAATCACTTCCAATCAGAGTGATAGATGAGTGTTGGAGAGGTCTGTTCGTTTCCATGCTGCTGATGGATTAGCAGAGTGTGTGTGTGTGTGTGTCGGCGTGTGAGTGTGTGTATTGATTAGGATGGGGGGGTGGGGGTGTCCCTGTGGCATGGCGGATGATGTGTACGGGAATGTCAGGTGTATATTTATCAATGTGTTCATTGATCCAGCGTTTCTGAGGGGAGACTGAATTTGCTTTGTGAGCGTTCGAGAAGCTGCGTGTTTGCATATTTGCGTGATCTATGTACACAAGTGTTTCTGTGAGATGTTTGTGTTTAAACTATAAAGCACACATTAAGTCGTTCAACCCCTGTGACATAATTCTGTCGTAGTAACAGATGTGGGAAGAGTTTGTCCTAATAAAGCATCATTTTAACATCAGGATTGGATAAATGTTGCTCGGTGACAACCCAGGGGACTATTAGTTAAGGTTTTTAGCTTTAGTTAGCCAGCATTTTGGTGGTATAGCCTGCAAATTGTACTCTCATCAGTTGCACATGTTTTCAAGCCAATGCAGCACCACAATGGGAGCAGTTAGTTTGCTTACAGTCATTAGACGTCTGGAAAAAGAACTTCAAGTGAATGCTAGTGTTCCTCTTTATTTCCTGGATGTGTCAGCGGGAGAAGGATTGCTAACACTTTAGCCAAAACAACTTCTTTCGACGATAATCAAGAGGTCGTGTGTGTTTTTCTTGTCCCGAAATTAATACAGTTAAACGCTGATAAACTTTTGGCAGAGAAGATTTTTTTTTTAAGTAGAATTATTTTTGTTAAATTGATGGAGGACATTGAAAGTGTAGTCAGATAAAGCCAAAGGCACCTTTAGTTCCTCTGGCTCAGTTTCACCAAGTAAAGTAAGCATTTTCCAGTGGTTAAACTGGAAGTACTGCAACTGGAAGTGCTGTTTTTAAAATATTCATGCATTACACTGGATCCCTGCTGTGTGTGCATAAACAGGGAGATAACCGGCACGATATAAAAACATTTATTTACTTTAAGTATGCAACTGACAGTTACTGTAGCATATTTTCCCACGTGATCGCACGAAGAGCCTTGGATTGGACTGAAGTACTTTAATATCCTTGATCGCTAACTGCATGCAGAGATAAGAAAGAGCCACAGGGTTGTCTGAGACCGAGTATCAAGGAAAATCGCACACTCCACTACTCCCCTACAAACATCCTCACAAATGTGCATACGGCGGACTTACGGATGCTGCGGGACCAGCGAAGGCCAAACTCAGCAGCATCAACAGAGGGATGAGCTCATCGCCCGTCTCCACGTAGGGCATGGAGAGGTCGCGGTCATGGCAACGGAAGCCCACCGTGGCCGGGGACAGCACATCTGTCAGCTCCAGGAAGTACAGGGACACCAAGGAGGACAGGACGATGGGGAGCTGGAAAGGCGCGCGCACACACACACACACACACACACACACACATGCCCGACACACAAACAAGGCCAAGGGCAAAAGCAAAGAGTGAGGAGCATTTAATATTTGCTTGGATAAGGGTTATTCATCCAATATTTCATCTTAGCTTTGACCACAAACTAATACACACAAGGACAAAGAAGAAAGTGATGCCATATTTTCAGTGGTGGTCAGATGCAATCAACATAAACACTCACTGCCGGTATGACTGTACAGTAAAAAGGGGGATTGATTCAGTAAATGTAGTGAGTAATGTTGACCAAGCACATTAATAAAGGTGATTCACTGACATACCTCTACAAAATAAAAGCATGGCAGCAGCGTCATGCTGTCTTTGGGTGGTTTCTTCTTCGCTTTGTTTTTGGGGGACGTCATTTTGGGGTGGGACCAGTCACAGCCTGGAGGGACGGCAGATCAAGAAGAGACATCAGAGCGAAGTTTCACAGCACGTTTTTTAATGGATTTTCACCATCAATGTCGCTGAGAACATCAAAAAGATGTTCAAACTTCAAGCCAAACTGGGTTCGAAAGGTTTTAGGGTTGAAAGGTTTTACGTAGCACAAATCGAAATGCATTAGTTTGAAGAGCGAGACTTTGTCTCAGAAACGTTCAAATGCATTCTGTTTCAGTGCTGCTTAGTAATGTGTGGTGCATTCGTCTATGAACAACCTTAGACACAGACACATTCAATAATTAGATCTATTATTCAAAGTAAGCACATTTAATGACTAGACTCACTGATTACTCACGTCTACAAATACGCATGCATTGAGACACACACAAGCTCATTAAGATCCTATTGAAAGTTAGGCCACAATTAATTCAACAAACACACATGAAGATTAAAGCTTCCAATTCAAAAGGAAGCTTTTTTAAACTTCCACACGGTTGTTATACACCGGATTCATCCTCCTCACACTCTCATAAACATACACGTGTGCAGATGTCTCCTGCCATCAGTAACCGGGAGGCAAACGGAGGGCCTGAGAGAGAAGCAACAGCCAGGAGCTCAAATGGAAAACTAAACAGAGTTAAATATTCACAGCTCCCCATTTCACCCCATAAGTGACTGTCCTATCTCTGCATCCCCATCCTCTACCAAATTCTCCCTTCCTCTCCCATCTCTTCTTGCCCCATTTTACTTATCGCTTCTTCCCGATCACTTTCCATCTACTGTATCCTTCCCTCGTCCAACCAATCTGACTTCATGTTACCAACACTTCCCTTTTGGCCTCTTTTCTGTCTCAGTACGAGTTCTCCACCTTTTACTCTTTTTCCAACATTGGCTATCCCTATGTCAGTTCCCTTTTGTTGGGTCGGCATTCATTTTTTATCATAAACTGGCCAAAATGATTAACTTGAGGATCTGATTTGGCTCAAAGGCGTCGGGACAGTTTGTCCCAAAAACATGCACGCCTGCTGCTTTGTTAGTCAAAGGCCCGCTGACCCAACTGAAACCATTTATACTTATTAGAATGAGTTTTAATGGAGAATTACAGTCTTCCATGATGGTAGAAATGAGTTTTTTGTTTGTAATGTTGCTTTTTTTGGCACACAAATGGTCGAATTTAAAGCAGATTGCACGAATGTTATTCTGAAGTTTCAATCCAAAAATACTATTCTGCATCATCCTTCAGGAATCTCACATTTTCTGAAAGCTGTCGAGGCATCTGCCTCCGTCATCTTCCACCTCTCTGTATTTCTGTCTCTACAGCTTACTGTGGTTTTGTTTAGCTTTGTGTATTTATCTCTCACTGGTCCTTCTTATATCTTTCTTTCTCATGCCTGTTCGGGTGTATGTCAACAAATCCCCATCTCTCTGCTTCCTCTACCTTTCTCCATCATTTCTTCTCTCACCATCTGTCCCTATTTTTTCCCACCTCTCTCTACCCCATTCCTTTTTTTTTTTTTCTTTTTTTTCCCTCTCTATTCTCCCTTCTTTCTCTTTTTCTGCCTCTCTGTTTCTCTCCAAGAAGGCCTGACCCTGAGGCAATGTAACACAGTAAATCAAAGACTTCTACAGTCTAATTTCCATGACTGCTAGAAATGTATTGGAGAGGAGAGGAAAGGAGAGGAGGAGAGAGAAAAGGAAGGAAGGGAAATGAGAGGACAAGATAAGCGCAGATCAAAGAAAAGAATGATACAAAAAAAAACAAAAAAAAACGAGAAGCACAAGAGTGTAACTGAAGTGTGTGTGTGTACATATTTGTGTCTGGTGTCAGGGTAAGCAGGGAGGGGGGGTTGAGGATCAGAGACACGGAGGATATTGGGATGGATGGATTCCAGTGTGGTTGAAAGCAGCTTAGTAAGACACCGGGTCCTGCATGGGTCTCAGTCTCTCAGCTGCTTGGTCTCAGTGCCCTACTCCAGTCAGCACTTAAACCTCACCCCAATTCATGTCTCTCTCACACGCACACACACACACACACACACACACACACACACACACACACACACACACACACACACACACACAGCGAGCCTCTTGACTGAAGAAAGGGGCTTGTTTATCTATTACACCAGCATTTGTCCACTGGGACGCGTCACATTGGGTGTGTGGCTGCAGATGTGTGTAGTTTGACCCGCTGTACGCTCGCGCTTGCAAGCATCATGGAAGCACTTGTGTCTACAGTCCAAGCAGTTTGTGTACAGCTGGTCTGCGCATGAATGAGGTCGGTTGTATAGCCCGCGGTGGAGGGAAACGATCCGACAGACAGCAAGGAAAATACAAGACTCAGTGACCACCAACGCTGCAGGGGTGGGGGTGCGGGTGGCGGTGTTGGAGACAAGAGACTCGACAGTATAATGTACAGATGGGTGACAAATTAAAGGGAAAGCCCTGTTTAACGTGTCTGGGGCCACCACAAGGCTCCAGAAGAGCTTCAATGGCAGAGATTTGTAAACTCTGCTGGAGGGTTGGACAACATTCTGCTAAAAGACATGGAGAGTGCTGGTTAACAGGCCGGAATGAACCACAAAATATGAGCACTTTCATACTTAGTCGGTGACCCTTTATGCCCTTTTTAACATCATTTTGCACGAGTTGTTTATTCTTTAATTTGTCACCCATCACAGCATTCTGTGGTAGATATTAAAATAAGGCTGCAACTTGCTATTATTTTCAGTATTGACACATTTTGTAATTATTTTCTCAATTGATTAATAGTGAAATTGTTCATTACAATCTCCCAGAGCCCAAGGCAACAACTGCAACTACCTATGCTGAACAAAAAGCCCAAAATACAAACATATCCAGTTTACTATCCTATGATAGTAGGAAGGAGTAGTAGGAGGAAGTTCCTGGTCAGTCATTAGAATAGTTTATATTTTCTATTAACCAATCTATCAACCAATCAACTAAATAGTTTCTGTAATATGTTACAGCCTGTTACAGCCTTTGGCATTGTATATATAACCGTATGGTGGATTGTTTGGACTTCAGGGCCCATGAGCTGATTCAAAAGGCATGAAGACATTTCTGTTACATACATTATCCTTATTATGACTTTTGATGGAAAAGAAAATGGTTTCTTAGGCTTTACTGTTCGCTGAACTTGTGTGATGGTTTGTGTGATGGTGCCATTCTTTGTTCAAATGTTTTATGTTTCCTTTTGGGAAAATGTTTGTGTTTTTACTAAATCGTGTCAAGAAACAGTAACAGTACGTTTTTCATAAAATTACAATAAATTTGAACCAAATTAGAACAAAAGAAAGCATTGGATTATTTCTCAGAAGGGGATGTTTTGGATAATTCCACACAGGTCTGATTCTGTTGGAGCAAAAGGATTCTGCATTTTACCTTATTATAGCACAGGACAGTAAAGGATAGTATAATAGAGTAGCCATATAGTGACATGTAGATTCATGGCTCAAACTAACAAGACATTGACTAAACACTAAAATAGTATGCAAAGTGTAAAGTCGCTGCTCTTTTTTATGAACCCTTATTCACAGACATAAACTTGAAAATTGACTATATATTCATCCTGCATCCATCAACAAAGTTAGTGTGCTGGCTATTACAAAGCCATGTCCACTGCAGGGCCCTGAACAGGCAGAGAGACATAAAGGGCCATATGCTCGACCTGCTGTGGAGGAGGGTAAACCAAACTTAACTCTCCTCCCTGTACAATGAAGGAAATAGTCCAAACGTTATTTGAAGCTAGTTTTTATTCTAATAAGATAAATTGAGTAACATGCATGTCAAATGATGATGGTTGCATCTTTCTCTGGAGATGCAACTTGCTTTAATTGATGTTGATCATCTATTGGAGGATACACCGAGCCTGTTCGCCACATTTTGAATAGCCACTGTATATTAAAATGAGCGTTTATCAGTTACTCCTCCACGAGCAGAAATCAGCAGATTGCGTATGAGATCATCAATTATGGAAACGTGAAAACCATGTGCTGATCTTCCCCCCGCTCGCCTCTCAGCTCGTGCCAGGAGGAGAGGCAGGTTTTGCATGCAAAAGGAGAGAGAGAGCCACGATACTACCGGACGGCACTCACCTCTGTCCCGTGGGCTCCGTGAATTCACCGAGTCCCGTCGACCCCTTCCCCCCCGGCGTGGTCGCGTGTGCTGCTCCAGTTTTGCGGTGCACCGTCCCTTTAATCCATCGCCAGTTTCTCCCCCAAGTCACCCCGAAATCCAAAAAGCCTCACTGTTATTTAGGGAGCGCTCCGGTGCGAGGCTATTCTGGGATCACGGAGGGAGACTGGAAGAAGGAAGGGAGTGAAGTGGGGGGGGGGACCTACGGAGAAAGAGCAGGGATGGCGAGAGAGAGAGAGAGAGAGAGAGAGAGAGAGAGAGAGAGAGAGGAGAGGAGAGGAGAGGAGAGTTGCTGATGGTGAAAAGTCCAATTTGCCGCACTTGCTGGCAACGCGTTCCTCTCCTTTCTATTTCCTTGCTTTTGGATAAGTGAGATTCACGTGCGTCCACCCGGTTCCTCCTTTATTCTTTATTCGCACCTACAGGTTTTTCCTATTTCCCACAGAATATGTAACACCGAAAAAGAAGAAATTTCACCCCCCCCCCAAAAAAATAGCTGATTTTATATGCACAGCATCCGTCACACGGTTCTTTCGCGTACGCAGTCAGCTTCTCAGCGCGCACATACACACACAAAGGCATGGGGGGCGAGCAGGGGTGTGGAGGAGGAGAGGAGAGGAGAGAGGAGGAGGAGGGGAGGGGAGGGGGGTTCAGAGGGAGGAGAGAGTTGTGGTGTGTGCGTTTATGGTGGGGGGAGGAGACAGTCTGGTCCACACAGCTTACACGCTTCTCTTCCTTTCCCCGCTGAATTCCTGTTTCGGGGCTACCGCTGTGAGGCGACCAAGACAAAGGGGGGAGCATTTGGGATGTGTATGTGCGGATGTGTGTGCGCATGTGTGTGTGTGTGTGTGTGTGTGTGTGTGTATGTGAGAGAGAGAGAGAGAGAGAGAGAGAGAGAGAGAGAGGAGTAAACGTAGCATGCGCATGTGTGCGTAAAAGTGAGGGGGCGGTTTTGGAGATAACCTCTCATCTATAAGCGAGAACCAATTTCACTGTGGTTATAATATTAGGCTGAGCATCAGATACGCCTCGTGCCTCTGTAAATACCATCAGATTGGTTTGTTTAACCCCGAACTTGATGGCTCAGATGGGTCTCTGCCTTTGTTTACCCTGAAGGGTGTGGCAGGCGCTGACCATCGTGGTGCATTTACGATCCCCCGCCCCGCCCCCCCGGAGTAGCAGGTGATGGGGATCGCGGCGCACGCTCCTTTTAGTAGCCCTGCAGACACCTCTGCGATTCACTGAATCATCATGAATGACATTGCGGCAATTAACATCAAAGGTTCGGCTGTTGTGCACATGTACGTGCACATGTACGTGCATGTTTCGTGCAGGTGGCGTGATTTGACATGTGCACTTTTATGTGGTTGCAGAAGAGATCCATATTTTCTGCTCTCGCGGTTATCAATTCTTAATGGGGCTCAAAAACTGACCTTAAGCATCCATTTAGCACCAACATGTTTTAAACATTTTTCTGTGGCAGGTCAATAATTGTTTTAAGTGAGTGTTGTGACACATTCAGGGACACTTGCAGCCTGTCTGTTAATATCTGTGCTGACTAACTTGAGGAGGTGCAGAGCAGGAAGTCGCCTGCTGACCAGCCTCCAATGCTTTTCCACTCATTCAGATATTTCCACACCCCCACCCCACCTCTCCTCTTTCAATCTCTGTCATTTGGCTCTGTGTCACAGCTCAGTGCTGGATGAATGGGGCGCCCCTTTTTAGTGTCGGTCCTGTCTCTCTAGTTGCCAGGGAGTTTCTCTGGTTCTCATGGGGTACTCCCTCATCTCTGATTCCCCCTTCCCTCCCTCCTTCCCCCCTAGGCCTGCCCAGAGCCCCCACCCCGACAACATCACACACACACACACACACACACACACACACACACACACACACACACACACACACACACACACACACACACCGATACAGCCACCCCGCCAATAATACCCAAGGGTTGGTCCCAGCTGGTAGGAGCTAATAAACTCATCACTCACAGTGCCTAGCTCCTATTTACCTACTAGACAAAGCACTATAGAGAGGGAGGGAGGGAGACATGTGAGGTGGAGGTGGCTGAACACTTCTCTGCTTCCCACAGGCCACTCACACTCCTCTCAACGTGGTGAATTTGAGTCATTGTGAACGCAGCTACAGAAACTTCACATATTTTCTCTCACAAAGACTTAGTGCAATATCAGCACTCTTTACTATTGACCCTTCTTGGATGATAATTGAATGCTGGGAGGGAGGATGTACATTGGGGATTCTTAAGTTTGATTAAAATTCTTCTTGACTGCTGTTCACACATGTGACCCAATTACTTCGTCTGAGCAAAAAGGCAGACCATCTCCGAGCAGACATACAAATGCAGGCATGTGCACGCTCGCATTCAGACACATGCAGCACATGTGCTCGTTTGCATGGCTAATGCAGGCGTAGGCATTCAAGCAGGGACACACACACATACTGTCCACATGCAGGGACACACACACACATACTGTCCACATGCAGGGACACACACGTACTGTCCACATGCAGGGACACGCACGTACTGTCCACATGCAGGGGCACACACGTACTGTCCACATGCAGGGACACACACATACTGTCCACATACAGGGGCACACACATACTGTCCACATGCACATTCAGTGGCTGCAGACCTCCAGGCAGATACATGTAAGTTGGAACACATCACCAACTGTATGTGCTGCATGAAAGCATCTAGGTTACTTACATCATTGCATGCTGACAAATTTACCTATCCATATATGAAAGCCCACACAATTCTCTGATTGGACTCTGATTGATTTTGTTTTTTTTACAACCCATTCAGCATACCCCGAGTGCTCTGAAGACACCCGACAAAGAGTGCATTGTTTATTTTATTACAACAAGGAGAATCTAACCAAAGTGCAGGTGCAGAGGATGCATGATTGATTGGCTTTATCGACGTGCGATTATCTTCACTTTAGACAGTCTGGTCGATGCACCGGCACTAAATCATCAGCATGCTACTCCCATCTCTCTCTCTCTCTCTCTCTCTCTCTCTCTCTCTCTCTCTCTCATCCTCTTCTTTAGCTACCCCACATGTTGTTAGCTCTCATCAGTGCTGCAGAATTATGTTTTGTGGCACCGGTTCCAGTCGTGCCTTCACTAAAGAGTCAGGTTTCACATAAGCACTACATTTTTTTGTATTATATAGCAAACAGTATCTTAAAAGAGTATTAATGCTACTATGATAATGTGGTTAAGAAAATACTCCTCTGCAATATGAAATGCAATCAATACAGATGAAATATGAAGCAAAGATTTGCTTTGGCCACCACTCCATGCAGTGAATGAAATGTATCTGACAATCAGATTTACATAAGACATCTGAAGGTGGCTTTTTCTTTTATGTATAACAAATGGAAATTAATGCATTTCACCATCAAACTCTCAATAAAATACCCATAATGCAAAGTCATTCTCTGCAGGTAGAGCCACTGCACAGTCCACTCTCTCATGTGCTTAGGGACAGGTTCAAGTGCCACTGTGTGGCTGGAAGCTGTCACTACATGACAAGTTAAACAATACCATTAGAGACTCAGGAGGAGGAGCGCTTAAACCTCCACTTAAGTAGCCTAAGGAACACTGACATTTGTCTGACAAGTCAATTAGACTGTGCCACCTGTGATTACCATCTCAAATGTTGAGTTTCAGTGTTACACTTTACTTTGATTGGGGCTTGTTTCTACTACAGAGAATTTCACTGAGACTTCAATCAGTTGAATTGTGTTAAGGAAATTGATTAAGGGCTTACAAACTGCTTACATTTTTTTTTTTATCAGTTTCCTGACAAGATAAACATCATAATCATCCGAGTCCCACACAGATCAATCACTTAAGTGCTCCATGGTAACACTCTGCTATAGTGGGTGGAACAGTGGGTGGGTTTATTTAGTCAGGACAGATCACAACTTTATACAGCAGATACACTCTGCATTGTAACGTAGACTGCACCTCGAGGTTAAGCCTGCAGCAGTGATTGACTGTATAGTTCTATTTATTTTTAACAAAAATGTAAAAGTTGAGTTATTTTTAGACCTGCTATGACTTTTCATTTTCTTACATAAGTTTAAAGCAAACTGACTGTGGAAACATTTACTTTTGTTGTTGAGGTTTGGTGCAACTAAGACTTTGACTGTACTGTTGCGAGACCATATATCTCAAAATACCATTGTTTAATAGAGGACTGGGAAGTCTGTGGAGCGTGAAAGGCAGGAGTGCAGGTTCACCACTGCTTTGCTTTGTTTGGCAGACCAAGTCAGGAGTATCAGTACAAACAGCGATGAAGAATCTCCTGCACATTAAATTAAGACATTAAGAAGTCCCCCAAAACCTGAGATAAAAATTTCTGGTCAATAAAAGTTGTCCAAAAAGTTAGAATATAACAAGGGGTTTAGACTTTAATTTGTTCATCAGTAGTGTCAAACAGAGCAACAGCACATGTTAATATTTTATTGTGGGTGAGCGATAATTGTTAAGGAGAAACAGGTGTGGGAAGGAAGAATAGTCATTTGAAAATCTACATATATAACTCTACGTATGCTGTAGCACCGTATGCTTGGCGTTTAAAGTGGTCAAGTCGTAAAAACACTGTTGCTATGGCAATGGCAACATGGATGGTGACTAGAAGCTACAGAGGCTAACAATTTAGTAAGCTAACGGGGGCGGGGGGGGGGGGGGGTAACGCAATGCAAGAAGTCACAGAGAGAAAAGATGAGGCCGTTGGGAAGATCAACATTTTCATCAGACGTAGGCTATTATCTAATTTATGAAAGAAAACTCTACATGACTAAAATTACAAAATATTAGCATCCACCGAAAAATGAACTTCCGTGGCCTCTGCCATTTCTGTAAACGTCACAAACACGTCACAACTCAAACTCTGGAGTTATAGAAAATTTCGAGTTCTGACTTCGTGAATACCACAAGAGTGTTCATGTGGACTCTTCTCATGTGCGCGGGAAATACGACCCCATTTGAATGCAGCATTACATGTGGGGCATACCGCAAACCAAATCCAGAATAAAGTTTACCTGAAAAAATTGGTTTGATCCTGTTTAGCTCTAGATGCTTTCTTAGCTCTCTCTTTCCCAATTATACAAAGGTAGATAAAAGAATCACTTTCATTGTGTAGTACTCTGTAAACTACTGCACATTCATGTATTGTGGTTCATTCGTCTCAGGTCACCACATTTCCACATCTTTGAGCTTTTTATTCATTGTGACTGACTGCATTTGAAAATCTCTTTTGTTAGCAGAAGGTTTCGATGTTCCTTTAAGAACCTCCTAATGATTTACTGGGTCTTGCTCACTCACACGTTACTCGTTACTAATTAAAGCTCATCCAGGGGAAAAACGTGTTGAAGCCGACGCTCTATTTTGCACTCTTGATGAACCGAAAGGTTGAAATGGATACACTTTTGCACATTTTGGACAAAATTAACTTAATATTTCTCGACGACACACTTTGACCTTGGTAGTTTGGGAGTTTTTAATGCCAGTGTTACTTGCAAAAACTGTGTTTGGATTCATGTAGGAAGTGGCCTTAACAATTTTGAATGACACCTTATGTTTACAAAATGCATTAAAATAACATTTGGTCTAATGGCCATGCACTTATGCAGGGAAATTAGTGGATTAATGGATTTTAAACGGTACTAATGGAGTTCAAATTAATCACAGCAGCCTGGACACTTTGTTACTTCCAGTGTATTATCCTTAAATTATCCGAGAAGCTCAAAGATTTCGTCTGTCCATTAAAAAAATAAGTTAAAAATATGAGATAATGCAAGAAAATACGTATATAAATGTTTATTTCAAAATATGAGAATGACCATTTATGGTAAAGTTCAATAATATGCTGATATAACTTTTATAAGGGGTAAATTTAAAAGTATTTCTTTTAATATTCAGTACCACAAGCTCTTCCTCCATAAAGACCTAAAATATATATTTTTTTCCTCATAGACACCATGGCATGTGAACACAACCACTTCACACCACGGCAAACTTTGAAACGTTTAAATGTACAGTATTACCATCGTAAAAGCCTCAAGTTCTGCTTCATCGATATCAGGATCTGTTTCTGTCAAATCCCCAACACATGTTTCAAGCATTGAGACACACAAGACTTGAGCGTCTCAATAGGTGGCATTGCATTGTATAGTGCTGGAGTGGAGACGAAATTAAGCCTCTGCCTGCCATCGTTTCTTCATAAATCGACTGTTTCGATTAATTTATATGACTTCGCTAAAGCAAAACCTCAATCCAAACTCTGCAGTGTCTGTAGCCGCGGGAAGCAGGGATGCAGCTCCTTCTAGTGGCTGACTGAGTAACTGAATGGGAGTCCCAAATACAGCCAGTTTCTGAAGAATGTTATACTTTATGCGAAGAAAGAGTGTAAAAGTGAAAATCTATTTTAATAATTGATAATGATATGTTTAAAAAAACACAAAAAACGAGATAAGGTATCACTTATCTCAATCAGTTTAGCAGGCACTGAGTGCAACATTGTTGTCACGATTCCTTCAGTAATAAAAATATTGGGCATAATCATTCCAAACTCAGACTCCAAACACCCCGTACACTTATTAGAGGGCTGGGATTTCATTTAAAGGGGCTCTGCAGAGATTTAGTATTGATAATTTCATAAAGTTGGGGTACCCACAAGAGACCAATTGTAAAAATAAGATGGTAAAACTTGAAGCAGCAGAGGCTGAGATAACAGGGCTATCAGTCTCGAGCATGGGTCAAACTATGAAATAAAAAATCCCGACACTGTGCCCTACATTTCCCAACAGCATCTTTCAAACAGACTTCCCTTGGCCTCGACAACTTGTGATGCAAGCTCTGCTATAAAGCTGAAGTCTCAAAATCCTTCTCATGTATTGGAAGTAGTGGGTGGTTATTTTCTCCAACCTCAAGTTCCCTTCTGTTCTACAGAGGACATTATATATCTGTTTTCAAGGTTGAGTAGACGTGTAGCTGACTGACATCTGTGTATTAAAAAAAAAAAAAAAAAAAAAAAAGGAACATTGAAAATGCATGTCTTTTTCATTGGCTTTGCTAATAATGGAACTAATAAAAAACGGACAATATGGAGATACACAGTTTGATACTTAAAGTTAACTAAACTTTGCAATCACGGGATGGAGATTTATATTTGGGTCCAATGGTCTGAATCCATTTCACTACAGAGTATAAAAAACATGTTTCCATTATTGTGAATTTTCAAAAATGGTCCCTACCTTTTAGGTAGAATTGATCAAATCACAGATGGAAATTAGCATCTCAACGCATCTGTTTTGGAATTGCTCGATTTGTAAGTTTTGAAAGATTTTACAGAGAGAAGGGTGAAGATTGAAAGAATTTAGCTATAAAAATATCTAAAAGCATAATTTTGACACATGGGGCATATAACAATTACAGGACAATAACACGTAAGGACACAAATTATAAACACCCAGAATGCTTACTTAAATTTCACGTGGTCATTAAGTAGATTGTTTCAGGTTTGTGCCACTCTTTCCATAAAGTTTTATTCCTTTCTTAATCATTCACATTTTTGGGAAATGTTTAAATTACTGTTTTGTTTCTCTGGGAAAAAAATATTTTTTTCTGTGCTCTTGTCACTGATGTTCATATGTGCTTGTAGGCCTCTTTAGCCCCTATAAGATGCCACATTTGAATATTTGTGGTTCTCGTGTGAACCACTGGTTTCAATAGTAAGCACTGTGGTTTTAGACTTGACATTTCAATTTGTTTGATCTGGTATGTGGCAATACTATTCAAACTATTTTTACATTTCATTTAAACATTTCATTGCTTATTGACGATTGCATGGATGATGCAGACATTTTACCAGCTCTTTAAGTTGCAGTTAAACTTTTTTAGTCATAATTTGAAGCGAGTGTGAAAATTATTAGGTTGCAGTGAGTAACGAGGTAAGTAAACATATACTGTGATTATTCAGCAAACGTAACCCATGACAACAAAGCCATCTTCCCGCGGCTATGTAAGGAACACCGTTACTGGCCTCCCTGCAGTCCTACACACCAGCGGCTTCAGAGAGCTAATCAAGTCCCACTGCTGCCACTTGATTGGTTGGTTTTTGTCCTCTCCAAAGTGTTCAGAGTGCGTGATAGGTTGGCTTTCTGTCTGTCCAGGCTGGAAGTGTTCCGTGATTGGACAGTTACGTTCCCAGCACCTTGTTGGTTGACTCGACTTCGCTCCAAACTAGTGGAAGTGCGCGACTGGACAGTCCTTTCTCCCGTTAAAGTATTAACAGGGCGTAACTGGTTGGCTCTCCCTCTGTCCAAACTGTTAACTGTGTTTAATTGGCTGCTTCTCCCATGCTCGACATTCCCGGGCCCGCCCGATTGGTTACCCCTCCCTGTCTGCTGATTATTCAGGGTCTGCAGCTGGCTGGTCCTGTCTCTCTCAGGGAGTTTGGACTGAGCAGAGCTACTTCTGTCTGTGTTAATAGTTTGTATCCTCTGTCTGTCCCTTTCCCTCTCCAGACTGGTATCCCTGCGTACGTGTCCGCTCCTCTCTCTCTCCAGGCTGCTCTGGATCTCAGCTCTCCTCGCCAGAGCCTCTCTCAGCTGGGTGCGGAAAATCTCGATCTTCCCCTGCAGCTCCTGGAGCTCCCCTTCCCACAGGCTGGTCTGAGCAGCCCTGGTTCCCAGCGGGGAGAGCACCAAACCCGTGGAGACCAGAGTCGAGACAGGACCCCCGTTGGCATGGAGGCTAATCTGTGGAGGAGAGATAAAACCCCCCAGGTTGCCCAGCCCCAACCCTCCGAGGCCGAGCCCGGGACGGCCGACCATCCCGGGCCTGCCGCGCACCGAGGCAGTGTGTGTGCGCAGGCGGTAGCTGTGGAGCGTTTCCAGGTCAAAGTGCACGCGTCTCTCCTTGGGTTCGTGGGATGGTGAGGAGTTACCGGTGTCCCCAGCTGTGGTGGAAGCAGGGAGGGATGTGGAAGGAGACGGTGGAGGAGGCTGATGCTGTTTCCTGTGGAGGGTGCAGTTCTCTGAGATACAAGAGGAGGGGCTAGTGAAAGAGAGGAAGATCACAGCAAAGGGCATATATCCAGTGAGATACACTATACAGCAGTACAAGGATACATTTTCCTACATATTTAAATAGAATAACTACAATTAAAATGAAGTTGGTCTTGTTTTGAGAATAGAAATATGATTCAAGCGTAGAATTAGCAAAATTATCTGACTTAAATCATGTTACATGCTTTGTCTTGATAGGAATATTTGAAAAAAAAAAAAAAAAAAACCCATCTTTTTTTTTTTTTTTTTTTTTTTTTTTTTTTTTTAACTTAAGACAGGGGTTATGTCCAGTTTTTGGGTTACTGAATGCACCACAGGACTGTCACTGCAAAAAGTCTCCTTAAAAATGAATTTTGTTGTCAAGTCATAAAAGTGCAACAATCTGCCAAAGCAGCAAGACCAACTCAACCTGTTTGTTATACGGATTGATTTGTTTAAAATAAATAGTTTGACGTCATGTGAAATATGCTCACTCGCTTTCTTGCCGAGAGTTGGATGAGAAGATTGATGAAACACTGGATGGTGTCAGCAGCTGCCAAGTGCAGATTAAACGAGATATGTAAAGGCCTTAATGAGTGAGCTCTGGAGGTGCTGGTAGGCAGATTTTGTTGCCTTTGGACAGAGCAAGGCTAGCGGTTTCTCCCGAGCTGGCCGTAGCTTCATGTAACATCACTGACATACGAGTGGTGTCTCATCTAACTTCAAGCAAGAAAGCAAAATAGCATACTTCTCAGAAACTGGCTGCAGATTTTTCAAGGAAAAAAACCAAACTATTTTTGGTACAGATACGACAACAGGAGCAAAGATTTAAGGTAAATGAAAAATGAAGCTATTCCATGAAATATGTTCATAATTAATGGCAACCTGAATTTGAAAAAATGGCAAAATGTGACTATCTTTAAGTCAGTGACTTCATTACTTTTGGTCGAGGTCGGTCAGCTCCTTCCCAACATCCTCATACGTGGTGTGGAGGGCTCTGTGAATTTTCTGCAAGCACAGAATATGATTAGTAAAATGAAATTTGTTATGAATTCATCCGATCTGAAATAAATCAGGAGACATGAATTTCTAAGAGCTATTATTCTATTCAGTTGTACAGAACACTGGGGACAGCTATTCTTCACAAATTCTGCTGTAGTGTTCTTTTGAATAATTTAATCAGATAATTGTAATTCAGTGAGAGACGGTTCTTTTCTGCTTAAAATTTTCAGAGAGGTTAAAATGTCAGTTGCTTAAGCCCTTTCTGATTTAAGTACCAAAGTGCTTAGGTTAGTTTGAACATCTCCAAACCAACTTTTAAGGAATGACTGTGCTTTAATTTTTCCCGATCTGTATACATCGGAAGATGTGTGTGGGAAAATGAGACTTTCACTAAGGATTAGCTTGACGGACTACCACAGTTGTCACGCTTTTAGATAGCTGCGCTTGTTTGGTGATGAAAGCTACAGGCTGCCCGAGAGTGGTTGCCCTTTTGG
The DNA here is from genome assembly GCF_022577435.1 of Embiotoca jacksoni. Classification (NCBI taxonomy): domain Eukaryota; kingdom Metazoa; phylum Chordata; class Actinopteri; family Embiotocidae; genus Embiotoca; species Embiotoca jacksoni. The sequence continues at coordinate 10,074,730 of NW_027185318.1, read as the reverse complement.
AGAGACGCAGAAAACAAATGTGAGCAATCTTGATATTCCCATGCTAGTTCCATTATTCACTCAAACATATCGCCACAGGCGCCTCATTTGGTAGTGACTGGAGTTTCATAAACAAAACAAAATATGACCTTTAAATTCCCAAATTGTGGTTCCTTCGTGTATGTTGTCATAAACGCAGATTCTCTAATTGCAGAACGAGCCTCTTGAGGATCATATTTATTAATTAACTTTGTGTTCATTTGTTGGAAAATAACAGATTTGAATATCGTGCAAAATAAAGAATATTTAAAACTATTTTGCAGACAGGAATCTGAATATATCGGACCATTTAATGATCTGTATAAGATGTGTACAAATCATCTTCCTCAGAGCCTCAAAAGGCTAAAATAACAAAGGCATGAATACAGTAATGAATCAGTTAATAAAGCGCTGCCAACGGGAAGCTGTTAATAACTTTTTTGCTTAGCTTAAATAGTTTGAATTAACTTGTTAATTTATGGAGCCCATTAAAACTTAATTTGGTAACTAACAAAGTAGTTAATTTGTGTTAATTACTGCAATTGGCTTAATACTAAAAGTGTTTAATTGAATCTGTCTTTTAAAACAAACAGTTTTAAGAATAATAATCTAATTTTGGACTGTTATTTTTAGTTTCCGACAGTAGAGGGAGCAGGTTATCTGCAAGAAAAGTACGAGCTCCAGGGGGCAAGGATATCTCCCAGCAGTGTGCTTTTGTGTTTGTGTGTGTGTGCTTGTAAAGTGTGTGTCGTTACGTGTGCATCTAACACCATGTAATGTGAAGATTAAAGCCGGTCTTTGAGCATCTTTTCTGCGTGTGTGTGTGTGCGTGCGTGCGTGCGTGCGTGCGTGCGTGCGTGTGTGTGTGTGTGTGTGTGTGTGTGCGTGTGCGTGTGCGTGTGTGCGCGCTCATACATGCACATGTGATCTGTGTTTACTCACCTGGCTGGTGTGCAGCCAGTACTGCAGTGTGTGCGTGCGCCGGAGGCGAGGGATGACCAGGTGATAGAAGGTGTGCTCACCTGCCAAGGTCAGCAAGGCTCCACCCACCCCCATACACAGCAGCACAAACAGGCCGGAAAAGTGCTGGATCCCCATCTGTAGAGTCTGAGGGGGCGGTGACAGAAAGAGAGCAGGAGCGAGAGCGAAAGAGAAAGAGAAGTTGGGGGAGTGACTCAGATTAGTGAAGACTTAAGGCGACAGAGAGGAAAATACAGAGATAGATGATTTGTATTTACATAATTACCATTTAGGCCATTTTGTGAGTGCAATTGATATTCCGCTGTTGCGTATCTCGTTTGGCTGTGTAAGCCCATACGAATAGAAAACGAAGGGAAGACGGCAACGGCGTAAAAGACACACGTTTGGGAAGAAAAGGATGCCGATAAGGGAACAGAACAAGGCGGAGGCGAAAGTGAGAGTAATGGAAAGAAACAGAAGTTAGCAGGGAGACGGTAAGAGAACATGGCGGTTAATTGAGGAGCAGTTTGTTCCCATTTGGTTCATCTGCATCCCTCTTGACATAATGTCTATCTCGTATGAGGCTTTCATGAGCCTGGAGGAAGTGGAAGATGCAGTGGCGAGTTTTTCCAGTGCTCTCTAATCACGCAGCCTCCACCCAGCTCATTTCTGCTCTGCCTCCGATGGCAATTAGCCCCATGCTGACTCGGCAAATTCATCAGCGACAACACTAAACCTCCTTTTGCTCCCAATCCAGAGGGCAAGTTCACACTAACGCCCAGATTGTTCGAGAGCAGCCCACTCGCTTGGCTTCAAATGGGATGAATGGTAATAACTTTCTGATGCAGGGTGAAGTTAAGGTTTTCATTTCATTGGCGAAACCTATGACTGCGTAATTGCGTTTGGTGTAATAATATGATTCAACTTTGAAGTGGGCTTTGAAAGGGATGGCCAAAAGCAGTTGAATCGCTTCTCTATTCACAAACAAGAGATATAGACAGAGACAGGGCGCTCCGTCTAGAGAATCCCGGTTCCTTTTAAAAGAGTGAAAGAAAAAAGGGAGTGCAAGAACTCAGCGTACTCCTCTGTAGCACGCACAAGACTCAAATAAGTATTGACACTCAGACAGTACGTAACTGCACCTCTAGTTAAGGTCAGTGAATGGGCCTGAGTTTATGTGATTGTACGTCTTTGTCCATATGTGAAAGTGTCTGTCAACGTATGTGTGCTTAGCCGGCAGGCAATCTTGCCTGTGTCCCAAAGGGAGTCTCATTTATAGAAGTACAGCGGCACGAGGCTCCGCTTTGCACACAACACACGTACACAACACATGAGCATAAACACACTCTCCCGTCGATGACTTACCTCGGTGACTGCAAAGACTCTCTTCCCACAGGGTACAACCTTATACCATTTGTCATGTAGCATGTCCATGAAGCCGTCAGACTTGTAGCGACTCACAAACTCTGACACATTACGGGTTAGAGGAGAGCCCTGGGGAAGGCCTATGCCGTAGCCTGGAAGACGAGACAGACATAGATGTAAGTACATGTGGAATAGGTAACAGACCTGAGAGCTACAGCAAAGCTCGAGGAAGAGAATCTCCAACTTGGTGCTTTTTTTTGTGTGCAGGAAAGATGCAGTCAGCCGGTTGTAGTTAGCCAAAGGGTAGATGCCCTCTGGGAAAAAAAAAGGGAGATTTATGGGTTTACACCCTTCAGTTAGAATCCAAATCAACCATGTTTTCTGCCAAAGTAGAGTGCATACACATTGTCCCGGGCTTTATCTGCCTAGCAATTGCGAAGGGAGATGAAATACAAAAGCCAGTGGAGGTGTCCATTGTTGTACAGAACACATAGTTGGCCGTTTGCTCCCTTTGCTATTGTCTGAGAACCTTTTCACTCCATAACGGTCAGCAAATCTGAAGCACAGACTGGACGGCATTCATGTCTTTTCAGATGGTCATGGATGTCAACAGGGGGGCGTGATTTAAACGTCCAACTGTGAGCAGCCATGTGTCAGGCCAAAGCATGTAATGCATTTGTCAGTACACGAGAGGATACCGTGTCAGTGTCACGTTTTGTGTCTCCCAGGCATGAAAAGGACACGGGTGTACACAGGGTCGAAAGTACAAGAAATGAAGTACGAAGAGTAAGTCTACATAGAGAGAGGGTCGAGGGCTATTGGACAGAACACGGGACTTTCACCCAGCAGACTCACGTTCAAGTCCATGAGAGAGCAAAAGTCAATGTTGATTTAGTAAGTAATTTACTTACTCAAAACTACCTAACGTATTTAACGCTTTGGCATGATACTGGGTTGATGTGAGAGAAGGCAAACATTTTTGGCCCTTCTGGTCTTTCTGTTGGGGTGTTGTGAGGGACTGGACTTGTTTTCCATTTTGAAATTTTACATGAGAAGGCAAAATGTCATGGCTGATACCGATTTCCGTTCCCAATCTCTCACCACCCCCCTAAAATTCTGTCAGATGAGGCAATTTTTAGGCTCATATCAAATATTCTGATCCCAGCTTAAGGAATGAAGTGGGATTCAAGTCTGACTCCACCCTCTTGACTCCCTTCGGTGGATAAGATGCTCATATTTTACCTGACTGCACCTCTTACGTGCGGTTACATTCCCTTTGGTTACTGTCACATGGCTGTGCCCTGCATAAATCACTTACATGTAAATGACATTTCAAACACCACCTCCTGGAACTTTGCTTCTGCTGCAAGGTGAAACTTAAAATTTAGATGCAGAAATGTCAAAGTCGTGTATTTTATGTTATCAGCCCTCTAGAAAGACGACTTTTTTTTTTACTCTTTTCTCACCTGTACCCCCATACTCCCTTCCCTTGTCACCCTGAATAAACATCACTGGTTTCTTTTTCTTCTTTCCTGTGCGCTTTAATGTTTCCATTTGATCAGATTTAACTCAATTTCAGCCAAAGTTTTCCGACGAGAATGCCTGAAGCGCGCGTGAAGAATATTAAGACGTACAAGGCACTTCGCACTAGTTTAGTCATCAACCTGTATGTGTTTTACTCCGTTTACTGGTAGTTTTAGTTGACACATACTTTGAAGCGGATACACGAATTCACCAGCTACGGAATCCGTTTTGTCACTACATTTCCAGATTCCATAAAAATTCATCGACAAAGCATCAAAAATAATTGGACATCCTACCTCTCGCCTATCCTAACCTCATCACCAGAGCTGTCAGTTTCAAAGCAGTTTCAGAGTCCATAACGCAGATCCTTCACTCCACTTCACACTCATCCCCTCCGGATACAGATACAAGATGTAGTTTTGTATAAAGGCCGAACAAGGGCCAGTTTCACGCCATGTACATGAGAACTTGATAACACGCTGATTTGATAGACTCTTAACAGATCTTGTTCCCTCGATGATAACATTCCTTTCCAGTTATGTAACTAGCCTTTTGTTGTTGGTGGTTATTGTAAAAGCATGAGTAATTAATTTTCATGTTCACAACACTTTGTGAGGAAGCAAATCATCTTAAAATGAATGCATCACATTTAGCAATAAATAAAATACATTTCCACCGGCTTTATATCAGATCAGTTTGCATATAGTTCTATATTTAAGTACAAAATCTGAGCGCTGATGCATGACTGATAACGGTTAACATGCATGTGTCACAGATTTGGATTTAATAGCTTAAAAGGCAGTAATTTAAATCATTATTATAGTTCATTAAATATTAATCTGTACTTGATTTGTAGGAACTGTTACATCATCAATTGATTAGTATTGCCTTGGACTTTTGTATTTCCCTCCAGTGAAACAAGAGGAGTAATGAGAACAGGCACAACAATAAAATATGCAGAAATAAAATTATAGAACTACAATATTTTCAATTCAGTAACAGATTTGAGTACTTTTTTCTTTCACCAGTGTTTATTGCTTTAATTTCTGTCGCGGCACATTTATGTATCACTGCTTGATAGCTGGAGAGAAATGTCGGCCTTTCACAGACTTGCATGCATTTTGCATTACAAGCAACATTTCCGTAGGTACAAAGTGAAAGAAATATGTCCCTCAGCTTTGAATGAAAAGACCCTCTCTGAGATTTATTGCTCTACAAGCCCTCCTGGGGTTGTTTGTTTCATTTCATCTGTAAAAGACACAGCCATGCCAACAGCGTTGGTGGTTGTCTCAGACTTGGCAGCTGTTTGTCAGGATACATTTGTGTGTGTGTGTGTGTGTTATAGGGCTGTCAAGGTAGGTGAGCCTAATGGGGATTGCGGACAGAAACAGGGAATAGCAAAGGTTCCCGCAACTGTCACACTCTGCTTCCTACATAACAAAGACTGTCTTCACTTCCCTCCCTTTGCTCTTACCCTCCTTTATCCTCACTTCCCTTCCAGTTGCTTCTCCTCTCATGTGCCCCCGGTCTTCTCCCTCATCCTTCCTCCTTTCCCGTCCGAGGTCATTTTTCTCCCACCATTGCCGCCGTTTCCCTCCCCGTTAGTCCTCCTCCTTATCGCTGTCATCCCTTCACTTTTGTTCAATTTCTGCCTCACTCCATTCTTCTCTTTATCTCGCAGCTCCTCTCCTGAGTCCACTGCTTTGTCTCTTGTACGTCTCCTTCCTCCTTCTTTTTTTCTCCAGAAATACAGAAAGTATTTTTCTGTCCTCGGCCTATCTCCATCCACATTTTCATTTTAGAGCTCTCAGCCAAATAGTGAAATACAAGTGGGCAGCCACTTGTCATTTGTTTTGATTCTTTCCCCCCAGACATTCACATATTCCATCAGAAGTCCTCAAGTCCCAAAGCTGTCAGTCAAATCCCCGACACACCTAGTCGCTCAGAGACACGTGTCAAGTTGTATTTAAAAGGACTCCATGGGTTTGCAAAAACTACTATTTTATTTTGAAAATACATATGAAACACGCACCTGTCTTCTGTGCAATCTGTGATCTTTTATAACTTTAATATTAAATTCATCTTTCAACTGCTGCATGTTCATGTTGTCTTTGCTCCTAAGCACTGCTTTTGGCTGGCATAGGTGTTTTTCATGGATTTCTGTTTATGAACTTTTTGTACTTCATTAATTGCCATTAGACAAATAAAACACACGTTTTTCTTTGTACCACATGATTTTACTTAGTCTTTGTGGATGTTTAGTTCAAATATAGGAAATGAACTTGGTCTTCATAATAATGATGTAATCAGCGATAAAGAAGGGTTGTATGGTATGTTGCAGGCCTACATTTCTAATATGTATTTCTAGTTTAGTTGTGAAAAGGATTTAGGTTAACTGACGGGTTAAAATTCTCCTTAAAGACCCACAAAACCTGGTGTAAAATCTCTCAGCAACAAATGGTCATGACCAAATAACCAAAAATCAAAGTTCAGTGTCTGGAAAAGAAAAAAAGTGAGATTTGATTGACAGCTGCATCTCCTCCAGACCACATAAACAAACAGCTAAGCAACTGTTGTCCCACATATCTCATCCAAATATGGCCACAAATCTAATTGGTGCCTGCATATATAGCCTGTGACCTTCATGTGGCCCTGACTTTCATCTTTCATCTGCCCACTTCAAACCAGTGAGAAAAGTGCAGACGAAAACAACACAGACAGAACATTCTAAAATAAGCAAAAAAACAACAAAACCTCCAACCTGAGAAAATGATGCGTTCCTGTAGGAGCCCACAGCACATAACACAGACGCTGAGTGACAAAACAGGTTTTCAAAGACTTTTGAAAAGAAATGCTTGTTGTAGCTGCTGTCAGTTTACACAGACAGTCAATGGAAACTTGTATTATGGATAAATCTGGGTCAGAAAGAGATCCTCAATGTTGACGGTTTAACATCCAGGTTAAGTTTTTACGTTTAAGTGCTTCATATTTATAAAATCCACAATTTTGGGGTTGCAATTAATGAGTAGTTTAATTATTATTTTTCTCAATTAATCCCTGCTTCTATAAAATGCAGGAAAAAAAGAGGTAAATCTCCACTACATTTATCCAAAGTTGAGGTGACATCTTTACTCTGCATTTTTTTTTTTTGTTGTTGTCTGACCCAAAACCCAAAACATGCAGTTTACTATCACGAGATAAGAAATGCAGCCAATCCTCCTAAAAATGAAGCTGTAACTGGGGAATGTTTATCATTTTTCTTCTAAATTGCTATAAATTATCAATCATTTATCAAAACAGTAGCTGATTTCTGCCAATAAACTAATCATTTCAGCTCAACATAATTTGGCTTTTATCAGTCCATTCTGTTAGAATAAGAATATGCTTCTTTTTTTGAATGCCACATCCCCCCCCCACCACACACACACACACACACACACACACACACACACACACACACACACACAAAGCTGATAAAGGCATCTGTACGTCACTACTACCCGACCAACAAACGCTCTCACCCTGGCAAAGGAAACTTCTGCCAGCCTCATTTTGATCTCCAGACGTGCTCTGTCCTGCTTGACTGAGCTTGTGTAGACCACTTACGCACACAGGAACATGTGTACGTACTTACTTACGTACATACACACACACACACACACACACACACACACACACACACACACACACACACACACACACACACACACACACACACACACACACACACATTCAAACAAGCAGCGAGTTGCTCTGTGTTCAGTGGCAATATTATTAATGGGGTGTGTCTAGGCTGTCGTAAACATCTCCCAACAGCACTCAGCGCAAACAGACGCACGGAGACTCCCCCACATCTCTCTACACTTAAGCAGGCTGAAGATTTGAGCAGTGCACCTTGCCTGCAGCGACTCCACAGCCCCAATTCCTCCGTCTCTCCCTTCCTCTGTATCTCCTGACCACAAACCGCTCCATAAATCCAGCAGGCATCCACATATGGCCCAAATAACACCCCCCCCCCCACCCCTTCTTCTTCTTCCTTTTCCATCCTTTCTCGCTCCCTCTGTCCTTCCTCCCCCCTCCCTCACTCCATCTGCTGGGGGTGAAGGTTTGTCTTGATTAGGGGACTCTGTTGGCTGGGTCTTTTATCACTCGCTGTGCAGAAAGGCGCAAACTGGCAGTGGGCAAATGAAAGCCCTCTATCTCCTTCTTATGCTCAACTCCCACCTCACTCACCCCCCCTCCCCCTCCCTCACACACACCCTCCTCCTCACTGGCCCTTGCTTTCTCCACCTTTGTTGTTCTTTCTCTTACTTACTTTTTTCATTTCGTATTCTGTCTTTTGTTTTCGTTTTCCCCCCGATAATCTCCTCCTCCTCCTCCTCTTCATGTTTTTTTCCCCCCCTCTCACATTTCCTGTCTGGGCTGTTTCCTGCTCTTTCTTCTCATACCGCTCAGAATTATTCACCTCCATGCCACTCTTCCTCACGCAGTATATTGGGGTGAATAGCTACTTGAAGGTGGCGCAGATTCTTCGCCTGCATTTTTTGTGTAGACAATAAATCAAGTAGTCATCAAACTGACTCACTCTGCACACCAATGAGACATGCTTTCTCATCTCGACAATCGGGAGTAATGCCACTGCGATGTCTCTGGGCTCATTTTGTCTCATGCAGTGAAGAAAGCAGCAGATAATCTCCAGTGAACAAGGGTTGCACGGAGAGGAGGGAATGTGGGAGTAGGGTCTTTCCGAGGCTACGCTTTGATTGATGGAGAATTGCTATCAAAGTCGGTGTTTGGTCTCATGTGGCACCCGTACGAGTATCTATTTACTGTCTGTATATGTGTTTTTGTGTCTGTCTCAGGGATACAGGGAGAAAAGAAAAAGAAAAGAAATACACATGTAGAGCAATATGCATGCACATAAAAGCACATCGATGAGCACGCATGCTCATTTAGTCCCTGTAAAAAAAAAAAAAAAACCTTTCTGTGACTCAGCTGCGTTCAGGTTAGAGGTTAAATGTTTGATATATCCAATAAATGTGTTCCGCCAGCAGAAATTTCACTTCAAAGTCACCTTTAGAAGGTGCAGATATGCAGATGGCATGTGACTGGAATACTGTAAAACTTTCAATAATGGCTAGAACCTTTTATTTACCTCAATAAAAGGGGGGACCGGGCTTTTATGAGAGCCGGGAAATCATTTCTTTTGGCAAGTCGTCAGCAGCCGTTATTTCTAAAAGTGATAGAATTTATTTTGTGCATGTGTGCGTACATATCAGTGCTACTAATCCTACTCCTGCCACGGAACTGCAACTAATACCACGTTTGCAAGGAAAGCAATCACAAACAGGATTTATTATTGGTGATTTGTCATGAGCTGTTGAACACGATATATAATTGGTCTTTTAACCAAAGTATGCAAACCTCAAAACATAATGAAATAAGACCTTGATGACTTACTGATATTTTGACAAACAGAGGCAAAGCTGCTCACATTCGTACTTGCAGATTATTGGAATTTAAAACATTACATACAGCCAACATGCAGCATATAAGTTTTGGGAATATTCAAAAGCTTCTATTAATCTAATATTAAAACTTTTTTGGGATTTAGTTTGAGTGACACACGTACACAAGTTATAAGCGTGGGAGGAGAAGAGAGCATAACTCTAAAATTCACCTTCGTAAAACATGTACACGTTTCCATGCATGCATATGCTGTATACAATTTTCAGACAGAACAAAAAGCACTAACATTTGCTTTGAAAAATATCTCGCCTTTGAAAGTCCAAAAGGAAAAGAGTCTCCTTAGCGAAAAGCACAAAAGGCACACAAAAATCAGTGAACACACCCTCAGACACACACTTGCATGAGCCCAAACATTCATGTAGCAACCGTACGAGAGCTCAAAGACGCTAACACCCTGTGTGGGTCATTAGCTGTTTTCTGAGCGGCGGAAGATTTGTTAGGACGATTCCTGAACCGTGTTGCAGTTAAGTTGAACCTGGGAGCTTCAGGTCTAAAGTCTTCTGATTGGGCAGTGGCATTAATAATAGATGCTGGAGCGCTTTTAGCCTGCAGCGTTATAAGTTCACGCAGCGTATTATTCTGTCAGTCATGTACCTAAATAAAGCATTTGATCTGAATGTGGGACTTGTAATATACGTGTGCGTGTTGATACATGCAGATGTGCATGCTTCAGGGTGTATACAGCGTGTGTGTGTGTATGTGCAAGTAATGAGTAAAAAGGTATAAAAGTGTGATTGCATACACAAATGAGCGAGCCAGTTTCAGGGTGTGTGTGTTCATCAAATTATAGGGACGAATCAAAGAGGAAATTCCTACATGGTTTGTTTATTTTAGAATATTAAGACTAGGTTTAAGGTTAAGACAAAGGTTATTATAAAGAATAAGGTCAGACACATTGGGGGTTTTGGTTTCAGTTAGGATGAGCAAGGAAGTAAGATTTTTATAGCACTTTTCAAAGAGCAACAAAGTTCTGTATAAATAGAAAAAGGAAATAAAGATAAAAAAAGATATTAAAAACAAAGGGAAAAAAATTTGTTAAAAAACAAAAAATTCTGTTATGATCAAGATAAAGGCACAATGTTTCAAGATGCTTTTTAAAAACTGTCCCCCAGTGTGACTGCAACTCCTTCCAAGTGATAATAACAAGTGTGTGAGCGTGTCTACCTTCAATGGCAAAAGGCTTCCCCACAGTGAGCAGCTTGCAGTCTGCGTCGATTGAGACTTCAAAGTCCAACAGGGCTTTATCCATGATGAACGCATCCAGGGCAGGAGGATCTGTCCTTCACCGCCAACACAAAAACACAGACATGACAAAGAGAGAGAGAAGCATTAATTAAAGACGACTAACCTCAAATTTTTTACAAATGACCTATAAATCCTAAAAACCTTTTTCTGAGTCTCCAGACCCGTTCAGGAACTCTGGATTTGAGCTCCGTTATTGCACTTTGTCATTTATACAGAGGATGAGATTACCTGCATTCTAATGCACTATGTAAACACATACATCATTACCTAAACCAACAGCCTCTGTGGCGCACTGATAAGGCATTAATACACACCGCAGACGACTCTACTACTCTGACAATATCGATCCAATTGACCCTAACTGACCACTAATTATAGACTCTTCCTCTGTGTGCAGCCCGAGCTGCTGACGACGACTGACAGCGGATATGAGGCGCAAAAACACAGTGTCTGAGTAACACACCTGCACACAGACACACTGATAAAGAAGAAAAGATGCATATTTGTTGACACACATGCCCAGACATCCAAATATACACACAAATTCATAAATATGGACTCATACACGCAGATTTGAATGACAGAGAGATGCACACACACTCATAGTCAGTCTGATGGGGGGGAAAAAAATAGACCAGACTGATCAAATTACCACGAAACCTGTTGTTATTCAGGACGGTTAGCGCTAAACAAAAGGTTGACTTTACAAAGTCTTTGCTGTGTTGGCAAAGGGGAGAAGTCTGTTTTTCTCTGTCTAGACCTGTCAAACAGGAAGCACAGGGAGAAGAGAGAGGAAAGAGGCATCTTTTGGACGGAAGAGGGTCGGAAGTTATCCGATGCATGGCCCTGGAAGAAGATTAGTGTGTGTGCATCGACGTGCATTAAAAGTGTGCAGCTACGAAGTTTGAACCCCTTGTACAGGTATGTGATTAAGCATGCATTATTTCCTCCGAGCTTCAACATTTGTGTGCAGCTGCATGCGTAGCCCTCGGCGTTCTGCCTCCTCAGGAAAAGACTCGGGAGTATCTTTTTTTAGTCTTTTTATTTCTTCTTTAACATTTGAGCCCAGTATTGGGGTCAGTAGTTCTGCCAACACAGTATTTTACAGCCTGACTCCGGCTCTCCGCACTGCTGTGACTTCCACTTCTGCTTCGCCTCGCGCGCAAACAGACGCCGCCTTCATCTTCCCCTGTTCTCATCCTCTTTCTCTGAACCAGCGCTTTGTATCAACCCCACTTGTATCACAAAGTCAGCACATGCACTATCTCAGTATCTCTGCTGGAGCTCTGTGGAGTAGGCATTGTGTCTGAAGAGTGTATTCACGGTGTTTAGTACAATTATGCGGCCTGGAAAAACCTGCTTTTGTTATTCCTGTATTCCGTCTATACACGAGTTCACGTGTGTTTTATGTGAAGTTTTTAAAACTAGCTATTAGAGTATAAGTTATTAATAAAAGATCATTTGTTTCCAGATAAAACAAACTGATAAATTTTGAATACTTGCTGAGTACAGAATGTTTGGTTCTGACCTATTTCTTCTTTCTGTGGTAGACTTTTTTATGAGAAACTTTTAAGAGAAACTATATTGTGTGATGCGATGCCACATCAGTATGAGGGTACATGGACTCTGCTCACTCCTTCTCAACTTGAAATAAAGTCATATTTAAATCAAATATGACGATGAAGGATGTAATCCTGAGGACATCTGCAGGTACAAATGAAACGGAGAGTGTGACACTGCTAATGTGAAGGATGAATGTATCGTCACTCTCATCCTCCATTACTGATAATCACATCTGATCTGACTAATCAGATGGAGTCGCTAAATCCAGAAGACCATTGAAGACAAAACAATTCAGACTGCCAGGAATAAAAATGGGTTTGTCCTCAACTGCAGGCAGCTGGTATCACAGACCCGTCAGATCCGGAAAATGATCAAAATCACAATAAAACTAACATAAAATGCCTTAAACAGGGATACTACTCCAATATCTCTATTTCCTGGGTTCCTTGATGTGACTTTCGCAGCCTTTCTGGTCATTTGGTAGCAGCTTCCAAACAGCTCCCTGAGAAGCAACATTTGGTTTTGCTTCACAGAGCTGAGTCAAACTTCCAGTGCATAAAAACTTCCCTCACATGGGACGACTTTTCAGAAGGTTCACAACCTTCACGGTCTGAACTGCCTTGAAGCAAAACTCTCTTCTCCTCCTGAACTTCTCGCCGCTGTATTTGTGTCCCTGTTTTTATATTGTTTTCCTTTCAAAAATTACCCCACCCCCAATTTTGTGCTTTTAATGCCTTGTGTTGTATATATACAATATTTATATTTTATATTATTATAGATATTTTTAATGCATTATGTAACATACTTTCATTTATCTTTGTGAATTAAATGTGCTGTAAAAATAAACTTCTTGCTTTCATGTGCTCACTGTCCCCATTCGACATTCATTCGGCCTTCATTACATCACGTCTGTCCCTGAGCTCTATTCAACACATTCACATTCAATGCCTCATTTTCAAAAAGTAAAATGATTTTACCTCATAAACTGCGAGGACTTTCATAATGAAATGTATGTGAGCCACAAGGATTTACTTTACTTATATTCTCGTGCTCAAATGTGTCTGGATGAGGAAAAGCTCATGCAAATGCACGGTGTAAAATATATGCAGTTCAAGCAATGAGTATTTGTTCTCATCTGTGTCAAATGCAATTTCAAAACAGCGTATTCCCTGTAATAAGGAAACACTGATAAATGGGTTAGACATGACATCACTGCAGGTGGGAAAGAGCAAAAATCATCCCTAAGCAGAACTTTAAGCAAAGCTAAGCATTCACCTTAAAATACAAAATAAATCTGTAGGATATGAGAGAAGTCCAATTTTTTTGAATATATAGCAGGTTGTTTATCAAGGTGGTCTGTGATGGTGGTAAATTGTTACTTTTGTTGTCAGTAGACAGAATTGTTATGCAGACTGTGCACAGACTACATAAAACCACGGATACCAGAAGTAAATGTGACTGATTAGTTTGGCTGTGATTGCATTTTAATGACAGTACAAATGTACATTGTGTGCATGGATGTGCTTGTGACTTACTTTAACATGTGAACACCTTCCGGGGTGGTGGGCTGGTTGAAGCGTCTCATGTAGTCGTGCATCTCTGGGAAGCTCTTCTTCATGTAATCCTCGGCGCTGCTCTCCCTCACCGTCCCGAAACGGAAGCCCAGGGAGGGATGGTGCAGCTGGGGGACGTGACACGGAAAGGCGTGGGTGGAGGAGAGGGTGGAGATGGTAGCAGGGTGGGTGATAAAGAGAGCAAGAGTGGGGTAGATATCATGATGGGGCTCATGTCAAAATTCACTGTAGTCCTGAACTCCCTGCGGGGTTTTACAGATATGGAAAGCGATAATCCTTCACAAATAACTCCGCTCTTTGCTCATTAGCTCGTCCTTGTGTGAGATTAGTTTGTGTGCACATGTAGCTGTGTGTCTGCATGTGTGTGTGTGTGTGGCATGCTGACATTCGTAGAGTTGCAAGTTGCGTCCTTGCATGCGAGTCTAACCTTGTCGTCATGGATTCCCGAAACCTGCTCAAAGGTCTTCTCCCCGACCATGACTGCGGCTAGGTTGGCAGTGTAGCTGGACAGCACCAGTAAGCAGAAGATAGCCCAGAGGTTCATCAAGAAGCGCCCTGTCCAGCATTTAGGAGTCTGCAGAGGGGAGATGTACGCAAAGGGAGACCTTTTTTTGTCTTTCATTTCCTTTTTTCTAATTATCAGCATGCAAAATAATGAAACAGATCAAAAAGAGAAAAAATAGCTTCATGATCTGAAAATATCTAAGCTCCAAACTGAAAACTGTCATCATGTCTGGACGAAAATTAAACCAAATGACATTAAACCACATGGAAGAAACTGCAAAAAAATTGCATAAATTAAAATTAAGAGCAGGGGTAAAAATTCAAAAAAATATAAGTGTGTGAAAAAAGGTGCCCTGAGGTGTTAACAAAAACACACAAGCTCCCCCGAGCCTCCTCCTCCTCCCCAAATCCGGATTTATCCCCTCATAATCAAGTTAATCAAAACAAACCAGAAGAGGATCTAATGCAGAAGATAAAATCGAAGAATGTGCGACTGTTTGTGTGATACATCAGAAACATCTTTCCATGAAACTGCCTGCTTAGGGGAAAGAATCCACCTGAACTCTGTGATCATTTATTTATTCCACCAATTAAAATCCACTTAAGAGAAGAAAAAGAGATGAATTTCAAGTGTTTTAAAGGCTCCGAGATTAATGAGACATTAATTATACAAACAAGGTTGTAACCCATCATTACAAAGGAGTTCCGACTGTTTCTAACCATTTGCATAATTAGTTGGTGAATAGAAAAGGGACAAAGGGATGATGGCATGCACATTATAAACACAAATTCATAAAATATGAATCTGTAAGAAAAATGTTTAAACTTTTCTCTGCACTACAGTGTTTTGTTGAAGACACAACAATCAGGGCGCTTTTAGTATACCCGTGTGTGTATTTCTGTCGAAAGGTTCCTTTTATGTTGTGCTTACAAGCTTTCATTAATAGACAAATCAGTACATCTGCTATCACACAGAGTGTAATTAAATGTCACGCCTGTCAAGCTTTCTGTTCTATGTAGTTGACAATGATAACAGGGGCAGAATTTTTACTGTCACTGGAAAGCTAGTTCAGCTAACGTTAGCCCCGTGAGGGGTTCCAATAGCCATACTACCATTCTACTTAGTATGCCAAAAAAAGATTTAGTATGTCCCAATACTTAGTATGTTACATGTAGGATGCCAAAAGTACCAGGATGTCCTACTACATCCGGTCGTATTTTGCAGTGTGCAGGCCAGCATGCTACTCATATCAAAGTAATTACCAAAGCGAAAAGTCTGTTGAAGATGTCCAGGTAGGAGAAATAAAGAAACAGCATTGTTCAATGCAAAGCTCGTCAAGGGTGACTTGAAACAGCCCATTCATCAGCTCAGCTGTCAAACGGCTGAGCTTGTTTGTAATGTCAAAGTTTTTGCTTTTCCCAGGAAAAGAACGGCTTTAAAGATTAGATGATGTGTTGGCAAACTCAATGTTATCTCAATTACGTTTGGCAGGTGTCACTCGATTGTAAATTCAAAAGAAGGACAGAGCTGCTTATGCTGACCTAAACTCTGATAGCATCCAGAACTGGCGATACACTTTGACAGTTTCTGTTACCTGCGTGTTGGTTAGGAAGGAGGAATGAGATGATTGGTGCAGGTCACAGAATGTGATGAGTTACCAAATAAGATGAAACACTGACTCTCACACAGTGGAGAAATGCTACACAGCATATGTGCTAGTTGCTGGAAGCGTAACCTGACAAACTAATGGTTAATGATGTTCCTTGCCTTGGACGTTAATGCAACATTACTACTGCCTACAGCAGCCAGATATACCAAGGATAACAGTTTATAGTGCACCAACACTCTTAATCCATTCCTCATGATTCTGCTCACGTCTTTTTGGGTCTGAAAGGGTTAAAAACAGTCACAACTCATTTTACTTACTTGTTTTAAAAGTGACTTAATCATTAAATCATTAAAAATGAACTCTCCATTGAAGATTCAGCAATTACTTTACTTGCCCTGTCCTCCCCATGGCCCGAATAAACATCCCTGTTTGGCTCTGACCCAGCACACAGAGGTTCAGAGTGGAGCTCAAGGACATTTTAACAGGTCACAGGGCTGCTAATGAACACAACCTGTTAATTGACACATTGCCAGTTGCAAGGATCAAAACCTGTGACCTCTGAATTATGGGAAGGTCTTTCTAATCACTTGGCCTCCCTTTCACATAAGTCATTTGCACGTGTTCCTTTAGGGACAATATTGCATTTAAAGAAATATTATGATGGGCTGCATGCTCGCTGAAAGAACAGAGATAGTTTAAGCACGTGATGTTGCTGCATGGAAATTTGAAGAGCAAGCATAAGTTATCATAATGATGGATTTAGTAACAGTCCGATGCTGTATAAAAAAAACAACAAAGAATTCAGAGGACAGAGTCGTTATTCATCGGCATTGTGGTTGGGCATGTGACTGTGAGTGTGATACAATCTGTCAACTCTGACATGTTTCTGAAGAACGCTGCTACTGCAAAGGTACATTTAATATCTTTACATATTTATACCGAACAAATGACATGAAAATAAGATTACTTTTTTTTTTTTTTAATCTTTGAAGGAAAGATTGTTTTTCAAGCTGCTTCATATTTGTTAATAGACAAATTTTACTTCCATTTGTCTCCAGCAATTACAATGTTTGTCGCCGGGCTTTCCAACTTTGCTTACTCACATGCCCTCTCCCCTTTACATCATCCTCTATCTGCCTACCACCAAACCACCCTCAGTATGTTCCTTTTCTCATCTCTGCTCACCCACTTAGCCTTTCAACCCCATCTCACCGTCTTTCTGTCAGCTCACCTATTGCCTTCTTTTTGAAACCTGTTTCCTGAATTGCCCTCTCACTTCCTACCTCCCCCTGTTGGCCCTCTTCCTCCCTGCCATCTTGTTTTCAACTTTGTGTCTGGCTACTTCGGGGAGTTAACCTCTACTCACTCTCTCTTTTACTACCTTCATCCATCCGCATCATCCCCACCATAACTCCTTCTGTCTCTGTCAGCTCACTTACCCTTTCCCCTTTCCCTCCCCGCATGTGCATTATCCTCCCTGTACCGTTCTACTTCATCACTGCCTACCTTCTTAACCTCTCCCCTATCTATCATTTCTCCTCCCTGGCCATCTCTATCTTCTTTCTCGATGCCGTTTTTTTCCCGCTCTAACTTTCTCTTTCCACTTGTCCTCACTGGTCTACTCCTTCCCAAAATGCGCATCCCTCCCATTTCTCTGCAATTTTCCATTCCCGACCCCACCCTGCGTGACGCCTATTTATCACAGAGGAGAGCTACCTTACCTTGGTGGCAACAGTGCGTCCAAACAGTATGGCGTAGCAGAGATTGAGGGCAGAGGAGTAGGAGAAGACGCGCAGCCTGTTCCTGCCGTGGGGCGTCATGCCAAACGGGCTGTTCCATTCGTACAAGGTGAGGAAGAGCGCCGTGAGATGCAACGTGACAAAGATGCCCACCCACATGGACCAGTGCAGAGGCCACATGAAGGCTCCGATAGGGGCTGCAGTGTCCCGGCTACGAACCTGGGCAGGTCACAAACAGACAAGAGACTGACTTGATACAGCTCATGAATTGTATTTTGTGAAAAGAAAATTGTGATTATTATTCTCCTTATAGTCTGCAGCATCTTCCCAGTAAATGTCTCTTAAGCACTCCTAGGCATAATTAGTTTGAAAAGAATTGCATACATTGCTTTTATTTTGTACCATTCATTATTTTGTCAGGGCAAAAAAAAAAAAAAAAAAAAAACGCTTTTTCAAATGACTGAGCTGGATATTGTCAGATCATATAATGCATTGCAGTTTGTCAGCCACAGAGGGAGATGTTAACAAATCAAAGAATAACTGCAGCATGTTTGAGGACTCTGTTGCGACGGCTTCTCAAAAATGGCTCTCTGACTCATTATACACTCTTAAACTGCCTCTAATTTTGAACTTCTATAATTAACATGCCCAATAAAAACTCCACAAACTAATTATTCCCAGACTAATGATCTCCTGTCCCTCTCCAGAAGACCAGGGTGAAGGGGGGCAGGCCGGAATTAAGTAGTTGCAGACCATATCATCAAATCATGTTGAAATAATGGCAGCAGCAGAGAGAGAGAGAGAGAGAGAGAGAGAGAGAGAGAGAGAGAGAGAGAGAGAGAGACGGACAAATCAAAGTAACACTGAAGTGTGCTGCGATGCTGTCACTGAATCGCAGTGCAGTGCTTTCTACAGTCATAAAAATGTAAAGTCAAAACTCTGACAAAACTAATGATGACTTCAAGCGATCGTACCAGAATGCCCAGGCTGGTGGAGTAGAAGGGCGAGGTGAAATCTATGACTCTGCTCCGGGCAGAGTTGATGGAGAAAGAGGCGACGGCCATGTCAGTGGTTCCGCTCAGCAGGTCCCCGACCAGCCCGGTCCAGCGTCCCGTCCCGCTCAGAGCCCCGTACTTCCCGTCTCCCACGATATAAAGGTCAAAGGTAAAGCCCATGTCCTCTGCCAGTTTCTCCAACAAGTCCACACAGTAGCCGTAGCAGCACTTTCTTAGATCCTCCGGTAGGTCTGTAAGAAAAAGAGGTGATCACGAGAATGACAATGGATCATGAAAGATTTTGATGGATCCTCACATGACTCTTCGTCTTGGACGTTTTTAATGACCCTGGCTCCCAAGGCTAGAATTACACATATTCCCATTAAATCCTGGGCTAAAAAAATTAATAACCCTTGAACTACATATATTAAAAAAAAAAAAAAAAAAAAAAAAAAAAAAAAAAGAGCTGGCAAGATGAAATGGAGAAGCTATAATATTACATTTCTTGCCATTTTTATATGTCTGGCAAACCTTTTTTGCAATCTCAGTTAATCGAAATCTGCAGTATGCCAATTGCTCTTGCTTGACATCAATGTATCTACTAGTTCTGACAAGGGCACTGAGCATATAGAATTATGTAGACAGATATTGTAGACATTTTGTACTGGATTTAATTACCAATCACCAATATGTCTTTTATAATTAACCCTACACCTCTTAAATCATAGGCTAAAACTCAATTACTGCATCGTCTTGAAAACAAATGCCAAATTCTTCAATTTACAATCTACTAATCTCTACCAATCTAAAGTAAAAGAAAGTTATAATGACTTATATCTTTCTGCTATACTGTAGGTTGTATTTATAGTCACTCAAAAGTCCCCTGAGTCAAAGAAATATAGTGCCTGCTATCGCTTTGACACAGTCGTATTGATCTCTTATTGATTTAATGCCTTTAATACTCTTCATTCCTGAGATGGAGCTATAGAGCTGAGCCCTTGACATTGAACCTGGTATGTTTTTGAACTAGACTGACCAGCCATGATCCCCTATTGATCGCACTTCTGAAATCCACTTGAGGAGATGCAGTAGAGATGCAGCCAGTCACATAGCATTGAGATCTAACTGAAAAGATCTAAGAGTGTACATAAGAGAAGCTTAGAGTTTACATAAATTAGACGGCATGGAGGCACTCCCATGAGTGAAAATATTTTTTGAGTAGTATTACAGGAGTTCTGCAGCATATCGGCAACTTTACCACAGTAATCTATGGAGAAATACAGAAAAATGAAACTCACTGATGCCCTCCCAGTCTGCTCCTGTGGCGTTTGGGTTGTGGAGCTGGTTGAAGAGGGCGTGGATTATGTCGGACCGGTTGGTTCTGGGGTCCATACAGAGCTGCCCAGCTGGACACAGTCCATCTTCGTCAACCTCCCGCGTGAAGACAAATGGGTGTTCCACCAGTGTCACCACCCTGAGGCGGTTTCCCTCGACAGAAAGTCCCGGCCTCCAGCGACCTCCGGCGTTACTGTCCCCCTGGCCGTCCCCTCCCCTCACCCCAGCTCCGAGACCTTGTCCTTGGCTGTTCCCGAAACCCACCAGTCCCAGGATGCCCCCCTCCAACTCCAATCGGCCTCGGGTCCATTGCCCAACAGTAACCCAGGCCGGCTGGCCCAGAGCACCCCTCTTCAGACTCCATACGTGGAAGAGCTGGGAGGACAGGACCCGAGAGACACCAGCATCCACCTGTATCAGGCCTGTGGCGCCGGTGAAGGAGGTGTTGGAGAGAAACCTCAACAGACAGAGAAAGAAGAACAGACAATAAGCGAGAGACAAAAATATTGAAGAAAAAAAAACACCCATTCTGGGGTATTGCAGTTTAGAAATGTAGCTTGCAAAAAACAAGACACATGAAAAAAAAAAAAAAAAAAAAATGGAAAAAGCAACAAGCTACAAATGCTGGTGCAGATGGGCCGAGTCTTGTTGTGGAGCTGAAGCAAGTGTAGTCTCAGATGGGTAATTGCATCTCCCAGAAAGTCATAATTAAAAGTTAATGCAGTGCAGTGAGGGTCTCCTCCTATCTGCCAGTCCATACAGGGAGTCATTGCTATTCGTCTCACTCGCCTGGTGTCCCCGCGTTGGTCTTTACCGTGGAATACATTAGGGAGAGCCATCCCCATTTGCACATATATCTGCCCTGGCCTCTTGAACCGCGCAGGGATTGTTAGCTCGAGTCTTACCGTTCGATCATGCGGACATCGTCAGGTGATGTCTCTGTGAAGCCACACAAGTACTGTTTGATCATGTCTTGATTAGTGGGGGGATTGTAAGGAGGTCATTGTAAATCATAAGGGTGGTTGTTTAAATGTTAAAGTATGCAGGGATCACTACATTCGGGATGGGTGTTGAACCGTGCGGGGACTGTTGATAATGTCTGGGTCGGGGGTAGTAAAGGGCAAGTTTTCCTTGCAGATAATGGAAAAGGGTGGTTGAGCCGAAGTGCTTTTTCCGAACAGAAAAACCCCTTTCCACCACTTGCTCTTTGTTTTATTCTCTGTTTTCTTTTTCTCCCGCTCTCATCTCCCAAGTTATATGCAGGAATTGAGGAGTGTATATTGTAACGGCTGCTGGAGAACTTTCTTTTATTAAATATGGGCTATGCGAAGGAAAATGAAAAGACTAAATTGATCATGTGGCTCATTAACCTTTTTCTCCAAGCTTGGTCTGGACTAAAGCCCGTCTGCACCACGCAGAGAATAATACAACAGGTGAACAGATGTAAGGTCTTTTTTTCCTGCTTATGCATTTGTTCATTGCCTCATTGCCTCACATTATGATTTACTTTATTATTATTCTCAAGAACCTGATTAAAAAGGCCTCTGATTTGAAAGTCGTTCCCGTCCCATTCCACATTAACTTATGTTTCCTCATCAGCGGCTCTCTCTGTCTCTGTGACCATAAAGCCGAAGTGCTAGCCTTGCCTTGAGCTGAAATCACTCATGGTAATAGAGCGGCTGAATCATCATATCCAACAGACAGCAGATTCATCAAGCCAACCAGCTCCAGACTCATACTGTAATAGCTACAGCTGGCCAAAAAAAAGAGGAAGAATTAACCATACAGTATGCTTCACTTTACATCTCTTATCTGAGCAAGAAAGCCCCCTTTCCGACAGTGACATGTTTGGATTCATGCCCAGAGATAAGAACGTAAGATAGGAGAGTGAAATAATACCTAGATAAGACCCGGGGTGTGGAAAGCACATCCCACTTTCAAGCGGTGCCACCTTTTAGTTATGGGTCCTGCTGGTTGATGTGTTGCGTCAGGCCGAAGGCTGCATTTAAAGAATGGCTGTGGATGTCAAAGCCGGTTGATAAGTCAGTCAGCGGTGTCAGAGAGGGATGGCTTCCTCTCACTAACACCTGGCCCCCGGTTTACGCGCTCAAGAGTAAATGTCAGCCGAGTGGCCGGTAAATGATGACTCTATAAGAGAGTCCCGGCCCATGTATCTCTGTCTCTTATCACTCATTCTCCTTTTAGTTTGGAGGGAAAGTTTACTCTCTGTCTTTTTCTGTCCGTCTGTCGGGGATGATACGAGCCTTGCTTGTTTCAGTGGTTTTAATCTCCTCAGGGGAGATGGAATCGGCGTGGCAGCTGTATCGAAGGAGATGGCACTGACTGGCAGATCTCACTCCGATAACAAAAACCCTCTATCCGTTTTCCCTCCCTTCTCCTTCTTTTTCTCCTCCCTCACGTCCCTTTTCCATAGAATGTTCTCCTTCCTTTTCTTTGACGTTATTTCTATCTTCCTTCAGCTGTTCCCAACTTCCTCTGTCTTTTATCTATCCGTTTGTCTTTGACCACATACCACTTTTCTCTCATGTATTTTTGGAGATAAGCGCTCAGGGATTTTTTTGGGATTCTGGACATTTAGAAGAACAACATCAAAAGTGGCTAGTTGCTCATGTTTTTACTTCAGCTTTATCCTCTTTGCTCCGCTGCTTTGAATCTGAAACAGTTATATTATGCTCCTCTCTCCCCCCTCCCCCCTCCCCCCCACCCACCCACCCCATCCTCCTCTTACCTTCCTTGTTTGCTTATATCTCCAGACATCCTCTCTCCCCTCCCTGCCTTGCTCACTCTGTCTCTTGGGCATTGAGCTGTTAATTGCCTTTTCCATGTGGAAGTCTCTCACTTCCTTCAGCTTTGTTAGGGCTCTCCAGAGCAATGGCATGTCTGTCTGTTGCAGGGGAGGGATAAGAATCAGGGAGTACATTGGAGACCATGGAGTCTAACTGCACGGGTTTGAATAGTGCGATAGGACGACCCCTTTTATCAGTCTCTCACAGGCCAGGAACAAAGGTCACTGACACTTTATTGTGGAGGACTCTATTATAAATAGTCTCTCCTGATAGTGTAGACTATGTCCTAATTGGTCCTCCAGAAGGACTGTGACTTTTCCTGGTGTCCTGATGCAGTTTGAGTCAGTTAAAAAGCATCACTCATTTTCCTTTTTCGTTAAGTTTAAGACTCCACATGAGCATCCACAACCATGTAAAGTTGTACTTATGCCCAGTGGTGTTAAAATAAACACTCTCATGTGCTCACAATAACAATCTTAATATGCTGATGATTAGCATATATACATATCTACAATCTGACTGTTGTTAGAAAATGTGCTACGAAGGACATCTCCCTGATTGGGCATAAAATACATGAGGAATTCCACAGGGAACCGTACTAGGGCCTATAGTCTTCCAAGAATATAGCAATAGACATATGTGGATGATGTGGCACAGATGTGGACACCCCATCCACTTTGTACTCTCTCACTGACCCTGAACAGATTTGATATCCAGCCAGAGGAGCACAAAATCAAATTCAACTCAAAGAAATGTAAAGTTTTACATGTCGACAGGAGGCTTTTTGGACTGCGTCTCCTTAAGAAATTCGATGTTCAAAACCCAGATATGGTTTTCCTCTATACAGGCTACGTGCGCTTGATGCTGGGGTCCCTGTTTGGCAGAGTTCCCTGACTACAGACAAGACTAAACGGCTGGAAAACATGCAGAAACAAGCTTGTAACTTGGCCAGAGGTACTCAAGAGTAACCAAAGGCCCTTTTGCACTCTAAGATTGTGCACTCGAGCAGACAGACGCACTCAACTGTGTCTTGACTTTCCCAGAATATTGTTCAAGTACAACTTCAGTGATTGGTCACACCTCCTTCGGGAGGAGCTCAAAGGTCGTCAGACAAAGAACTCAAACAAACTGGGCATCCCAAGACATCAAACTGGGAGATAAAGATAAAGATCACCAAAACAATCCTAAACGAGAGCAGATTTTAGAACTTCAACTTTTATTACGAGATATTAGAATTTAAATTTGAGTTTAGATAATTGCAACATTTAACATTTTTGGTTTACTTAGTTAATTTTTCAATGAATCCAAAATGTTGTAGCTTGGCATGTTAAGATTAACTTATTGGTCCTAAAATAAAGTTTAACTGGGGGTTGATGGTATTATTATTAATTTGCAGGCATTTGGTCATATAAAGCCATGTATTGGACAAATTATATTTTTTTATACTATATTCTTTTATAATTTAGGATCAATGAAATGTAAATTGTTCAGTCTTTACCACAGCGGTGGGCCAACGGACAGACTTTGCATTTTTATCTTGATAGTGCAGATAAGAACTAGCAATTTAATCACATAAATTCCGAATGAAGTTGTCTAAAACTTGTCTGGTAATGAGTGGCCAATAATATTACTTTGTAATACGACTCCCACTCCAATTGTTTTAGCCACTGGAACTCCATGCCCAATGATTCTGGCATCCCAGGGCTCAAATAAACTGCAGAAAGAGCGAGCGCTGTGAGGATCCAGCTTGTGATTATGTGGGCGTTGTTGATGATCAGTGTCTGCTGGCAGGCTCCATGCGTGCTCAATACTAGCTGGGCCCGGCAACCACAAATCCTTCTCTCACCAGCACCACATGACCACAGAATTTGGAAACATACTGTTTTATCCATTGTACCATTAGAAGAATATCCATGTCAACTGGCAGGGGAACATTTTTTAACTTCAGAGTGAGTTTATAACACGGAGCTACATCACGCAGTATAAGCCACGCATGGCTTAAGAGGGTTTTTTAAGTACGTGTGAAGGTTTTTTTCCTCTGTCCAAACCTGAGGATTTACTCTTCTCCGCTTTAAGTGAAAACGTTTAAGGTTTGATATGTATTTCAACATGTTTTTTTTTTTTTTTCTGTGTGTGTATTTATTATCACAGACCGCACCTTGACAGACCCGTGAAAGCTGTCAGAGGCCTTTTTGAAAAGCTCCAGGGATTGAAGCAGTGGCAACAGCAAAAGAGAAACACACAAAATGCTCTGATGTCAGTCTGGGAATCTGTATGCCATAAAGACCTCCTCCAAGTATGACAGCGTTATTCAGAAGTTGCCACCCCCACGGTGCAGAGGACAGACAAGGGCAGCAAGCGGAGCGTACAGTACCACGAGCAGAGCCAGCGACTCCTCGCAAAATGCCAAAGTGTCACTCAGAGAGCTAACGAGCTTACAGACGTTTGGTGATGTGACTGGCGTAATCTAATTGCAGTTTGTCAGCGTCTTCCATAAAGCATTTGCTGATTTTTATTTTTAGGTGCTCAGGAGTCATTTTAAAAGAGACGCATAATATAAGTTGGACTAGTTGCTGCAGGGGTTATAAGGAGTATTTCAGGAAGCACTGATAGTCCTGCATCATTTTAACTTTAGCAAGATGTTTTTTTCTTTTATCTTCAACACTGCTGGAGTTTTTTGGACAAATCTTAAATCAGCTGCAGGGTACTGCTTTGGAAGTGAGCTTGCTTAGAGTGCATATAAAAGACAAAAACCCATTTAAAAGCTACTTTTGATAAAGATTTCTATAAAAATGTTGACAGTGGGGTCTGAGGAATCGTAGCAGGATCACTGTTTCTACAAAAAATGTTTTAGCCAAATTCTCTTCACGTTTCGAGTCACATACTATTTCTTTTTTACTTTTAGTAAGTACTGCAGCTAACCTTAAGAAATATGTACTGTTGGATGTATTATGTATACAATTAGGACATATTACTTAATCATAAAAATGCGGCTTGAACTTTGACCCATGTAGTCATATCCGACCCGATCTGCAGCGTGACATTTGAAGTAATCAGAAAAAGGATGCGATTTGGAACAAGTACGCTTCCTTTTAATGCTTCTTCTTCTTTCTTATTTGGGCAGAAAATTAGCGGCACCAACTGTTGCGGCGGCTCTGTCGATGTGACGTATAATCCGGCGCGCAAAGGATTGTGGGTCAGAACAGCTTGAGTAGCATGCTGGCCTGCATACTGCAAAATACGTCCAGATGTAGTAGGACATTCTGGTACTTTTGGCATACTACGTTTAACATACTATGTATTGGGACATACTAAATCTCTTTCTGGCATACTACATACTATGGTAGTATGGATATGGATATTGGAACGCAGGGTCTGTCATGTAGTGGATGTCACCCTCCACCCCCATCACTTCATTGTCAGAACATTAAAGTTTTTTGCAAATTACACTTTCCTTTAAGTACTCAAAACAAACAAAACTATCTACCTAACTAGATACTTTAAGAGGTACATGATAAGGTCTTTTGGTAACTTTAAGTGAACATACGTGCATACCTGGCAAGATATTGTCCAGAAGAGAGCGGCTCCTGTCGGTTTGGTTGGTCATAACAATTCACCATGTTCTGAATCAGCGCCAACTCCGGCCTCACCATGGTCGCTGCGGTCACCGCCCGGCCAATCAGCTGCAAAGCATCCCGTATGTAGAAGCTTATTGGCTTACGGCCGACCTCCCCATAGGCCAGCAGTCCGAGGGGACCTCCGAGAGTGTGTAGGGAATCTGGAGACAAGGGGTATCCCATGATCCACTGCAGCGCCGGTAGTGATGGAGTGAGGCGCTGAGCAGCCCGCAGAACAGAGGAGAGACACTCGGGATCAGATCCCAGGAGGAGAACAGAGGAGATAGGAGAGGGGGAGCGCAGGAAACGGGTGGAGATAACCTTCAAAGCCTCTTCTTCCATCTGATCCTCCCTCCTCTCCTCGCTGGCCTCCCCTCTCCTATCCTTACCCCCTGTGGTGTGGGTCAGGTTGATTATGTCCCACAAATGCCAGGCGGAGCCGCTGTGCCTCTGCAGGTGAGTCAGCAACCCGTCACCACCTTCGTCCCACCCAGGGCAGATCACAGCGGCACCTCCCCAGCTGCTCTCCCCCCGGTTTCCTCTGTCCCTGTCCCTGTCCCCATCTCCACCCTGCAGGACTGTCAGCAATAAGCTACCCAGAGTGGATGGAGGCACGCGGGCGGACATCTGCAGGTTAAATCGGTTCTGTGAGAGAGGACAGGGAAGAGAAGATGAAGAAGAAAAAAAAAAAAAAAAGATCAAAGAAAAGGAAGTAAGAAAAAGATGGCGAAACAAAATTAAAATGAAGGAGGAGGGAACAAAAAGGATGAGAAGAAAGGGAAGAGAGAAAATATATTACAGATCAAAACGGAGATTGGTAGATATTGCCAAACCCCAACCCCTCACGGCTGAATGACACAAAATCACATTAAACGCAGCTTTTATGAGTACCACAGTACTGCAAAACAATTCCTGCCACTGTGGTAATTTACCACAACACAGATCAGAAACAATCAGTCACATTTGTTCATTATCTCTCACTCTGAATGAGAAGAGCTGCGCCGATACAAACAAGGAGTCAATGATTCGCATCTAATCTGCAACATCACAGTTGGCTTGGCAAGACAACAGTAGCATCCACAGTTCATCCAGAAGCCCACATTTCCCAAACCCCACTGAAAACACTGGCTTGTTTCATACTGTTCCAAAATGGATAACACTGTTGTCCTTGAATGCAGCTCACAGATGGACCTTCCCCCTCCTTCCTTTGGGGTTTCTATCCATTTTTCATCCTATCAGCGCTCCAGGCAAGGTTGACTGCTTTTATATAGAGAGCCCAAAGTTCAGCTTGAAATGACTTAAGATTTGCTTTGAATGGCGCCACCTCATTGAACAGAGGTGATAGGGATGCATCATAAACCGTGCTCATAAACACCCTCCGGCACAAATGCATACACATTTTCAAGAATTTAATGAGCTATCCATGCGTGCACACAGACCGACAACACACCCATAAGGTATTAAATCTGTACATACAAGTGTATAATAACTCCATGCAGGTATGTATAGAATGCCTGTACAAGCGAGAAACTCACACACACACACACATAGACACCTGTGTGTCTGAAGATGAGCTATTTATGCCCAAGTGCAACCCACACTGAGAGACACTCATTCAAATGGAAATATCCCACCCGGGAGTACAAAGTAAACAGAGCGACCCTCTGCTCAGAGTCCTCGAGTCCCTTAAGAGAGTAAGAAAAAACTATTTGAAGTCTGGAGAGACATGGATGAATTAATGCAGTGTATGTATTTATCCAGCTGTAAAGAGGCAGATGTGCGTGAGAGAGGGGACGTGTGAGGATAGGTGTCTCCGTTTGAACTCAGTCAGGGGCCAGAAAGATGGAAGTGGGTGATGGGTAGGGGCCGCTGGCGAAATCACAGTGGGTGGCACGGAGGAATAGAAGATTAGAAGGTGCCGCCTGCTATAGGTGTGAGCATTATTCAGTATATTATTGTCAGGAATTAATATATAACATAATGCATATTTTGTCTGAGGAAACAAAATGGTACGACGGACGACCAACGCGGAGCCTCAGGGCAGCTGGAGGAATTAGTATTTAAATCTATATCTGCTCTCATCCTTGGTTACTTTGAGGAGGATTCATCTAAGACATCAATCTCTTAAATATTAATGTACAACTAAATGTATGGCTATGTTATAAATCTGAGTAAAGTACATATAATAAATGCCAAAAGCTGCAAAAAGGAGATTGTGTGACAAATATAAACGTGAAAAGTGAAAGTGCATCATGGAGGGGGGGGAGCTGTAAATTTTGCTCTTAGTCAATATAGCTTGTTAGAAAAGCAGAGATGCATTCTTGCTGAATATATCATTGTCAAATTAATTGTAATAATGTTCATCTGTGGGACATCCCACAGCTGTGTCAGCCGTTCTGTAGCAGCATTACTTTATTATTTCTCTTGCACATTTATGGTTAGCTTACTTGACTTTTACAATTTCAATTACATTTGAGGCATTTAGCCAGCGCTCTTATCCAAATCGACTCACAGCGAGCAGAACAGCAGAATTACTTCAAGAGGGGAGGACGTGAGAATAATAATAAGAGCTAACTAGAGCATTATAGAAGTCGTGTTTGTAGTTGTTTCTGTTTGGAGAGAAAGCAAATTAGCGTGAATGGAGGAGGCAGATGTGGAAGCCGTGATGCGATTGTAAAAAGATAAGGTAAGATGAACCTTTTCTTGAGGACATGGGTTACAGCCTATAAGATGAGGCAGCACTCTGCTGTGTTGACTGGAGGAGGAAAGACTTCTGAGGGCAATCGCACTTGACAAACACCAAAGTGGACCCAGTGAAACTTTTTTTTTTTTGGGGGGTGAAAAGCAAACCATTGGAGTTATTACCTCTTACAAGTGCAGTCACTTCTCGCCATTTGAATGTTTCAGCACAATTAATTCCAGTGATATATTCAAGCAATAAAACATTGGAGAAACATTTTGTGCTGTGTTTATAGATACAAATTTGCAACATAAAACTTTACCAAACAAGAAAGATCCCCGAACACAAACCTAGGGAGAGGAAATACTCGTCCCTTGCTTGGTTTCAACCAAGAGCTCAACTAGCTGTGTTTAATATTACGTTCAGCTTACACTCGATCATGATCAGATCCTGAGACATGTAGTCATACCACTGTTCTGAAGGCGACACTGGAAGATTGAGCAAAAAAAACAGCCATGACAGAGCAGGAAAGTCCTGATATCCTTTGGGGATAATGGTGCGCATTGTCAGACAGTCCCCAGGCATTTCTTGCGTTGCACTTGGCTGTTCACATGAAATTGAAGACAAATAGTAGAAACATCTAGCCAATAAAATGTGTGAAGTGAGTGTGAATGTTGTCATTTACAGAAGATGAAAGAAATGGTCAGGTCAGAGAAACCCCCCCCCCCCCCCCCGCTGCTGTTGGACTGAGACAAGGCGAACACTTTTTTGCCTACATTTTTGGAAAAATTCTTCTTCGCAATCAAAAAGTTCTGAGACAGTTCCAAAGTGCAGCACAGTAATGTATGCGGAGCAGGAGCAATAAATAACTCTCATGGTTTAGAAAGTCTACGGCAATGAAGCAATGAGCGGCGAGAGGTGTTTTGAGTGGCATTTATGTTTTAGGAGGGGCAGAACGTCACTGTCCAAAAACGAAGAGGCTGGAGCGTTGAGTCAGGAGTGCAACAAGTGGGGTTTTGTTGCCGTTCATTGGGTTGTGCACCGTGAATTCATCTCCGAAGGGCAGACTGTCAATCCCAAGGTCAACTGTGATATTCTTTGGTGTCTGAAAGAAAACATTTGGTGCAAACGAGCTGAACTGTGGCATGATGGCAATATGACAACGTGCCCACTGGCAACCACGTTGAAAATGTTTTAATTTCTCCCCTACAACAACACAATCGTAACTTCACACAACCCTCACGCACTGCATTTGTTGCCCTGCGACTTCTAACTGTTCCTGAAAAGTTTCACACAATATTTGATGTGCACTCTCAGCTCAAGTTTCACATTTATGGTGAAATCAAATGCACTGGTGGTGACGAAAAGCATAACACAGGTGCTGATTTGATAAAGCAACGTAACATGGAAAACGTACTCACGACGGTTCTTCCTTCCTTCAGCTCCGTGTATTCATGAGTTTATGAAAAATGAGAACTAGGTTCAATTTTAGCTGGAACACAATACTTGGTAATCTGGTAAGGTGCTGAATTGACCCCAAAAAAAATACACGACAGCACTCCTTCCTGGTAGATAACTTTGTAACTATTAATTCCACTTTGAAAGTTCCAGATCTTCGTCTTTACCCACAATAAAACAATGATCCTGTGAGCTAGCCGCGGATGCCCACACATGATAAGCCCCTAACAGTTTACTGACAGTCTGCCTTTGATTAGTACTTACTGTTTTCTTATGTACACTATGGATTCTAATAAGAAGCTGTTTGCCACTTACTGTCACAAAAAGCTGTAAAGATCTTCAATCAAACAACGACAACACCCTACATATGGCGTCTTTAAGAGTCGCTGTGTATCCAGAACAATGAAATCCCTGGCAGTGATCGCTCCGGCTTAATCCAGCGGGTCTTAAAAACAAGCTGGAAACATCAGTGTTTATCCTTCTGACAAACCAGATTTAATGTATGGATGCGTATACGTCTGCATGCAGCTGTGTGAATGTTTACAAGAGCTCTTTAACTGCCTGCCTGAGTTTGTGTTTGTTTTTGACATCCTGTGCTTCTGCCTTGGGTCGGGGGCAACTTTGTTGTTGCACTTATCAGATATTTGAATTTAAAATGTCATTTTTTTCAGCGGAGCTGAGGGAACCAGAGTTAAGTTTTGATCTCGAGGGGAGCGCAGACACTAAATCTGTTATGATGTCACAGTCTAGACAAGATAAAAGGTGTCTGTAGTGTCTGGAAACTGGAAAGTTTTGCCGACTATTGGCAGGTTCTTCAGAGACGCAGAGGCATGTTTATGATGTTTATGGGGATTTGCTTTTGGTGCGCAGGGACCAGCTACAGACAAACAAGCTTGCTCTTGCCAACCATGATGCTGAATGAATCCATCACTGCTACTCAGGTCAGTCCAGACCCAGTTTGATCTTTTTGTAGAGTACGCAGGTCTTTTTTTCAGGCTTGGTTAGACATGTAATGGATTCGCAGCTACACATTTTCGACCAGCAAGGAAACCAGTGTATTTGTGTGTGTGTCTATGTGTGTATTTTTGTGCTCTTATCTTTTTCTACTCTCAGGTAAAAGCTCCATCTGCAAGCATGAGGTTTGAAAGACTCAGAACAATGCATGCAAGGTAAGCACAGCTAAAAGGAGTGTCAGCATTATGCCAGAGAAAAATATAAAATCCATCGGCCTTCTCACACATCTGCAAATGAGGAGCCCTGATCCGAACCTTTACCTCTACTTAACAATTCGGGAGTGCTGTTTGATGCTCGACTAGTCAAATGATTTTCAGGTCTTCAAACAAGCTATATGTGTACAAAATAACATGCGCTCAAAACCTCCATAAACACACACAGACAGCAGACCGGCACCAAACAAACGAGCATACACACACACACACAGGCGCCCGCTCAAGAACACACAGATACAGGACAAACACACTGAGGTGTGAATACTCGAGCATAAACCCACAGGGATCTTTGGGCAATGTGGAGTAAGCAAACTGACAGGAGTGCGTTGAATCAGAACAGGAGGGAGCAGCTCCCAGTTACTAAGCTCATTCCTTATTTAGGCCTCCACAAGAAAAGCAACAACACTTGGAAGGTGTGCATTCAGTTACACACCATCCAACGCCAAATAGAAGAGAAAAAAAATTAAGATTTCCCAACAAGAAAACAGGGGCACGGGAAAAAAACAAAACAGCAGCCCCTGCAGTTTCAAAGCTTATTAAAGGCAAGTTGGCAGAAACAACAAGAAGGTGGGACATGAGAGCATGTGCGGTTCTGTGTGCGTGTGTGTGTTTGTTTCGGAGAGTTTGGGTGGCTGGCGAAGGGAAAAGAGACCTCAGATGTGAGCTGAAGCTAAAAAAAAAAGAAGAAAAAAGCAGGTATCTCCTCTTGTCCTTCCACCACAGCTTCAGGCGAGGGATCTCTTTAACTCGCTGCAGCTTGACTTATTGCAAAAGCTCTCTGTAGCCCCAGTTGGGCTTAACATTGCAGGCATGAATCATTTGCATTGAGAAAAGCACTGGTGGATAGACTGGGGGTTGTGGGGGATGGTGTAGGGGGGTCTGCTTGGAGCTGTCCTTTGCCCTTACATCCAGCTGTATGGACCTCTGCCTGAGCCTCTGAATGGCTGCTTAGCTTTTTTTTTTTTCCTCTGTCCAGAAACAAAGCGCATGGTCAGGGCAGCACTCCAAACAACAACACTTCACTGCACACATTAATATTTCACCAGCGCTGTCACCAGGTGAGCTGGCTGTATGTAAGGGAAGGATGGAGGGAGAGATAGGCAGAGAGAGACAGAGAAACCGGCACGCAGATGTGAATATATGTCGGAGATGAAAGATGGAAGAGAAGTTGATACGTGGTTTAATATCCGTATTTGTGAAAGGAGCTAAAAGGTGACTGTTTGCATCTGAATGTGTGTGCAGCAGAAAGGAACGAGAGAGACAGTGATGGTGGTGCGCCTGTGTCTTGAGGAAGATTTTCTCAGCAGGGTGCAAGCTTTATATTTCAAACACCTGAGATGAAAACTGTAACCTGAATGCCAGACTAAAATGTCAGGAGATGTGGGCTTACATACACGCATAAAATAATCTCAAACCAGCCCTGAGAAATTCGATTTAACCTGCAGTGCAGAACTTGAGTAAAATAGGAGCAACGATCATCACACACTTGCATTAGCTTATACGTAATGAAAGAAGAAACTGTTGAATGCGTGTATTTTCTTCCGAGTTTTTTTTTTACTCACAGGCCAAACAACATCCATGATTGAACAAGGCCAGTCGGAGTTGTTTGCATTGTTGATGAAGTGACGCTCTGTAGTTGACCAGACGCTGGCTAACTGGGCTGTTTGTTGTGCTGTTGTGCAATTGTATGCAAATAGCATTGTTTAATTTTCTCCTAATTTCCTTATGTCTCTTGGCGCTAAGCGTAATATGGGTGACTTTAATCTTACACTGCCATGCTGCCGGGGACCGGGAGCTAAGCTTGGTGGGGGGAAAAAGAAGCTGGCGCCGGTTTCGCACGCGTATGCAGCCGAGGCACAGGCGGAAAAAAAATCACACACACACACAGGACCCAAAATGCACTACACACATAGGCAGCAAATTACATTTACGTGATTACACATGCAAGGAAGTGTGCCGCATGCACGCGAAACCACAACTGCGAGGCAATCGGCCACTTAACACAGCAAATGACTATGGTTATCTAAGCATAACAGCCTGTTGGCTCAGAGAAACTGAGTGATAAGCTGTAAGATACACACTATTAGGCTCCACCACAGGACCGGACCACGAATTGTAAAGTAGAGCTAAATCTTGTTTCACAGTTACCAGCTGATGACGATGGTGCCATGTCTCTCCGATTGTCACCGCCAAATTACATATGCAAAACGCAATGACTCGGTCCAAATGCGCCCACAATCATCGCCAATATGGTGATTGAGTGGAAAAGTATGTGGGGGATTGTGGCCCTTAGGGCGGCGGGGGGGGGAGCGCATTGAAACAGCAAAGTGTAACACGCCCTTTGAATTAAGTTTGATTGGAGGGAAATGGCTGCTCGTTGTTTAGGCTGCTCCATAGCTAAGCTGTGACAATTTGGAGGCGGCTGGAGGGACCAGTGTGTCGAGTCCATTAAACATAAGAACCTTGTTAGTTTCCTCGGTTTGGGTGGGGGGAGGCTGTACAGTAACTTCATAAAAAATACCATTGTAGTCCTGAGCGATTGTGGGAAAAGCCATAAAACTATTGTCGGCCCGTGTCTTCTCTTTCCCCTCCAGGCTCAGAGTTTATGGGAGTCATTCCAAATGGGAGAAAAGGGCTCCGAGAGAATAGGATTCGCTCATTTCGTTCATCGCCGTCAAATCATCGGTGACTGTGTGAGTAAAAACTTGCGTATACAAAGTATTCATCTTCGCGCGTGAGTATTTGTGTGTGCATGCCTGTGATTTACAAACCATTTGATGGAATATTGTTCTCAGTATGGATTCAAATTAATTTCAATGATCAAGGCGCAGAGCACATCAGCATTTCCCCCCCTCGAGCATCGCATCTTACTGTAGAACTGAAAGGACTGAAAAGACTGCTGCTCCTGCACGCACACACACACACACACACACACACACACACACACACACACACGCACACATTACGACACACAAACTCAGACAGACTGATCACATACTCAAAGCAACCGAGTGCTTTGGGCTTTGTACATTACCCGTGAAGACGTTTTTTTGCTACATGATTCAACAGTTTAATCAAATGCCGATCTGCGGGGGAATTACTAAAATGCAAGTGCATATCAAAGTATGCAAATGCTTCCCAATGCTAGTCTGCAGCGTTGAGTCAATGAAGTAATCCAGTGCAGGATGTTCACTTTCATTATCAGTTGACTTGTGATTTAATGGGCCTCCTCGGGCTCTTGCGAATGTCCTGATGTCATCAATAATAATCAGATCAGGAAACAGCAGGGGGACTGAATGTGCTGTTCTGGACTGGTTAGTCAGGTCTCTAGTCAGCCAATGTTAGTGCTGAGTGCACTGCTAGCATTGGTGAAGGCTGTCATCTCAGCACACTGCATCTGCGCCTCTTTTGTGAGGAGCTCCTTTGATCCCCACAGTTGCAGAGATACAAGCCCACAGCAGAAATATGCTGAATGGATTCATGTATCATCCTCCCCCCTACAAACAGCCTCTGGCCCCCCCCTCCCTATTTATGATCATAATAGCTGCCGTTATTTATTAAAGAGACCGATTGTTGTCCTTGCTCGATAGACAATGCTGTTTTCTCCGCTGGAGAGAATAATATTTGTCCTTTTGGTGCGGCCCTTGGTGCGATATGAGGCGGAGTAGTGAATGTGATGGTGATTGATTCCTGCGTTGAACGGTGAAGAAAGGTACAGAGGAAGGCTAATCTGAGTTATGATTGCCACTGTAATCGCATTTTCTCCCGCGACTTATCCATCCACTCTACAGTAGCGCCTACAAGCTGTATTCTGATTACGCTGCACATCTGTCAATAACGAAGACCGCACGATGGAGCGCTAACATGCGCCCTCTGGAACACCATCCCCACGATTTTCCAGCTCATAACTCTCACTTCCTCGCGGCCCAGTTTCGTCTTCCTCTCTTGCCGACATGCCAACCTGCTGGAGGTGGCGTCAAGCGTTCGGAGTAATCATGCCATCATGTTGGGGGGTAAGCGGAGCTGTTGTAGGTGTTCTGGTGCTGTTGCAGGGGCAGAAAATAACCCTTTGCTTGGCTATAATTTGACCAGCAGGCAGCTGGACCGATGAGACAGCGGCATTATTTAGTTACCGGGAGAATGACACCAACGGTTCCCCGAGTGCAGATGCAGAGTGGCGTGATGTCATTAACAGTCAGCCCACGGGGAGCGGAGTTGCAAACGGAAAAAAAAAAACTTCAGCGGGGACACATTTATTCACAACGCCCCAGCGGTGAAACCACGCCATGCCAGTAATGAGATGTCTGGAGCTTTGAGCACAGGGTGCGGGTCTGAGAATGTATGATATTTCATAGTCTTAGAGTGTGTGTGCAGTTTTGTTTGCTTTGGCGAGCGTGTGTGCTCAAGATGTGTGAAACAAACAAATCCCTAATGGAAAAGGTCCCTTTTGCAGTCGCTGTGAATACTGAAAGTCAGACCAGACTTCCCAGGAGTGAAATAATACACCCAGAAAGATGGAAAGTCATTTAGGGGCAGTGTGTTTGTGCGGGGGTGTGCGGTGAGTCAAGAATGTGCGTGTGCATGTGTGAGAAAGGGTATGTATGTGTGGTTTCCAGGATGGATGGGCTTGCGGTGAGTAAATGACCTGCCTTGATTCAGCCTATCAGCTGAGCTCTCCACCCAGACTCCCTGATATCCCCTTTCATCCATCTCTATAAGGGAGAGATGACGGAGAGATGGAGATGCAGAGCGACGGAGGAGATGAATATGCACAGAAGAGTTTGAACGATTTCAAGTGCAACAGCGAGCATAAAGGGGCTAATTAGAGAAGAGGGAAAAAAAAAAACTGGGGAGCGAGAGCGACGGAGACAGAAGAAGTGAACAAAAAAGACTATTAGACTTAAATCTGAATCTGGGGTAATATGCTTGACAAATGGCCCCCTGTTCATACCAGAAGTGGCTCTCTAATGTGACTGTGAGTTCCAGTCGATTGAGGGGACCATTCGGGGTGAGTTGAGCTGATTGGGGGGGCGGGGGAGGGGGGGGGGGCCAGATGAGCATGTGCTGCTTGGCCTAGAGTGGTGCTACATGATCAAATATGCAGTGCTGAAAGTGCAGAATTAGCCGCTGCAGAAATAATGTTAAAAAAAAAAAAAGTTTTCAGTCCAATCAATTATTGGGAAAAAGAAACACAAAGATGAAACCCACTCTGAAAATCATTTCAGGTACTTATTGAGGTTAGATCAGTATTACAATAAAACTGAGTCACCTAAATGAATGCGTAGCAAATCGCAGGAAATAACATCCAGTGTCCTTGTTAATCCAAACCAATCCATTGCTCCCTGATGGCTACCAAAATGACAAAGGTATCGCTCTGAGATTTTCGATTTATTCTGTCAGCTTTGTTGTTGTTTTTTTTATAAAGGGCTTTAAAAAATGGCTCTGAGAAAGTATAAGACATGAGCTCTGTGCTGGAAAACTGTGGACAAGGACGCGGACATAGATGCAGATAGAAATGGATTCGAGCAGTGTGGCTGCACTGAAAGCCCCGGCGCTGAGATGGAATTTGAAAGGAGAAGATCATAACAACTCGGGTCACTTCTGCTGGTGATACAATTGTACTCCCCAAAGTAGTGTCTGAGATCTGGGAACATGGTGATATTGTTACAACAAGGTCTGATGGGAAGGAAAAAGAACAGTCTGACAATCTGACATTAACTAACAGTTTAACCTGGATTTATATCTGCAGATACAGGTTAAAGTTAAACTTCATTTTATAGTAAAAACTGAAGGGAGCAAGCTTATAAAGGCATTT
This sequence comes from Embiotoca jacksoni, assembly GCF_022577435.1. Taxonomy (NCBI): domain Eukaryota; kingdom Metazoa; phylum Chordata; class Actinopteri; family Embiotocidae; genus Embiotoca; species Embiotoca jacksoni. Next base: position 10,037,163 of record NW_027185318.1, on the reverse strand, counting down.
ATGATCCTCAATTGCACAAGAAAAATGTCACTACACAAGAGCTTAACCCAGAACATATTCTAAAAGTGATGGAATTTCTATTTTGGGGGATAAATCTTTTTATTATTTTTAAACTGACAGAAAATGGTACAGAAATAAGATAACAATTTTTTTTTAAATTATTACAATACCGTAGATGACAAAAACATAAACAAGTCAAAATTGCGATACAGAAATAAAGATAGATGTTTACAAAGGGCAGTTTTGGTAATAATTACTGTTCACCTTTGCTTCCTCTCACACCAGTCTGGTGGTTTAAAAAACTTGTGAAATCAGCCCATGTTGTATCAAACCCAGATATCCCTCGAAGTCTCGGCTCTCCTCTCCTGCCACATGGGCAAACATAAGGCGCATGGTCACATAAATTTCGTGCATCTGTCCCTGTCATTAGCTCAGTCTGCCAATAAACTGTGAATAAACTGTGCTAATGGTGCTGTAATGACTAACTTTCGAGAGAGGATTACTTGCCGAGGCTGCTGCAGCACAAATTCAGAATAGATGTAGACATTTTTCTGTAATACCTACGATTGTGACATCTATATTTCAACTGTTTTTTTTGTGTGTTTTTTTTTTTTATCCTGGGATGATTTGCAGAGTAATGCAGGTTCCTGTACAGCGATAAACTGTTGATGCTTACTGCACATTTATACACAGTCATATTCAGTCAAACCGCATCTCTCTAACCTTAACCGCTTAGCAGCTCCTCAGAAGTAAGTGCCTTGCTCAAGGACACCACAGTGGACATTTATAAGGGTCAACAAAGTGTGCATTCACTTTTCACTCCAGCATATCGTGAGATTCCAAACTAGTGACCTTGACAACCAGCTGTTTGAGCTACAAGCAGCTGCATTATCATTATGTATCCCTCGCACTATGTTTTTCATCAGAGCCTAAACTACGAAACATAAACAACAGCAGTGCAGCTGTCAAATGCAGATTTCAAACTGCAGTAAATGTCTCTCAGGAGGAGGATATGCTGTCCTGTTTTTCTTCCTTATCCTTCGGATAATAGTAAACAGTCATATTTTTGCAGGTTGCTTGATTATTCACTCGAACACTGGGGAAGAGTACAGTTCTCACATTTTATGTTGATCTCAGGGTCAAAGCCCTGTAGAATAAGGTTCACCTGCATACAGAGTGCTTTTGTAAGCCGTGTGATGCTGTTAAGAAACAAGCATTATACTTTCTGTTGTGGTAATAAAAAAAAGAAAAGTGAGCCAAATACCCCAGTGACTACAGATACGTAGAACCAAATAAAAAAAAAAATGTCAGGTTTATACAGCCGATGAATAAATGGTGGATGTAACTGCTGTGTTCAAAAGATAATAACATTCTGTGTCATTCTGCTCACTTAAGGAATACATTAAATAAACAAGGATTTCAGGGCTAAAGTGGTGTACTTAACATACTCCAGGGGGGCGATCAAGATAATACAAAAACTACAGGTAATATTGCAAGAACTATGCACTTAAAATAACCCCTGAGCCCTTTTTTCCTTGGAAATATGCCATTAATCGTTTTGATGAGTCATCCTGCATACAGAGGTCTAATTGTTTGCTGCAAACTCTCCATTCAGACGTAACCTTCAAGCAACTTTAAAGAGGCACATGTTTGGGTTTATTTACAGGACAAAAAAAAAAAAGTGTCAGTGTTTTATTACTGTTCATAAAACCTACAGCGAACACGTATAAAGACAAATCTGCCTGAAGGTGAAAACACATCAGACAATTTCAGCGTTGTCTCTTTACTTATGAGCTGTGATTACATTTCACCATGTTTGGTTCATTCATGATAACTAATGCACATATCATAGACAGGGCTAATTAATCCACCGTGGAGCCTTGTGCTCATTTTGAGGCACAGATACAGAACACATGGCAGAGATGATGCCCTCCACAGAACACTTCCAGTGGGAGGAGGTCGGGGTGGTTAGACTGGTTAACAAAACATCAGACAAAAACACAGGAGACCACTGTTAGCTTCCTGTTTCCTACTGACAGTCAAAGGTCATTTCTATTAACTACTGACGTGATGATTTAACAACTCTCTGTTAGGCTGTTTATTTTCACCATACTGGGACAGACGACAAAAGAAAAACAATATAAATTTGACAAAGGCAGATCAATTTGCTTTTGCCACCTGATTCAACCAGCTCAGCCAAATAACCAGGTTCAGCGAAACAGGTTTTCAGCTCATCAGCACGACCTAAAACTCCTTTGGGGAGAAACAAATCCTTGGAGACATCGTCAAAGTTATTGGACTACGTTGGGCATGACATCATCCAAAGTGTGGGATCATTTAGAGCGGGTAAAGGACGACCCCAAGAAGGAGACACGCAAACTATGCATGCAAAAATGTCTTCATCATTTCACAAACTAGAATGGTATATTTACTGGCAACTCGCTATGTGGATGGACCTAAATCTATCTTTTAAAGCTCATTATTACGGTTTTCTGTTTCTCTGTAATGTAGCTCAGTAAATAAATATAATATAACATAATATAAATATAACCCTTGTCTAATGTTCCCCAATATATGTAAATGATTAAATTACAATAATAAACCTGCGATGACTAGTCAACTATTGGCTTTAACTAATGACTGCTCGTCAATCTTCAGTTGAGGGCAGCCCTAATAATCATGTAGGGCAACAACAAAGTATTTATAACACAAAGATTATAGTGGTGGCCTATACAAGCCATCTTTAATATAGTTTTCCTTATCTTTACTCTGACAATGATTTGCTGTTTGCCAATTATTATGGTAATTTGATCAAACCGATATCAGGATATATTTAGATATAGTTATGATAGTTATCAAATAGTTATCAAAAATATATTTTCACAGAAGCACTAATTGAGAAGCTTTAAGACCTTTTTCTTCATTCATGTATAATTCGGGATTGATATTTTCACCAATAAACATCTTGTCTTTTTATAAAAGTTTGTCTTTAGTCTGTCTGAATGTAAAATCGGGGTCAAACAGAAAAAAAAAAAAAGGTTCTGGCGGAATCCATGGGAGTCTAAGCCAACAGCACTTTCAGTCCCCCCTCCACCCAATCTATGTACAAATGTAATCATTATACCATTACTGGGTATTTTCTCTTCGCTTTGGCTAGAGGAGAATTAAGTCCCTGATATGTCTCTCTGTTACCTCACTTTCAGTATTAATTGCTGCATCAAATAAATGGGGCAAATCTCTGCACTGGGTCCTAATCACTTATCTGCCATTAGTATTCCTAGCCAGGGGGTGTAATTGGAGCGGCTCATAGTTGTGGAAAATAACTTATCATCAAGAAAAGCGCAAGGGTGGCCGGCTACGTGCGAAGCGACTATTGTCAGCTCAGAGGAAAATAAAGGGATTGCATTGCAACATCTGTTTTGCTGGAAGCTGAATGTACTCTTACAGATGATTGTGCGTGAGCAGTGCGTGAAATAGTACGCCTGGGCGTCCACGCGTGTGTGACGAAAACACTGATTTTTGACGTTTGTGCGCGTGTATGACACGATATGAACACACCATGTGGATGAGTGTGTGTGTGTGTGTGTGTGTGTGTGTGTGTGTCGCTGTGTTCGTGCGCGTGCTAAAAGGCAGCAGACGTATCCAGAAACAAAGTCAGCCAGTGATAAGACCCAGACTCGCCTTGGAGCCAGAAACTTAGTCAGTCTCTTGACAAAACCAAATGATAAGCTCTGCTCCTCAAAGCTGAAGAGCAGAGCAGCAAAGAAAAGGACAAAAAAGAGAAGGCAATCATCTTTCCGCAAATGCCAGCTCAGAGTTTAACACGCTACAAAGTCACCTCTAATTTAGATTCATATAATTGATTGCAGACGTCAGATCTTCCTAAGTAGGGGGACTTTAAGGAGCCAAACTTAATTTCCTTAGTTGGCAAACACCTCCACGATGTGCGATATTTCAATTAGAGGGAGCAGCTGTGAGGCTGTATGATTTGTGCACGCCGTGTGCACAGGTCAGCAAAGTTACTGTGGTCTGCAGTAACATTTGACCCCATTATATTGTAACTGAATGGAAAACAATATCCACTGCTGCGTGTGAATGTCCCCTCCTCCCTCTCCCTTCCCCTGCAGCTGCATTTTTCACTCTCAATTAATATGAAGAGCTGCATTCCAAGTGCTGATTGATGTTGATTGAAACATGTATAGGGCATCAAAGAGCAATGAGAACTGTCTCGACGGCCACACACACACACACACACACACACACACACACACACACACACACACACACACACACACACACACACACACACACACACACACACACACACGCGCGCGCACACCGGGTGATGCGAAACTGCATCCCCAGTGTGTGCATATACGTCTGTCAGCTTGCGTGCATGCCCCAGTGTGCGTTCCCCTTCCACTCAGTATGCCTGAGGAGCAGCACATAATTTACAAAATATCACAGATAATCGTGTCGAGATTAACGATCTCATTTTGATTAATGCCTAATGTTTAATTAACTCAACTTTAGGTCTCCGGCTTGTCGGAGGTTCCTCTGCATAGCAAATAGGCTTCTTGCTCAGTGTCAGGTGCACCGTGGATATGAGAGCAAGCCGGTGAGGAAGTGGGACAGATAAATGTTATATTAATCTTCTGGGATGATATTTGTGGGTTGCCAAAAGCAATGAATAATTAATATTACCCAAACAAAATGAGGAATAACAAAATAATAAACAGCACATAACACAATGTGTGAGGGTTTGAGATTGTGAGCGCCACATGTGCATACACTTCTATAAAACATAAATGTCTCTACTCAATTTAATCAAGTCCCGCAAGTGTGAAAATTCTGCATGAAATGAGACATATACAATAAAAGTATTCACACTTCACTGTATGCAGCCATATGCCAACGCAGGGGAGATTATGCGAACCCCGCGTATAGTATGCATGAGCATGAGTGAGCGCATATTATGTTAGCGATTATACGCTCCTCTTTCTATCTAAGACATTTCTTTGAAGCTTAGGTTGGTGTACAAGACAAAGTAACCATGAAATTGACACCCAATCCATTGGCCGGACGGCATCCACATCCAAATGAACCATTTAAAACACTTCTGGGAGCCTTTTTTTTTTTTTTTTCTAGAAATAATTCATCAATATAAAATCTCTGCTTTTTCAAAGTGTACTATATTTCGTAGCCAGGATATGAAAGCCTACAGTGTCTCCAGCATTTTCTCCCCTCCTGTCTCTCCGCTCCTCCTCCTCCTGCTTTCTTCTCCCAGCTGGCATACCCTGCGCCAGTCTGATAACGTGATTTCACGCAAAAGTGAAATCCTCCTCGTGTCTGATGTGTGCATCTCTCACTCAATCCCATATCCTCCCCCAACATGCACCCTTCCTCTTCCTCCAACCCCCCCCCCCCCCCCCCCCCCCCCTCTCCCCCTACCTCCAAATACCCCACCTGACATTTGTAAGGAGTCTGCTCAAAGGGGAGAAGATGCTTTGTGGGATTGGCACATCGGAGTGTGTGTGCGTGTGTGTGTGTGAGTGTGTGTGTGTGTGTGTGAGTGTGTGAGTGTGTGTGAGTGTGAATGTGAGTGAGAAGAGTGAGAGAGAGACAGAGAGAAAGAACAAGAGAAGGAGGGGAAGAAATCAATATCTTTGGCAGGTGTGTCCCCATATACACTATAAGCAAGAGAGAGGCAGCAGGGAAGCGAAAGGAGGGAGTGTCATTGGCGGGGCACGCCTGTGTCTCTGAGGTAAATGGGAGCTCTGAAGGGTAGTGTCGCATTTGGGAGTATATTTAATATCAGATTAAGCATCTGACGGATGAGGGAGGGAGAAAGTAAAAGAAAGAGAGAGAGAGAGAGTGTGTGTGAAACTACATCCTGAGGAGAGGCGGAGAGAGAGAATGAATTTTTGAAAGATAGCCAAGAGATAAAATGACATTTACGGATCAGAACTTCACACGTCTTTCCATTCTTGAACATCAGGCAGCCCTGTCCTTTCCTTGGGACCGATCTGTCACCTCAGCTGGGCACCTGAGCTCAGAGGAAAACATGCAGATGGAAATGGTGTGCCCTCAAGAAAAAAAGGGACTTTTGCTGTGAACCAGTTTTTCAGATTTAGAGAACAAGACATTTTCTCTTTTTTTGCTACTGTAAATTTTTGAAGGAAGTATCAATCAACCTTTGTCGTGTTCACCCTCCTTCCCATTTTGGCACCGTCACACCACTTCCATTATCCACCACTTCGCCTAAAAATGCACCTTATATTGTACTCTCAACACATTTTCCCAGCAGCGACAATCCACTGCTAACCTGCTTCCCTGACCTCTCAGGTACTACACCGGCTTCTTTACGGAGGCATGAGCAAATCGATCCACATAGGAGTTTTATGGTATGCCAGGACTGGTTCGGGATTCTTTCAGAGACTGTGAAATGCTTTGAATTAAATGTAAGAACTCTAGAATCAGGACCTCTGGTTCCTTTTCTGTTTGGGCACAAAACATTTGAGTTATGAGAGAGCTACACGGAGAATAATCCACTGTTCTCTGCTGCAGAGTTGGGGTGACCGGCCTGCTTGTTACTAACACAAACTGTATGCATTACACGTGAGAATGGAAACCTGGCAAAGGAAGCGAGAGCGTAGCAGACCAACTGCCATTGGAAGTACCTTCAAAAAGCCCTTCTCCTGCTTGATCTGCAGCCATTTTGAAGGGATCATGACTCATTTTAACAGCCATACTTAACTTTGGTATATTTTTACTTCTAGCAACACCTAAAATGTCCTCGACAGCATAGGTTTTTGTTTAAACTACAAACCAAACAGCAATCCCTTCTGTCTTTGCTCAGTCGTTTGACTTGAATTCCTAAGATGTGATGACTGTAGCTTCGTTTGTGTCATAATTCGTGACCTACAAGATTTGGAAATTCCATCTTTTATGTTCCTTTCAGACATTTTCTCAACTTTTTTTTTTTTTTTTTTTTTTTTTTAAGATTCGCTGAACAAACCCATCAGAACAAATATAGATACTGTGTGCCAATGGCAATCTGTGAGGAGTACATAAAACACAAATCTCCTCCGCAGTGGGAAGTAAGAGTTTGTGTTGGACTGCATTAATAGACAAGTTTGTCAGCCCATAATAATGGCTCTGCAGGGCACATTGGCTGTTTAAGCTTAATGATAACACAATCCATGATCAACATATTTAACGTACTAGCATGCTGACATGTGCTAATTAGCACTAAATTAAAAGTAAAGCTGTGGCTGATGGGAGTTTTGTAGGTATTTGATCATAAACGATAATGTTAGACTAATTAAAAAAGTTTGACTAGGTGATGGCACAATAGATGAAAACACAGGAACTCTTTACTGTTATTAGATTTCATCCTGAGAGGGCTATAATCACTTGCACCAATTTAATGTCAGCCAGGGAGGAATTTCACTTAAAATCATGAATGTCAACGTGGTGGCACAAGAGGAAAGGTCAGGGGATTATGTGTACAAAACGTTATGTCAATCCTTATGGTAAATGTTGATGTGTTTCACAGGATCAGTTTAAGGCCCAAACAAAATTCCCTCCGTTAGCCTTCTACTTGGCCCGAACGCTCCATTTTGTGCAAACGCGTGGTGTAAGGTAGGGTTTCGCCTTTCTTTTAGGTACAGAGGGGTAGTGGCCATCTAGCCCTCCAAACGGAGTGTATTCAGATGCAGACTCCAAACGTAGTGGCAGAAGAATGCTTTGTAAACTGAAGCAACATAACATTATAAATGGTCCATCAAATTAATTTAGTAATCTGAAATTGTAGCTTTGGGATAATAAAGTTATTTCTGGTTCAAACAGATTTAATGAAGTCATGAGCATTAATAGCCGATTCCCTGAGATTGATTTAGTGATTATAATGTATATTTCCATAAATTCAAGAATGAAATTTCAGAGAAATTTACAAATGTATTAATAATTAGCTCAGGAGAATTGCAGCTGCTGTTGATACAACGAGTGGTGTCACATTTACTCACTTTAATATTTTAAGCCCTACCCCTTCTAGCTCCGGTAGAGGGCCCTCCTAAATGACGGTTATAGGGCCACGGGATGGGAAATGCGATCGGGTAAAAGACTGTATATAAAAATGGACGTAGCTTCCAAGTCTGAAAAATGGGGCCGATGAGGAAGTGCCATAAAGTGCAATAGTACAGAGTGCTGCTAGAAGTTGGGTCCAAGAAGTCTCCAGCTCCATAGACTCCCATTCAAGTAGTCTCATAAAATTCAAAATCAATAAAATGTATCCAGGAGTTATTTCGATGTTCGCTAAAGTCACTCCTTCTTATTATTTTCTGGCCGTCCATTTGAAAATAATCCTGTCATTAAATTCAAAAATAAAACTTCAGAAAGCTGTGTTTTCTGTTTTATTGACAGGCCTGTGGTGCAGTGAGGTTACGACTATCAAAATACTGTACAGAAGCAAAGTAATGAAACGCAAGTCACAGTGAAGATTTCATCAAGTCAATAATATGCATATTAAGTATACATATCGGTGAACAGCACGTAGTATCGCCGGGTATCCAACGGGCCGAAGACTACTACTGTGGGTACGAGAGGTGCTAAAGATCACTCAAGTCAGGATTCCTTCCCTGGAGACCTTCAATAATTGTAAAAAACAAACAAACAACATGACAATTAATCCAAAAGTTGTTGAGCTATTTCAGTGTGAACCAAAAGTGTCTGAAAGACAGATAGATCATCAAGGCCACTCCTGGAACTCAGCTGCCAGTGTGATATGCACATGAGTGAATGAACCAGAAAACGAATTGATCGATTCATCATTAGTCAGTCATCAGCATACAGCGGAAAGTCACTTTAGATTTATTGTAATTTATGATACAGAATGATTTAGCTGTTAATATTTCGTCTAAGTAGTTTTAAAAATGACATGACAGACCACGGCAGAGAGAGCGAGCGAGCGAGAGAGAGAGAGAGAGAGAGAGAGAAAGAGAGGAGGGGTGTGTATTGTATTCACGCCAAAACACAACTGTGGATAACAATATCATTCATCAATCCCGCAATCATGAAAGAGAATTTCAGCCTAAGTGAACCTCTGGCGGTCGGCTTTACAAGCCAGTGAGAAGGTGGCAGCCGACTAAAAATAGCCCTGCAGCAGGGTCTCATAAATGGGAAGGAGAAACAGTAAAGGGGAATGAAACGAAAAAAACACACACACACACAAGCCAAGTGGTGATTTCATTTCCCTACCTGTCATAGCTCGGCTAAATAACTCTGGTCAGGGTATTACAAGCTGTGGGCTCGATGGCTCTGAACAGCAATCCCATACAGGTGGGAAATGAGTAGGGGGAAAATAGAGGGGAAGGCAAAGCGATAAGAGGGGGAGAGAAAAGAGGCAAAACAAAAATGGAGAGCGCAGGGAGATGGATAGACCGAGGAGTAGAGGTGGAGAGGAGGGAGAAGAAGAAGAAGAAGTGTGTGTGTGGCAGAGAGATGAATAAGGAAATGGAGAGGAACAGGAGAGAGATGGAGGAACAGGAAAGAGGGGCGTGGGGGGGGGGGGGGGGGAACGAGTCTTAATAAGAAAGAGAGGGATGCAGGGATGTAAATGGGACCAGGGAATCAGAACGCCTAAGGGAACAGGAGGCCGTCCTGCTGTGCGCACTCTTGGATGGACACACATAGCAAACACACACACACACACACACACACACACACACACACACACACACACACACACACACACACATATATACAGAGTGCATCCCAGTGAGGTAGACTCTGACAGATGGAATTACACACTCCTGTGACTCTGTAACTGTGCTGGAACACACAAAGGGGTGACAGTGACTTTCTGAATCTGTTGAGTTCTCTGGGCAAGGTTATATCCTCGGCCAGTTTACAGTTGTCTCACAGTAACACTCACTCACACTCTCACTCAGTCACACTCTCACACACACACAAACGTACTCCTTTTAGTGATTCCAATCTGTACCATATTGCACAGTGTGTGACAAACTGCAGTGGTGTCCTGCCAAGAGAAAGATAGGTAGTGTGTGTGTGTGTGTGTGTGTGTGTGTGTGTGTGTGTGTGTGTGTGTGTGTGTGCATGCGCGTGTGCATGCGCCGTGTTGGAAAAAGATGGAGAGGTAAAAGTGTGGGAGGGGTTACAACAGGGAGACACACACACACACTCAGAGACAATGACCAAGAGGAAAAGAAAAAATAGAAAGGAAAGTCAATGGTTTTTGAATTTGTGCCAATCGGAGTTGGGACAGGACATTGTTTGCTAATAAATGACAGCGCCGAAGTAACAGTCATTAAAGTGCGTGCACACAGTGGGCAGTGCAGGTATCCCAGCCTTCTAGCCAGGATAAGAGTGCATGATCTGAGTGTATTTAGGCTTCAAGGACACTTGATTGAAGTCATAAAAATGAAAGATGACTTGTTGGAACAGAGTCACTGCGGAATCTCTCCCTTAACTTCTCCTCCCCTCCCTCCCCCTATCCTGCCTCCATCCCTCTCTTTCGCTCCCTTCTCTCCTCTGCGGACTCTTTATCCTGCCAAAACAGTGCCTCCTTCCCTAACCCCCTCAGAGGTAGAGGCAGGGATAATGGAAAAAGTTCTCACACTGGGAGTTAAGTAAAACAGATAAGAAGGGTGAAGTTGGAGCGAGCGTAAAATGTTCGCTGCAACAACAACGAATGTACAAGATGAGCGTATTTGTTGGGTGAGGATGTTTGCAGGCAGACAGAGTTGGAGACGCAGGAAGAGAGCATTTTTCTGCCTTGAGTGAAAAAGAGAAAAAAAAGAAAAAGAAAAGAAAGAGGGTAAGCAATAAACGGAGTGTGTGTGTGTGTGTGTGTGTGTGTGTGTGTGTGTGTGTGGTAACAGGGCAGGAGAGGGAGAGAATGAAAGGTTTATCTTATCTGCTTTAGCCATCGCTGCTGTCCACTGGCTCAGAGCATAATACCCACTTATGCAAATACATCCACATCTCTGCTCCCCCGATACTGTGGAAGGCCCTAACAACAGTTTAACAAAGTGTGTTTTTGTGTGGGCTTGTGTGTGTGTGTGTAAAATGCACCTATTGGTGCTGTGTGTGTACTTGTGTGCACGTTGTGTGGTAGGAAACTGCTGTGCCAGGAAAGAGACACCACCATCCCCTCCCCATCCCTCCAGCCATCTATCCACGCCTTGCTCACCTTCATCCCTCATTCTCTCTCCCTGCTGACATCCCTCTCTCTCGCTCTCTCTCCCTCTCCTTTTTTCTCCCCTCCAACCCTCCTTTACCACTCCGCTCCTCCACTCCCTGCCTTCTTCTCCCCTTCTTCTCTCCCTCCTCTCTTCTCTTCTCCTCTCCTCTCCCCCTCCCTCCTTCCGTCACTGCCTTTGTCTTTTCACGGCCACCTCAAATGGCTTCAGATCAATCAAAGGCACTCAACTGAGTTTGTTAGTGAGCCACTGTTGTGGGAGAATGAAGCCCACGGGTCTGCCGCCCTCATAATTAAATAGCTGGAGGACTGAATGCTTTCCTCCCGAGGACCTCGTGCACTATCCGCTGACAATCTACCTCTGAGCGAATTGTGCCGGCGTAAAACTAATCACTTAGGCTTGTGCAATTCCAGGCACACCATAGAGTAAAAAAAACAGCTGTATTATTAAATTCTGGAAAATGTCCACTGTTAATAAATGCTCCGGGAGAAGCAGCTGATGCTAATTTGAAAGCTGGGGTTAAACCGCTGCTTCGGCTGGAGAAAAACGCAGCCAGGTATGCAGATGAAATCAACAGTCGGTGGGAGGGACAGCTCCGGGTCGGGGGGAGCTGTCAATCATAAACTGATTTACGTAAAGCGGGAAAATAAGTTGTGTGTGCCGCGATCAATATCTCATCCTTTAAGTGCCAGCGAGGAATTACAACTGACCAGCATTCCTTATACGGAGTGACCCATATCCACTGCACTCACACTTACATGCATGCATGTTGTTTGTTAACGCAGGAGGTGAACAGGTCCAACAGCATTTGATCAACACTCAATCCAGAATTGAAAGGGATCATTAAATGTACACAGCAGATTTCTGGAGTGGTCTATCCTGGAGCTAAACAAAACAGAGTGGAAGAATTACATTTTGGGAGTTCATTTTCTAAGGTAAACTTTTGTTCAGGGAGACTCTTTGGCAGAGTAATATTTCAGTGTTTATTCGCTGGGTGTTGCGGCGCATGATTCAACACGACTCCTGTTTTTTTTACTCTAGAGGTTTTTGCCCTTTTAGCATCTCCCAGCATGCCTTCGTTATTTCTCCCTAACTTTTGAGAATAGAACAAACAAATTCAATCTAAGTGATGGACAGAAATTATATTTGCTTTTGTTAAAACGTGCCATTTGAACATTTCAATTAAGGCATAATAATAAATAAAAGTATAAATATAAATATGTATATCTAGCACAGTAGCGCTCACTCGTTGGTTGGCTTGTAACTTGTTAAGTATTCATGCAGCATTAAGTGTTGTGCACTGCGTATATTTGTTAAATATAAATTTGTGATGAATATGTTGTTATTTTGTTGTCATTTCTATCTAAAACCTTTATGTGTGATGAAATTTTAACACCATAACTGTCATTTAATACTTTTAGGTGATGAATGTTTACATTAAAACAACTCAAGGTAAAAGTTGAATTTTACTCTTCATGGGATTAGTGTTGAACTCCCACTTCAGTCCAGGTTTATCTCCTGAAAAGGGTAAAAAGATCAACTCCTAGAAAAGAGTGTAAGAGTGAATTTAATGGTCTCATGTACACTCAAATATGGAATAGAATTTGGTGTGTAAATACTTTTGAATATATCTAGCAGAATTAGAAAAAAAGTTAGAAATAATCTAAAACTGCACTCTATCTTTTTATATCAGCAGTGGATCCAGTTACAGTGTGAAACGTGTTGCTCATATAAACCCACAGAGAATAACCACTTGAGCCTGAAAAATCCCTCGGCTAGCTTTTTAGTCCTCTTTAAAACAGACTCTTCTTTCATCAACTTGTTTCCAGCCACTGAAAACAGACAGCAGAGTGGAGGATCAAAAGGTCTGGAGACTTTTCTCGGGAGTTTAGATCGAGACGTACACAAAAGAGTGAAAATTAAGACTTCCATTAGTCGAGAAACCAGAAATCGAAGTCCAGATAAATACTTCATGTTACCCAGAGTTAGCTGGATCTCTTAATCGACAACCAGTAGTCAACACCTTTGATAATCTGACAAAATGGAGCGGTTTTGCATCCACCTGATGAAAAAAACAACTTTGAAAAAGAAAAGTCAATCTTAGCTTTAAAAGGAACCATGCAAAAAGTCTTCAACGGACCCAGAGGACTGGATCTGTGATGCGAAAACAAGACTTGAGCTCCAACTCAACCTTTCACACAACCAACTGAGGACAGGAAATGTGTACCAGTGCAGATATGTCCACACTTCTAAACACACACACACACACACACACACACACACACACACACACACACACACACACACACACACACACACACACACACACACACACACACACACACAAATGGACCCCACAAAACATTTTCCACATCCAGCATTACGACTAAACACACAGCAACACAAACAGTAACATTGGCAGAGCTCCGTCACTGCTGGGAAAGCCTTGGCAGTCGACCTGTTACCCCCCCCGCTGATCCGATGGTTGGACCGAGGCTAAAACAGAACAGGGACAGAGAACTGCATTGGGCAGTTCGGGGACGTCGTGATCCATCAGGCATCCTTAAACCACAGCTGACAAGCATGGCAGTGAACACTGCAACTGTACTACAGTGCCATTTTGAAAATTAACACTGTTCAACAAAGTCTGAGTGACTGCAGCTGGAATGCCCAATACGGCGATTAAATTGCTGACTCACAAGCTTCGCTTTGTTTCGGCTGCCAATAAAACGAACAAGCAAAAAACAAAACAAAAAAACGCCATAACTGAATAACAGCGAACACAAGTGGCCGGCTGAGAGGAAGTCCCAAGTCTCCCTGCTGACTTACAGTAAAATCCAACTATTTATTAAGTTTGAGCAAAAAATTAATATTCTGAGCATAAAATTAAAATTGTCATGCTTAATCTCGCATGGAAAATGAATCCTAGTTTTTAACTGCCAACAGGAGAATTGTGGGATTCCAGAATTTAAGATGGCTGATTCCAGAGTAAGACATTTGCAACACGTTAAACCTGGGCCAAAATACACTGTTTGATAATGATTTCAGTAATTTGGCATCTTTAAGCCTACAAATGATTATATTTCAACTAGGGGTGGGGCGTTTTGTATTTCTCAGGACAATATTGGAATCATTTTAATATGCTAAAAACTAAAGTTTATATCCTGATAATGGAAATATTCAAACTTGTTGATGTAATCTATATGTATGTAATAGCTCTACAGTGGAGGAATTGGTTTCAAAAAGTGGAGCAACTTCAACAGTATAGAAGAGATTTGGTGACAAATGATCAGATGTACAACATACTGCAATAATAAGTAAGTTTTACTCATTATTTGAAGGTAAACTGTTGACATATACAACCATAACACTTATTTGGTTGCAATTGTTCGTTCTTGAACTTAATTTTTTTCCGTTTTTTGCCATATCGTCAAGAATATTATCACAGAAATACCCTGGCATATTGTGATTTTATGGAACATAATGTTGCCCACCCTTATTTCCATTAATATCTATTCTTACTGATATTGGAGCAAGGTGACCCTTCTGGAAATAGACAGAATTTGATTACCTTGTGTATAATATTTCTGTATACTGAAGAAGAAGCAGGAGCCATTTGTTGAACACTAATTTTATACTTGCTTTACAAGCACTGCATTAAAAACGAAGGGGGGTAAATATTTTTAGACACTTTGTTGAATGCCGTTGCTTGATGTCGACAGTTGGGTGATGAAAGGCAACACAAAGTGCTTCTCCCCAAAGCTGCTCGGGTGAGACTAACAGTGCAGCAGATAGGGTATGTTGCATTATCACACGCTGCATGGCAACCATCTTAAATAAGAAATTCTATTTTTTTTTTTTTTTTTTTTTTTTTTTGGAAGTAGAGATTTTGATCTACTTATTCTTCTGTGGCAACTCACCTAAATTTGAGATATCGTTTCCCCCGGTTCAATTTTATACCTGACAACTCACAGCAGTTGTCACCAATGAGCTGCCGGAAAAATATATCTCCATCCAACCATTCTGCCTTGCTGGCCTGTCTCAAAAGGATCTTCTTACCAAACCATTCCACCTGCATGCCTCAGTGCCTGTTCACTCGTGTGTCATGGCTGGAAAAAAAATATATAAACACTTCTGGCAAAAAAAAATCTATGTAACCTGGGATGAACTGATATTAGTCCACTGGGCTGCTCATAAACAGAGGGGGGAAAGCAAACAAGCAATGTAACAAGCCATTTTACCTTAGACTTGCTGCCCATTCTCTTTTTCTCAATTAAAATATGTTCCCCTCTCGGTTTTCCTTGCCTCGGGTAGTTCGCAACTTATTGATTGTGCTCAATTCTGTACTGTTTCTTGCTGCAACAGCTTCTTTACAACTAATTTTTTTCAACGATCCAACTCAAGTTAGGTCACTGAGCACACAGCCCTGATTGGTGGAATTTGTTTCAGGGGAAACATGGTACTCGGGTATGAAGTTATCATTTAAAAGTGATTTGTTTTTGTGTCAAACTGTTATTTTATCTGCTCGGGTGACTCTGTTTTCCAAATAGCCGAAATCTCGGCTGCACAATAAATCTTTAAAAGTGTTGTAGTTGTAATTTTTACTATGCTTTCAGGTTTCTCTTGAAAAATAAATAAATAAAAAAAAATGCAAAGTGAATGGGGGATAGATGCAAGATATATGCATGCTACTGACCTGAATTAGAGTGAAATATTGCTTCGCTCTCTGGCGTGACTTGGCATGAGATAAGTGCGACAGGGAGGCTGCTTTAGCGCTATCTGGAGGACGGTCTGTCCTCTGTTGTGAAGGGCAATGAGGAAGGAAAATTGATCACATCCTGTTTCTCTTCCCCCTATCACACTTCTTTTTACCCTTTATTTCGCAGTCACTACTTTTCTTTTTGTGTCACCAACACCCTTAAACTCTCATTTATAGTCTTCCTGCCTCATTCACCCATCCATACTCTCCTCTTTCAAACGCTTCTTCCTGCCACCACGTATTTTGTAGTGACTGTCTGTATCGCTTGCACCGTGTCTGCATGTCTCCTTCAATCCCATAAATAGTGTTTATGTGTTAGATGTTGTGCATATGAATATCAGATCATCTTGATCTTTTCCCCGGCACCAGGAGTCAGCACTGGGATATCGCTCAGGATTTATCTGTCGTTCCGCTCTGCTCTGCTTTATGGAGGCAGCTCGAACACAGAGGTCAATACAGAAAGAGAGAAGGAGGGAAAGAGAGAGAGAGACAAAGAAAGAGAGCAGGAGAGAAACAGGACTCCCCAACAAATGACAACTGCTCGTGTGTGATGGATGCTCCCAGATACAATCCGACTCACTTGTTCATACCCATGCATGTGTGGGGCAGAGCTGTGACTGTCATGTCTGAGCGTGTGGATCTGTATTTTGAGTACAGATACAAGTGTGTGTGTATGTGTGTGTGTGTGTGTGTGTGTGTGTGTGTGTGTGTGTGTGTATAATTGCATCTACAGCTGCTGTCTATGCCTATCTAGTATACTGCAGTGTGTTCCCGCATTGTGCAGCGTACATTTATCTCTGTGAGGAAGTGTGTGAAGGTTTCAAGAATGTCAGAAAGCATGCGGTGTCTTTTTCTGTGGTTGTATTTGAAATGAAGTAATAAAGTTAAATTCAAATGACATGCTTCCCTTAGTACACGAACAAATAGTGCTCTTACATGTTAGCACTCTTACTTGTGTAGTACTTGAATTTTGACAGGGTAGTGTTGTTTCAAATCGCACACTGCTTGTTCTGCAATAACCGGAAATAACCTCAGCATGTGAACACATCACCCTGTCAAAATATCTGTAGCTTTAATTATTTTACCTCAAAATTAACGTGTTTTTCTGCCCTCTGTTTAACACTCTCAATCAAAACACTGATGGCTTCTGAGAAATTGTTAAAAGTAAGTTGTTTCCATTTGAACACGTAGCTCTCCAGTTTAAGACGACAGTTGAGCTGAAAATTTAATTAATTCTTGCCAAAAACATCAATATAATTAATATTTTATGCTTGGTTTTGGTGTTTTATTTGACTTAGTGTTGCCTGGCGGTTGTGAATTTTTGCTACAAATGCCAGCACTGCAATTTGCACTGCAGTAATTTCAGCAGCTAGATGTGAAGCCAAAGTCGTTATCTGTTGCTTCCCTGTCTGGGACCTCGATACACCCTTCCTTACTTCGCGACCCCATTAATGCTATTATACCACATTGTGATTCCAATCATGGACTAACTTTCTGTAAGTTTCGACCGTCTGATAAGTTGCCATCACCACATGTGCATCCATGAAAGAAAGATGCTAGCTGGAGCCCCTAACAGAATGCAGGATGAACACACACAGTGCCAAGTTTTTACAAAAATATGTCATCCTCTTCTAAGAAAATAAGCTAAACCTGGAAGCTATTTACCACAGTCCACCTTTGAGTCTTCTACGGCACACACATGACATCCTCCTCTCACGCAGAAAACGCATATCCGACAAACCCTTCCAATCACGGCGACGTACTTAAGATGTCAGTGCTCTGCTCATTCTTCTCCTGCATGCCTGCACACACCAATACCGACTCCCCACTCCCTGCTGAGTGGAGCTCTGTGTTTCCTTGTGGGGAGTGATGAGGTCAGAGCCTAGACATCAAACATTAATGCAGCACATATTCTGCATTTCCATAATAATCTATCCCATGTGATGTGGCTAACTGAATTACTATAGCTGCAATAGGCTTACAGTTTATGCTCTCCTACGTAAAAGTGACGACTTTTTACTTCAAACAAAGCGACCCTCTTTTGATGTCTATGCTCTTTGGACATAAGCAGACATCTGGTTCCTCCCTTGGTGTTGCCCTGCCAGGCTGTTTTCACTCCTTTCTTGCTCTGAGGGCATTTTTGCCCTCAGTCTTGTCTTTGGCATGTAAAACACAAACATTACACATGGCAGAAAGAGCCCCGCATGCTAAATTAGACTTGATCACCTGGTATTTATGTTGAAAATAATTGTCTTCAACGTTTGCATTTAAATTCAAATCTAACAACCTGCGTGGAGCCAAGTCGGGGTAAACGGTTGCTTTTTCTCGACATGCAACCGATATAAACGATGTAATGATGCGTGTTTGTGTACATGTGCGCGGGTGCCACTGTTGTGAGTCTCCTTACAGACAGTTTTTCCCTTTGTGGGCAGGTGGTGTTGAAGCCCGTCCAGATGGGCTCTAAATCAAGCCTGTTTTCTTGCCAACTCCCAACATAAATATCCCAGAAGGAACACAGAAGTTACCTTGGGGTCTACCATCTTTCAATCTCCTGCCTGCACCTCGCCCGCCTCTCAAATAACTTCATCTCTGACAGCGTTTTTGCTCTGTCACATTTTCTCTGACACCCCCTGGTCCCTTTTTTTCTTCTTCTTTCTTTTATCTTGCTTGCTCGTTTGACTTTGCTGTCTCTTCCTCAGTTTTTAATCTTCCCTTTTCCACCTCACCACCTGTCTGAGTCACTCCGCCTGTCTCAGTCTGCGTCTGGTTCTGTTTCTCTTGCTTACTCTTTTACCCTTTTTTTTTTTTAACCTGATTTTCGTCTTGCCTCTCTCCGGACATTTACCCCACTTTCCTTCACCGCAGGTGTTTGGCTATCCTGTTGCCTTGGCTGCCGCTCAGCCGTGTCCCGCAGCCATCTGTCAGCATCTGTTTAATCTCACATCAGCACATGTCTCTCTCACCTTTTATCCCCTTTTCTCCCCTGTCTGCCTCTCCCGTCTGCTTGTCTTTCACCTCTGACCTACACCTATGGGAGCTTCTATAGGGCCACACTGTAGGTGTGTGTTGTCTCCAAGTCTGCCCTTATCAATGGAGCCCACCTGGCCTAGATAGTGGGTGTTCTGCCTCAGTAGCCACATACTGTAACACAATATCACACATTCTCATGTGTATACACACAAACAACTGCAGCACAAGCATCGGTTCTATGGAAGGGAAAAGACGCAAGTAACTTCAGGAGGATGGGGAAGTTGTAAGTTTGCAAGAGTACAATCTATAGGTGTGTGTGTGTGTGTGTGTGTGTGTGTGTGTGTGTGTGTGTGTGTGTGTGTGTGTGTGTGTGTGTGTGTTCACATTAATTTATCTGTACGAGTGTGCAAATGTTGGTGCGAGGGTGTTTTTTTCAATCACAGATAGCTCCTAGTTATCATTCGCTAATCCTCTAATGAACCGCCACAGTTTAGATAAAACTGCCTCCATCAGACTCCTCAATGGAAGAGAAAACACCAGGGCCAGGCCTTCCGTCATCCTCCCCTGCATCCCTTCAATACCTCCAAAGCCCTTCCCGCCCTCCGACATCCCTTCTTCGGTCCTTGCAACCTCCGACCTCCTCTGCTCATCCCTCCTTCCCTTTTTCACCTCCCACCCACTTCTTCCATTTTTTTCTCAATCTTCCCCTTTCATAGCCACAAGAGCATGATTCCTCCTTTTCCATCCTTGATCCCTATTTCCTCTGTCTTTCCTTTCTAACAGTGATTGGTTTCTTCTCCCTGCTTACCTTGTTCCTTATTCTTTATATCCTGATCCCTCCCTGTCATTCTTCTTTCCTACTTCCTTCCTGTAATTCTTACACAATTTGGTCCTTTCCTTTCCTTGTTACCTTCCCAATGCATCCTTTTCTTCCTCATTCTCCAACTGATTCCTCCTTTTCTTACTGGATCCTTCCTTCAAATGTCTCCTTACATGCAGTCCCTCTGTTCCTTCCATGATCACTCCTTTACACGTCCTTCCTTATTCTTCCTTTTCTACCTCAATCCTTCCTTACCATGTTTCCGACAACATCATTCCTCTATTTCTTAATTTATTTCTCCTTTTTTCCACCAACACCCTCTTCCAACCTTGACCTTTCTGCGTTTACAACCAACTGATTCCTCCTTTTCTTTCCTTGATCCCTCATTCCTTCATCCCTACATACCTCAATCAATCCCTCTATTAACTCAATATAATGAAACCCACATCCAGTCCTCTCCCTGATACATGCAGCCCTTCCTTTTCCCCTGTGCCTCTATCCATCACTGGTCTACTTCATTTACTTTTTTTTTTTTTAGCTCTACAGAGAAAAAAAACCACTGAACTGGTGACTGAATAGCAGGAGATATTTGTTTCACCAGAGGCAAAGAAACACAAGCCAAACACAAGTCAAACATTAGAACCCCGACTCAAATGCCATACTGAGCAACTCAGTCCTTTTGGTAATACATACTGCGCCGGTTCTGCTCTGCTCAATTAATCTGGCTCAGTCAAGACTGCGCTGAACTGTCATCATAACACTAATAAAGAAAAAGCTTTGAGCTGTTTGCATTAAATGGCCTGCTTGTCTCAAACTGTCAGTTTGCCCGCAGCTCTGACTGGGCACGAGTTTTGTCCCTCTCTTTCCACTCGTTTATTCCACTGTGGTCGAGGCACAAATCCCCTCATCATCTCAAAGAAAACACTAAAGGCAGCATGGCCTTGTAAAGCCTCATTAGGCTTAATAACCTTTAGTGAGCACAGAGCAGACACTGTATGCGTGCGAGGGCATTTTATATATGGAGGTATACATTTGTGTGGGGCCCGTGCACAAGCCTTTCTGCAGATGTGCATGTGTGCATGCGTGCGTGTGTGTGTGTGTGTGTGTGTGTGTGTGTGTGTGTGTGTGTGTGTGTGTGTGTGTGTGTGTGTGTGTGTGTGTGTGTGTGTGTGTATACGCCTGTGTGACTGTGTCCTCAGAGCTGGGCTAGCTCAGAACCACAATGTGTCTTATTCAGCAGGGTCCCTGGATTAAAATGTAATTTCATTCAAAGTCGCAAATTGGGTTTTTTACTGTACTAATCTTCATTTTACTAAGCAGAATGAGGTATGTCATTAAAAAAAAGAAGTGACTTAATGAAAGAATGGAGGATGGATAGATGGCAAAGGGGGAAAGTAGTTCCCTAACAGAACGATAAAGGTTATTCCGAATCACAAACGGTAAAAACCTCATGAATAATACACTGCATTACTATATGAGGGTGTTTTGTTTCATTATGTTTTAGGGATAAGGGCATCAACAGTTGCAGCTATGGTATTTTAGTAGTGCTTTGATTCAAAGGGACTTAAAGTTCAGCAGCAAAATAAGCTCACCTGCAGATTCAGATAAAATTATCAGCGCCACAAAAAACCATAGCAATGTAACAGGTGCATGGGGTTGGAGGGGTCAAGCAAAACGTGCCTTTGTACCTTTAATATGTGCAAACAGTGGGGAAACTAGACTCTATTAAATAGGAATAAAATGCTCCTCCAGAGGTAGCTGAACTATATAAAGAAATAAAATATGAGTGTTCTGTGAAATAGAGCCCTGTACAGGGGAATTTCAGGGTGCATTTCAACAGTATTAAGTGTAACTGCGAGTAAAAGTGAACTGCAGGAACA
Organism: Embiotoca jacksoni; assembly: GCF_022577435.1. Classification (NCBI taxonomy): domain Eukaryota; kingdom Metazoa; phylum Chordata; class Actinopteri; family Embiotocidae; genus Embiotoca; species Embiotoca jacksoni. The sequence goes on along the minus strand of NW_027185318.1, from coordinate 10,015,512 downwards.
CAGCTTCCACTGTGAAGGATGACAAATAATGAATTCATACCATACCACCCCTCTGACCTAATCGCATTCAGGAATCAGCAAAACCATTTTCCTTCAGCTCTCCCTACTAATACATTTCCGGAATCGAAATCATGATCCACAAAATAATTTCTGTGATATTATCAGCCAATCTGGAATTGTTTGGTCGGGCCGTGCTTTTAAAAAGGCTGCAGGCATTAATTTTTTTTTCAATTACATCTTTGGGCAAATTGCACAAACAAATTATGTGAATTCATGATGACAGTGTTAGCAGCGCACACTAACATACTAATACAGTACAAATTCAAAAGCCATCTGATTCATTGTGGGGTTATTTTTTTGAATTTTAAAACAATCAAATATCCTCAATTTCATTTCTTCTTCTGATTCTGTGAAAAGCTGCTGATGAATAAATCATCTGCCCAAATGTCCGTAATGGCCTTAATGGGAAGTAGAAGCCCATTTCCTTTTTTCTTCTTCCCTCCCCTCTTTGTCCCCCTCTTCCCTTTTTCCTCTCCTCTCCTCCCACCCCGCCTGCTATCGATGGACGAGAGAGATTTACAGTTAGGGGTCACACAGTGGTTCTAATTAGCTTAAGTAGGTTGGGAGGAATAAGCACTTCCTTGCTAAGACGCATCACAGAGTCCCAGAGCTCCGACTGACTAAGCAGAAAGAGGAGAACTCAAACGGACAACCGACCCTTGTGTCCGTCTGCATCCTTTTTCTCATCCCTGTCTTCACCGTGTGCAGGAATGCTCCCACTCTTGTGACTCAGTAATATGTTGACAATAGAAAAACTTCATGTGACAATTTATGGCGGAGATTTACAAAATTATGACAACCCTTCAGCCGCTGGGTTGGCTGGGGTTTTCTTTCTTTTTTTTCGGTGTACTGAAAGGTGGTCTGGAAAAAATATCTATCATCGCATCCTCAGAGAAATGTCACGCTCGCAGTGTGACGCCTCCAATGTGGCTGTGCCACGAATATTTCTTTGTTTTAGTCTTCAGATGCAACATGAAATGTGGCAAAATTAGCTGACAGGAAGGAAAGATAGTGTGTCACGTACCAATTAGTTCTTGAAAGGCTGTTTTGTTTTCTCGTGAACATGTTTGTTGACCTTGAGGAGGTCTGTTTACCCTGTGAAGGAAGCCCACTTAACAAGTCAACTATTTTCTTGTGGTATTTTCAAATTTATTTGACAGTTGGAAGGATACACAGCAGGTCTCTCTCTTTCTTTCTGTATGAGTGTCTATCTACCTCTCTGATGCCTAGGGAGGAGATCTGTTCACCAGAAAGGAAAAAAAAACAAACATGGGCTCAATTCCCAGTACCCTACAGAAAAAATCTTCACAATTTCAGAAAGCCCTGGGGGGAGGGAAAGAGGCTCCTTCCAAAAACAAACAAAAATATCCTCCTCGTTTGGATCAATCTGTGACAGATCCAGCAATTTTTTTTGGACGAGCCGTTTGTTTTGTTTTCTGGTTTTCTCCAGCCCTCCTTCCTCGCTCTCATGAGCAGTCCTCCCTCCTGATGCTAAAATGTAAATAGCATTTTTAACTATATCTTCTCTTTCTGTGTTTTTGCTATCAGCAGTAAAACCTGTGTGCTGTTGTTCCTTGTCTGTACAGGCTAGCAATTTACCTCCCCGTTGACGGATCCCGCTTGCCTCTGGCCCTCTGTCTGTGTGTTTAAGAACCTGTCCCACCTCCTACCAGCCTCCTTTTATTCCTCACGTTGCTCTTTTTTTTTCTAGAGATGCACCCCGGAGTGTTAGAAAAAGAGAACACACTACAATCCATCACTGGGCATTCAACTGAAATTCACACTGTTTTTAGGGCTGCAAACACTGCCTGCTTTTATTCTCACCGAAGCACTTGTGAGGTTTTGCAATAAACTGATCAATATTTTAGGGTTTAATATGTCAGGAAATTGTGAGAAAAATGACCTTCACAGTCAGCCAAAGTCAGTGTCTTGACATTGCGTGCTCTGTCCAACCACAGTCTACAACCCTTAACTGTCCTGAAAATAGTCATAAAAAAAATAAAGAGAGAATTAAAGAGAGAATTTAAAAAAAAACAAAAAAAAACAGATGGAAGAAAGAGGTGAAATCCTCAAATCTGAGAATATGGAATCAATGAAAGATATTTTTGGAAAGCAACAAGTCACCTATTGAAATTATTGACTGTTCACCAACTGACAGATTGATTAACTAATGGACTAAACCTTTCTGTACCCTCCAACCTTTAAACAAGACTATAACAAGAGCAGAAAAAAAGGATTTGTGCTATTCTCGACTGGCATTCTTCTTTTCATTTAATGACATTTCTGTTTATAAATGTCTGAGTTTTTCTTTATTTTCTTGGACATCCCCTTCTATGGTCACACATTGTACTCAAGAACTGAGATTTTTTTTTTTTTGTTGATGAATTTGCAATTTCTGGCCCCTTTTTAAAAAAAATCTGTTCACAAGTAGAGAAAAACTGCAGCTACTATTCTTCCCCGCTGCTTACAAACATGCTACTGGGCCCAGATATCTTGAAAACATCACCTTCAATAAACCAAGAAAGATGAGCCTGGCAGTAAGAAAAGAAAAAGGAAAAAAAAAGAAATCATGAATTTAATATAAGCCTGAACTGCTTTTGTAAACACAAAAGCTAACCAAAGAATCCATTTATACAAAAAAAAAATGCTGCTTGAAATTATTGCTAAAAATACTAAAGAGCTGAGACACGGAGTCACAAAGAAGAAGAAGAAGAAGAAGAAGAAGAAGAGTGACGGTTGTTCCTGTTTTGCCCCCTGACTGCTTGGCACAGTTGTGTAGAACTGAAAGGCCTCCCACAGCTCAGAAAAACCCTCTCCTCTATCCAAAATACTCTCCCTCTCTCTCCCTCTACTCTCCCCTCCCTCCTTCTACTCTCTCCTGCTTATCTCCTCGCATTGCCGACACATTCGTCAAGTGGTTTGACTTCTCATTCATGCTTTATTGAAATCGAATAAGCAATCCATTGTTGACAAAGAGACGCGACAGGACAAAGATTTCAGACTTAAACTATAGATCTTCCCCCCCCTTCTCTCTCCTCCCTCGTTCTCACCCGCCTCCCAGTGTAGCCTGTGTGTGTGTGTGTGTGTGTGTGTGTGTGTGTGTGTGTGTGTGTGTGTGTGTGTGTGTGTGTGTGTGTGTGTGTGTCTCAACCTGTGTGAAAGTTGAAAGTCCTCTTTATGTGCATGTGCCTGTGTGTGTGTGTGTGTGGTGCCTTGGTTGCCCTCTGTGCAAGAGTGTGTACACTCTAATGTGTGTGTGTGTGTGTGTGTGTGTGTGTGTGTGTGTGTGTGTGTGTGTGTGTGTGTGTGTGTGTGTGTGTGTGTGTGTGTGTGACAGAGAGATGCAGTTGGTCGCTCATTTGGATAGAGGAGGATATGACTGGAGCTGGATTGACTGACTGGTTAAGGAGCTGCTGCTGGAAATACTAACATGACACACAAACACAAGTGCAATCATTGCTTACTTAATTTGTCCACTGATAGAGCAACGTAAACATATGCAATACCACATTTAGCATGAGCCGCAGGAGCCGTAACTCTCCACAACATCTATCAGTAACTCAGCTGTTTGAATGCGCTCGGAAAGGTGCCAAGAGGCATCTGCAGACATGCCTGTACACACACACACACACACACACACACACACACACACACACACAGAAGAAGAAGACAGCTTAACGAGAAAAAAAAAACATCACTTGGTTTGAGGGTTCAGTCCGATGCCAAGTCAGATATTAAACATGCATGTTGAGGGGCCTGCAGGTGCACCAGCTGAGATCAATCTGAACATCACACTTTGCTGGAAGAAGGCATTTACTGTTGAAAGTCCAACAATCTGAGACCAAACGCTCTTTTAAACTGCTATTCTCAATTATCTACGTCATACTTTATTTTCAGTGTTTCTGCTCCAAAAACTGTCAATCATTCTTTAGATTGAGCTTAAGGATAATTGCTCTTATTATGCCTGTTACAATTACTTTTCCTTACACTGTTCCAATGCCTAAATATGCAGCTGCTGTTAATCATTTTTGCATCAGCTCAGACAACACAATCATATTCACAGGCTACTGGGTCACTCCAAGGTTCAGTGGTGAGTGCCACCTCTGTGGTGCATGTTCAGATGAAAATACATCTGGCTGTGTGTTTTTGCTTATTGAAGCGAAATCACCATACTCTACAGTTTTATGTTTGATTTTCGGTTATTTTAAGAATATGACTGCTACAGGTGAAAAAGGACAGCACAGAAACACACAGAGGCTACGATCCAGCCATACCTTAGTCACAAGGGGTTCTGTGTCCTCCAGGATGGAGATGAAGGGGATCTCCAGGAAAGAGGAGAGGAACTCCACCTGGATCAGCTCCTCCCTAGAGCGGGGAAAGGCGAGCACGGCTGACACACCTCTGACCACCAGGTCCTGGCAGGCACTGCGGGATAACGACTCTGGGTCGCCTCCCGCGGGCGACCGCGCCACCATCTCCAGGCTCAGGTTGTAGGGCAGCAGCGGAGGTGGCTGGGATGTGGTGGTGGAGGAGTCTGCCCCTCCACTTTGGTGTCGGAGGCTCGCCAGGGCGCGGTTGAGCGCGTTTTGTATCCGTGCCGGCTGGCGGGTCGGTAAGAGCGCGCCGAGGCGCACGGTGTGTCCTACACGGGCGAGGATGTGGCACGGCTGGGGGTGAGGCAAGCAGGGCTCCGGGGAGGAAAAGACGGTTAATAAGAGAAGCAGCAGGAGCGGTCTGGCGGAGCGGAGCAGGAGATGAGTTCTCCCCGGGGCGAGGCAGTAGGTCCAGAGTCCACAAAGAGACACCATGCTGTAGCTCCGACACACAACAGAGGAGGACTGGGCTCTGCTCGGCGGGAGATGGCATAGCTCCCTCTTTCTCCCGGCTCCACCGCTTTTCTCGGACTTGATGCTTCTTTTTCTCTGCCCCCTTCTTCTTTGGTGATGCGCGCTGTCGACGGTGATTTGTCGGCGTTTTGACGTTTCGCCTCTCACCTCTTCAAAGTTTTTATGTCAACAGTAAAAGACGCGCTGGTGGAGGAGAGGAGAGATGAGCGCTCACAGCTTAGAGCGGTCGCCCCGCTTCTGTCAGTCTCTGCTGGAGGAAGGCACACCAGCTGTGAAGTGTGTATGTGTGTGTGTGTGTGTGTGTGTGTGTCCATGCGCCTACCCGCCAATAATGTAACCTCTCACGGAGCTTGCCTCTTGTTGAATTTTAATGAAAATTCGTCGGGTAACATTTCCTTCCGCTCCACCAGGTCCCGGGGAGAATTTGCACTTAATGTGTTCATTCAGATTTGAAACGAGGAGCAATCGGAAGATGTTTCCCTGTCATTATTTTATGAACCTTATTTTAAGATAGACAATCCAATCTATAAATTAGTTTGCTGCTTCCACCAGATTTGACTTTTATATTCAAGCATTTTAATAGTGCATAAATGCGCTCATCATGTTTACTTAAAGAGCCAAAAGGAAGGCAGAGATATTTCTAAACACCCAGCACAATAAGTATTATGATGTAAGTTTCATAAATATTGATTCGGAGGAAAAAGAGGATCAGAAGCTTTTCTGAAATTGAATTATTTTACGAATGGGGGTCATTTGTTTTCTGAGGTAATAGGGGCCACTCTCACCACGATGTTCCTGCCAGGTTGGCCAACACAAAGCTAATAACTCGCTGAAATCTCAATTTTCCTCCTGAGATTTATCCCCACTTCGTTCCTGCCGTCCAAGTAGAACATTACCCGTTGTGTAACCACATCTTTTTCAGCACCACGGACAACGCCAATGCCATAAAAAGAGATCTACTGTGCATGCTAATTTGGCTTCATGCAAAGGGACAGCACTCAGTCCCTCCTTCAATCACTCTGCGTTCCCCTTCCCCTTCTCCGTCCCCCTGATCTAATTTGCCATCGTTAGAGCAGAACATTCAGTAAATCTTTATGTCCACTGAGTGAGATCTGGGCTGTGGTGTGGTTCTCATGGTCCCCCCCACACACACTCTTTCTCTGATAATTCCTTGTTTGTCAGACACCACTGATGCATCAAATGTTCTGTTTTTCAGTCCCTGCTTTTCTTTCCGTCTCGCTCTCTGTGGCTTTGGCATCGGGGTGGAAGCTGCAGGGCCATTATAGTGAGGTCTGACATGAAAAGGTTTCTCATGGCGAAACCTGCAGATATAGAAGTATCCCTGCCTTTCTCTTGTCTGTCTCTTATGCACACTTACGCACACACACACACACGCACGCACACGCACACGCACACACACACACACACACACACACAGAGAGAGAGAGAGACACACATTCAAGGGATCAACAAGTCATTTCACTGCCTGCTGGGTGACCGGGTGTGATACCGGTGCGATTTACTGACAAATCTGAGACAGTTGGAGGAGCGGGGGTGTTTTCTTACCTTTTTTTCCCCCTCCTCCTCATGCTCCACTTGTTCCATATAGAAGAGAAGATAAAAAAACAAAAACACAATGGGCTTTGTTGTACTGCAGAAACCGGCAGCATTAAACTTGCATGGCTCTTCACACACTCTCCCTCAGGTACCTGTTGAAGCTGGGCAGAAAAGGAGCACAAACTAAGTATTTCCAAATGTGTTTCCGTCGGTTTCTTTTGTGAAATATGATGATTATTGGTAAAGTCAAGTTCGGTACAAGGTGACCTGTACAAAATGTGCAAATCGGAATGAAGAAGACTGTTAAAGCTGTTCTGCACACAGAAAATACCTGTAATCAAAAGGCATGCAGTTTTTACCTTATAATCATCTTTGGTGCCATGTTACATCTTATTTGATGTCACATGCATTTGACAAAAAAGAAAAAGGAGAGCTCAGATGTTTATTCTGTTGATTATATGTCAATCATCTATTACAGAGCTTGTACCAGATTTACAAATCACTTTTTGCAAAATGCTCCATGGTTACGATAATAACATCACAGCATCTTACAATACATAGTAAAAAACATAACAGTAAGATTTTTTTAGGGGGGAGATCCCCCCCTGGGGTACACCAAAACGGGACTGAGACTGTGACGTCAAACGCCAGTAAAGTGGAGTTTGTTTATGAGTTTCATGCAGTGAAGGGTGTCCTCTGGAAAAAAAAGCCATTTTATGTGCTCCAGTTTTGCAAGTCTGCACAAATAATTTTGGGGAAATCTTCTTTATATGTAGTTTAGAATATTTGCTATTGCATGATGAGACTTTACACACTGAAAAGAGACCGCAACCTCTTGTTTTTTCTTGCAAATTTGATGAAAGTTTAAAGCGGGGCATCATGCTCGCCTGATATTACCGGACCCAAGTTCACTGTATGAATATCCGGGTCTGGCCACACTCCACTGAGGATTGTTTCCAGTCGTTGCATCATAATGGGCGCAGGCAGACCTTAGGTTCATTTCGAAACTATTGAAGGAGGCTTTAACCAATCGGCACTGACCAACACATTGCTGGCTGTGCACTGAAACTCTACCACTGCCGCCATTGTTGGAACAGCACTTCAACGACATCGCACTTAGACACCCTGACTGGTTGCGCATTGGTTCGTAATGTGAGCAGGTTTTCCAGACTATAATCACAGCGAAGACAAACTGTAAGTAATAGTCAGGTGGAGCCATGCTAGCACAACCCCCCTACTCTAAAGTATCAATCAAAAAACTGCTTGATCATTCAACAAAAGACAGTGTTGGGCATATGGCACAAAGCAATCAGTGCAAAAACAAATCCTTCAGGAAGGAGAAAAAAAAAATAACTGTACAGGCACAACTCTATCGGCTGGTAAATGGCACCATGCCAAACAGAAAGGAATAAATTCTTTTCAGCAGTTGGCATTCGCAGATATTAAAAAATAAATAAATAAATAAAAGGGCACACTCTGAAGTAATTTTATTTTTGGGCAAGGTGACTTCTTTCTACTTGTTGCTTCCCTTGCAAGCTCAAGAATAGAATAGCGGTACAATTACATTTCAGCAGCACAATGCACTCAGAGGAGGAAGATGTGTGTTAGGACTCTAAAGTGAGATTAAAAAAACATTTGGTGGCCAAATGACTGCACAGGGAGAGTGATGACTGGAACATGTCCTTTGTGTACACAGGTGTCCCACATACCACCCGCTGTGTGTATTCTGTTGCTATTAACAGTTTCTCCCCCATGGGTGTATTTGTTTTGATTATGTGCATTGTAAGGGATTAATATTGAGAATAGGATTATGCCGGCATCAGAAACCCAATTAAAGTAGCCCTTCATCTTCAGCTAGTGGGGCCGTGTCTCCGTTTCCCAGTGTGGGATCCCTCCTCCTGTTCACTTACCACCTCCTGCCCTCTGTGGTTTTGTTTTATACAGGCCCTCCTTCTACCTGCCCCCAGTCTTTGCATTTTAAATTCACGCACATTCTCTCTTCATCCGTTTCCTTTCCGTTTATCTGCCGAGCTCCACCCCATTTTTCCCCTCGATGTCTTCACCTTCATCCCCTTTCCCTCTGATCTCTTCTTGAGACTCCTTTGCTCTCCCCTTTTCATATTTTGTGTCTCTTTGAGCTAGACAGAAAATTTGCTATTTGCCCCCAAACATGTAACCCACACCATTAAACCACATCAATGATTCATTCCTGAACCGAAACTTCAATTACACTGGTAAAGGACTGCCGGAGAACATTGTGGTTCAGCCGTGGGGTGAGCCAACAACAACTGCCAATTTGAATAAGGGTGAGTGCACCTCTGTGAGGGGGAATGGTTTATGTCTATCCATGTGTGTGTGTGTGTGTGTGTGTGTGTGTGTGTGTGTGTGTGTGTGTGTGTGTGTGTGTGTCTCATTGTGTGTGCACGCACCTGTGTGTATAAGTGTAATCCTAAGTAATCTGGCAGTGCAAACCTAGGTAGCACAGAGGCTGCTGGAAATGCCAGAGAGCTGTGAGTTAGTATTCCTGGCACAGAGCTAAAGGCACTAATATCACCTTTTAGCACAATGCTCGCTAACAAGGAGCAAGACAGATACACAGGAGGACAAGGACAGTGAGGAAGAAAGGGGGAGAAGAAAGACAAATAATGGAGTGTTTGCAAAGCTGGAAAGGCTTGGAGAGAGCAGGAACTGTGGAGGAGTGGGAATGTTTAGGGAAGATTTGGAGTTGGCTTGTGCTGTGTCTTTAGAGTTGAAACAAATTAACGACACGAGTTCATTCCTCTCAGTTCCTTTCACCCTCTGCTCTCCCCTGATGTACAAAGACAGTGGTCTGTGGAGAGAGACTTATCTGGAAGCAACAGCAGCACCCAGCATGTGTGTGTGTGTGTGTGTGTGTGTGTGTGTGTGTGTGTGTGTGTGTGTGTGTGCCTGTGCCTCTGTTTTTAAAATTGGGTTTATGTGTACTGTGCGTGTAGGCTTGTAACTGTATGTGTACTCTATGTAGTAACATGCATGTGTTAAGAGAAGTGCCTCTCACAATTATTATATATAGATCGAATCGCAATTGTATAAGCTGACCGGGATCATTCTGCATAATCGTTGGAATCGTTTCCATTCATCTAAACAGCTGTATGAAAATAACAGACGTCATATTTCCATCACTGTCTCCACATGATTTTCCCCCATTTGAAGTTCGATTAAAACGCTCTTAATGTGTCATCCTCTGTGGTTTAACGGCAAGTGTGTGGATAATTAGCTCCACCAACTGAAGCTCGAGCTTCTTAATTTCTAACGTTTGACCAATGAGCATCTATTGATATTAACATTATGGATTTAGTTGCAAAGGCAAACACCACAGTTCTGCTCTTAGCACATTTTGGGTTTAAGGCAAATGAAAAAAGGAGAGCCTAATAACTTGGAGGAGGCTATTTTTTGGATTTGCAGCAAAAAGGTAGCAGTCATAAAACACGACTGCATATGTCCTAATGTTTAATGCCAGGAAATGTTTCTTCTTCCTCATAAGGTGTTTGTCATGTATTGACCCATCAATCGGCTTATATTACAGTCTGGCCGAAAACGAGTTGAAAAAGATAATAAAATTGCTAATCGCAGTTATTTTTATGACAAGTAATTAACAAAATGACTGTGACAGCCCTATTTATAAGCTCCTATCGATGTGAAAGTATTTGCTACTTGGTCAGTTGAAAAAAATATATACTATTTTTCTTAGTGGTATTTTTTACATCTAGTTTTGGCAATGTCAGTGTCTTTGGTCACTTGGTCCACCACTTTGGTCCAGAATGAAATGCCTCAGTATTTTTGGACAAATTGTCTTTTGTTTGATGGTTTATTAGAATAAATCATTAAACTTTGGTGATTGCTTGACATTTTATCTGCCTCCACCAACAGGTCAAAATGTTCCGTTATCCAGTCAATTATCATTTAAGGTGGGACATGGATTGTTAAACCATGTTTTCGGACTGACAAACGTTTGTGTTCGGTGTTGACTGTGCTTAAGTGATGCTCTGAAATAATCTGAGCAAGCAGGATGCAGACAGTCCCTTAGATCCCAAACCATCGGCGGAGCCTGAGATTCACAACACGTGAAATAATGAACAGAATGAATAGGGAATACGTTTGGCTAATACAAGACGAGAGTCGGGAGGTGGGGAGACGAGTTGCAGATCTGCAGTAGACCAATGTGGGAGCCATGTGGTGAGGACAGCGCAAACAGAATGAATGAACGCTGCCTCACTTACGAAGCGTGCTGAGCATGAACGATGGGGTGGAAGAGGCCTTGTAACTAGAATTGACTCGGTACCTGCCGAAACTACTGCAATTGTCCACTTTGGATTGGTTCGGCACAAAATGTACAAAACAGAAATGTTATGAAAAACTCTGGACAGATTGCCATGGGATATGCTGGGCACATTCCAGTTCTCCTCAGGGTGCAACAACCTTGGAAATCCCTTAAATCTGTAACCATCATCAGGTCAAAGGTTAAATTTGTCCAACAGCTTTGGTTTATGGACTGTTAATTGCTAATAAGCCAATGTTGGCACACTAACTCGGGTAACTAAATTAAAAACCATGAACATAGTAATAAACCTGCGAAAGATTAGCATGTGTACCATGCTGACTTTAACATTTAACCCGAGCTACAGAGTCAATAGCATGGTTATGGATTCCTGTGACCTTTTTTCATAAGACTGCAGACCTCATAACAAAGAAATGCTCTCATGTACTAAATTATTCCACACAAAAAGGTTTTAACAATTTAATATCAGAATAAAGTAGTAGTGGAGCTGAGTTGGCAGATATTGTTTCATTTATGTTTTAGATAGCATGTCAATATTTCATAGGTCACTTCAGAATTGTATTACACAGTGTATGTTTACGTTGAAGCATTGTGTTTCCTAATATGCTATCCCTTTCTTCTTTTCCAAGGAGAACTACGGCTGATCAGCAAATCAGGTTAAGTTTATGTCCTTTAAAAGACCTTGCACCCTCAGAAAGAAACCAACAATAACAAAAACACCCCTCTGCTGCAACTCTGCCTGGCTCTACAAAAATTTCACCCCTGAAATAAACACTCGATCCTGTTCCGGAATTACACAGCAAGGTAATATTAGATGTTAAATGGGTCCTCCTTGCTTTCGCCACACAAATATCAATCTTCTCCTCAGCCAGCTTCATAAACTGTCATCTACACTGCCACCAATCTTTCACAACAAAAACCCTCCACCAACAACACATCCCATTAGCATCTCGCCTGCAGTAAAAAAAAAAAAAATACAATTATAATAATCTTGAGCCCTCCTATGTCCACAAAAGTGGATCTGTTTTCATGATTGAATTCACAAAGCCATTAAAACTCAAACTGTCAAGGTGAGTTTTGGGAGGAATACATTGTTGTTGTTCACGAATGGAGAAAACAAGGTAAGATGACTAATGGCAGGATAGTAGTAGATTCAGTCAAGGACCATCTGTGTTGGAGAGCTGCACTGATTAGTCCAAATAGTTTCCAAACATGCTGTAGGCATGAGCAGCTGCCACAAAAAAATATGCATGCACGTATCCCAATCCAGTGTGGGTTTTAGCTGATGTGTGTGTCTAAACGTGACACATATCAAAACTAGCATTCAAGGAAAAGGAGATGTGTTCCTTTCTGTAAATGTATGCATACAGATATGTACTTACGTGTGTGTCCGCTCGATCACCTCCCTCTGAGACATCGAGGGTTTGTGCAGGTGACCGAGGTGAAGAGTTAATCAGGACCTCTGGAAAAGTTTCGATGAATATATGTGTGAAAGAGAGGTAATACACAGTCAATACCCAAGTGGGTGTATATTTGAGAAGATGCATACATGTACTGATTAATATGTGCATAATATACTGCGAGCGTATTTAATATTATCCAAGATTATTTCTGTACATTTCTATCCATGAACACACTTGTTCCTTTTTAAGTCTCTGAACTGTAAATTACACCAATCTGACGGTGTAAAAACAACAGTCTCCTTCCAGAGGATTAGAAAAGACCTAATTTGCTTGCACTTTTGTTTCCTCCAAGGGTCTCAATTGACATTCAGTGAGGGGGGACTCAGTCCTAATTAGGTTGGCTCACACATTTCCAAGATTCAACCAATCAATGATCCGCTAATGGGCTGTCAGTCAAACGACAAGGCCTGGGACAGGTCAGGGTCGCCAGAGGAATGCCTTAATTTCTCAGCAGAATGGGACAAAATAGGCCAGATAGGAGTCCGGCCAATGGGGGCAATTATAGAAAATGATGAGGTCCAATAGTAGGACACCGTGCATAATGAGCAGCAGGTTGGTGGTCAGAGGGATACCGTGAGCCTTTTAATCATTTAAACGTTCCCAAGGTGGAAGTTGGAGCTTGCCTGCAGCTTTTTCTCTCTTTCTGTTCCTTCTTGGTCTTTGATTAACACAACACGTTCAAAAGGAGGTCTCAGACACATTACAAGCTTGTTCTAATCATAAAACAACAAAGGAAAGATGCACATACATCAAATGACATCTGCTGATATTCCGTGTCTTTTATCTCAGCTGGTACACAACACCTGTTGCTGATGTACACAAAAGACAAAGAACTGACAGATGCACGTTTTGGGGTCTGGCGGCACACGAGCAGCTTGTTTGTGTTTTGTTTCGTCATTTACACAAGAGAAAGAAAACATATGAATAGAAAATGGATTAAAAAAAGTTACTATAATCCATGGATGAAAGAACTGTTCAAAATGATAATATAATCTACAGAGAAGCCTGCAAGTCATTTGCTCCAACACTAAGCCTTCTGTCAAAGAGGAGACGAGGTTTGTGTCATCAGTAATATGACATACAGATTGTTTAGGCACAAAAGTCACATCAAGGCTGCTGACACGTATTGTATTCCTTCTCACTCTTGTCACAAACTCATTTTGATCGGCGGTTAAAAATTCCCATGGTGTCCCCAATCTCTGACGATTGCACATGAATGCATTATGAAAAGACTGGCTCAGTTCAAATGAAATGTTTCATTTAATCATGCCACTGCTGGCGGGGACTGTGACAGCTCACAAACAAGTGAAACAATTGTAGACAAATCCAGCTGTGACAATAGTTATTTTGCCATGTTTTATTTATATGATCAAAAGGACATTTAGTTAAGTGTGAATCGAAGCAGGGCTAATTTGTATTATTATCTGAACACTGGATCAAACGTGTAACGTGAAAGGAGTTCCCCATAGTAACAAACCAACAATCTTAACATCCGACGCAACAGATTCCCTCACCTTTACAGCTGTTTTTAGCCTTTTTTTTTTTTTTTTTAGCCCATTGTTTTGCTTTCTTTGCACTGCAACTTACATTTTTTTTGAAAGGCAGCTGTTTTTGCCCTAAAAAAAAGCTCTTATAAACTGATTGTACACTACAAGTCCAGTAATTAATGACAGACATACAAAGTTAGCATGTTGCGGTTATGGTGACCATAATGGAACATTTAAGTAAAAATCTCTTTGGTGACCCCTAAGGGTGTAAACGGTAATTGCAGCTTTTTGGACTTTACATCTCAGAGACTGTTTTGCCTTTGTGGAGTTGTTTCTTTTTCTTTGGATTTGCACTTGTTTTTGAAATTTCATCATATGTAGGCATCAATATTGTTACCTCACAACATAAGCAGAGATCATTAAAATTAGTAGACTGCTGTTTTTCTTCTTCTTTTAAGGCCACTTCACACACAAGGGAGTTAAAGAGCAAGCCGGTTGTACCGCTTGCGATTTTTCCCTGAAATATCACCACAGACACCCAGATAATTCAGTTTATAATACTGCCAAAGTAACAATAGATATTTATCTAAATCAAAATCCTCTAGCCTGACATACAACTAAAAATCATTATAATGCTCCCACGTCTGTTGGATGCAAAAAGAGGAGCACAACATATCAATGTGGTGAAACAGAAACTGATGCCACTTTAAAATGTTGATTGATTTTCCTTTACTGGCCTTTAATTGACTTGGTCAGTGCCTTTGAAGAATATATAAAGCAGTACAAAAAAAAATGTCAGGAAATTAGACTCATTACTATAAAAATAAAGACTGTGTGCATGAAAATTGTGCAGTTTAAGGATGTCATTGGGCTGACTATTTTACACCACATAACTGGGAGAGGCAGAAGCTGAATGTAACGTGACGGCAGATGGCAGAGTGACTGAAAAGCTTAAGAATAACTTCCAACATATTTATCCTCTTAACAAAAACATTATAAAAACATACAGAGAGCAATGCCAGGCAGGGGGAGGAGTGACAAGTTGCTTTAGTGTGAGCTTTACTGCAGTAAGTGATGATGTTTTATGGGAAATGTGATATCAATTTAGAGATGCACAAGCACGACTCTACAGACTATGCGCATGAGATGGAGGCAATACCAATCCTCTCAACCATGGTTTCATTTATGTGGGGTAATTACAGCGGGGTTTCAGAATTAATGTGACAGTGATAGACGATGTGTAACATTTGTTAACAAGTTTCTTCAGCTCACTTCCTTATGTAGGATCTGTAAAGTATATAGGATCAGTCTCAAATTGTTATTGCGTATCGTTTTTGTCAGACACCCACCTGCAATATTAACTAATATTCAAAGTCATTTTGTGTTTTTGTTTCCTTCATGTGTCCACTTGGTCTGAAATTCCTAAAGTTCAGTGTCTCAAAAGAAAAAAAAAAAAAGAGAAAAGTTTGTCTGACTTGAGGTCTTGCCTTCTATTTCTCAAGAAGCTTAATTTCTTCATTTCACCATTATGCTCTTCATTTCATCATCACATTCAAGTCTTTGATCCACAATATTGGCCCATTTCCATATAATCTTTGTAGACTGATTGAGCTAAAAGTTAAGTTTTAGGCCTGTTTGAAAAAAGAATTTGTATCATTAAGATCTACACAAATATGGAGCAAACTGTCTTTGATCAACCTGATATGTGTGAACAAAGTGTGTGTGCGTGTTCATTTCATGCCCGAGGGATGTGTGGGTTAATTACATTTTGGGGGTAATTTACAGGGCAGAAAGATTAGCTGTACCTTGCAACTGTTTTCCAAAATGCAATTCTCTTAGCTGTGGAAAAAAAATAAATGTTTCCAATATTTTCCTTCCGAGATAGAGACTCCCCCTGGAACAGCAGTACTGTATAGACGCGGCTGACATTAAACATTAGTGGATCAGTTTCTTCACGCTGTGAGATGAGGTGGGGGGGGAGAGATCAGGCTGTAGCAGACTGTCATGGTGAGGAAGATGTACATGTTGAGTTCCACAGGTTAATGTTCCCCTGGCTAACAGTGAGCTGTGATAATAGGTAAGTGCTGTGCCCATTACTCCCATTGTCATAGGGGAGGCTGTACTGTGCTGAGCTGGCAATGCTAGGTGCAGGGGATTACATTAATATAGGCCACTATGCCTCTCCCCGAGCGTCCACAGCACTTTGCAATGTGTAGAATGGGAGAGAGGAGGATGAGGAGGAAGAGCATAAGGAGGAAGAGGGAAAGGAGGGGGGGGGTGGTTGGGTGGGGGGGAGGATGGGCAGGGGGGGGGGTGTTCTGAGGAGCCCAAGCTCACATCAGAGCAGTAGCGCAGGCCAGCTGGGTAATGATGAGAGGTCCTGTATGAGGCTAATATAAACTAATCTGTGTCTTCTATGATCTATTTCAATCTAATCAGCCTCTTTCCCATGTAGGCCATTTGTCACTGCATTAACATGGGACTTGCAAATGAAGTTGACGACAGACAGGCTGCCGTCCTGGCCGGGACTGGCCCAATGTAATTACACCATCGCAGAAGCACATCTGCTCTCTTCACCTCTTGCTACTACTCTTCTACACTCCTAGCTCTTCTTTCTTTTCTTAACCCCTTAACAATTTCTTGGCATGTCTAAAGTACTGACTTATTCACAGCCCTACGTTGTCCGTGTAGCCCTGGATACATCATGGTACAATGTTGAGAGAGTCTTGTTTTTACCTCCATCCAGTGATTTAGCAAAGCTGTAAATACAGCAATGACATGATCACCCTATAAAGTAGAGTAAACATCTTAGCAAACAGTGTGCTGTATCGACATCTGGCAGACATGGAGTAAAATAAGCATAATTAGGAATCAAATCTGGCCATAAATGTAAGTAACCTCTCCTTTTACCCGTGTTTTGTGTTGTGTTCACTTGCGAAATGAGAAAGCTGTAGCTGCAGAACACATGAAAAAAAAAAGTGTTTATTTTTCACTAAGTACCACCATACTGCTGCTGGCCAGAAGCCATCAATGTGTTTTGTGACTGTGTGAAACGGAGGGCACAATAACAAGTTCATTTCTGGGTGAAATAATTAAAAGACGGCAGATATTTTGGCAGGTTAGCATTCACAACCTACGGTTATTTCCAGTCAGTGCAAAATGGCAGCGTGCGATTTGAAACACTTCCCTGTCGAAATTCATGTCCTAACATGTAAGAGAACTATTTGTTAGTGTACTAAGGGAAGTACGTGATTTGGAACACAGGATTAGTCTGCAAACTTTGGAGTAAAATATCTGCTTTTTTAGTTGTTAAATACTTCACTATACACTACTAGTTGCGAACATTGTCCGTGTGCTGTTTGGTAGGTGTGAAGTCGTGTGCAGGTGGAGCCACTCTGCTGAGGCATCAGTCTGCAAAACCAAAACAATGAGCTGAAAGAGGCTAAAATTATCTGCAGAGCTGTCATGAACTGCTAATTCAGGTGATCTTTTTGTGAACGACTTGTAACTACTAACTAACAGTTGATATAAGAATATTCACAAGTGCAGCTTTGTAACTTCTTATCAGTGGCTCGGCTCTCTACTGCACTGTACAAATTTGTACGTTTTTTTACTTTCAGCTTTACTGGATGAAATTTATTGCTGCTCGAGCAGAAATCCCTGCTCTGATCAGGCCATGTTGACAAGAGCAATTACATCATAATTTGATCCTCAAACATAATAAAGTGTCATTTATGTACGGTGCACCATGAATCTGACAAGACGTGATTGCAGGGTCACTCTTTGTCTCACTTAATCATTGGCTCACTACAGTGCTTAATCACTCTTTTTTTCTATCTCCACTTCATTCCCTCCTTCCCTCCCTCCTTCTCTTTCTCCCTCCCATCTTAATTTTCTTTCTCCCCCGTCTTCCATGGCTTCATTCACACTCTCCTTCTCCTCCTTTCTTCCTTCCAATGGCATAATTATCAACGTGGTCCAGAAGCTGTCAAGGGCCCATGTAAGAATTTCAAGGCGGGCTCCCTCACGCAATTATCATTTCACACAGTCTCTGAAGTAGCTAGTCAACAATAATACGCCATTTTCTTATGATAGCTCACCTTCCCACCTTGGGTGTAACACTAATGGATTTAAGTCATACCTATTTAATTTACATTTATCATCTTTGACATGTTCCAAAGCTAAATGTGTATTAAAAAGTAAACAATATTTTTAACCCATGACTTAAACCTATTCAATTTGGTTGCTTTATTCTCCAAAATTGCTAAGGAAGAAAGCCTGCTGGGAAAGCCTGATCTGTTTGTCCAGTGACCTTGTTCTCTGTCAATCTTCATAACTTTCATTGACATTGTGACGTGAATTGTATTTAGCATGAAGCTCTTCAGCAAATGGAGAAGAAGCAAGAAGAATATGGAAAATGTGATTGCATGAATGAGCGTGCACTTTTGTTTGGAGAGTTTGGGGCAAGAAGAGGAGCCCAAGAAAAATATTTGCACCAGGGTCAATCACAATTATGTTACACAGCAGCTTCCTTCTTATTCCTTCTCAACTAATTTACATCCTTACATCCCTCCTCCTTACCTTTTTTTTTTCTTCCATTCACTGTTTGATAACATGCTCATCCCTTTACTCCCTCCCTCTTTTTCTCCATCTGTTCTTTTACTTGCTTCCTTCATCCATCCTTGTCACTTTGTCTCCAGCTTCCTTTTGTGCTCTTCTGCCTCCAACATTCTTGCCAGCTCCTGACTCCTCTTATCCCTCCATGATACTCTCCTGCTCTCAGTCCCTCTAATGATGCACTCTTTTTTTCACATTTCTGTTTTTCCCTCTCTCCCTCCCCTTCATCCTCATCTTTGGTTATCCTCCCTCCCTTTCCCTGCCTCACATATATTATTCCCTCCCCAATCTTTCTCTATACCCCCCCCCTATATTTTTCTCAACGTCTCTGTCTCTCTCCTTCTTTCCATTCACTCTGAGCGATGGCTCTATTGATTCTCTCTGTGATGATATTGCCCAAGGACAACCACGGGGCAGAAAACCTCTTTAACTTACCTGAGTGTCTGTGTGTACAGCGTGTTGTGTGTGTGTGTGTGTGTGTGTGTGTGTGTGTGTGTGTGTGTGTGTGTGTGCGCGCGACCAGAGGCCAGTTTAACTTTTAGGAGTCATCACTAATCACATGTCAGCAAACAGCCTCTGGCCTGTGTGTTTCTTTGGGTGTATTTCTATTTAGTTGTGTGGGTTTTAATCCCTGCCGAGTGTCTGCAGGTATTTGTACATTTTGTGCGAGGCCAAAAGGTATCTGTGTGTTTTCACGCAGCTGAAGAGAAGATAAAAAGAAGCTCTAGGTTTTGTCCTCTAATTTTTCTAATCTCATGTTGGGGTGTGGCCACAAATCTCCAACCGGCTTCATGGCCAGACATCAGAAGCTATCGGTCTGTGTTTGTGATAATTTCCCTGTTCTCTCCCAACTCTTGGAAAGCCTTCTGCACTGCTGGCTTACACAACGGGTGGACGACTGCCGTCAAAGATGCAGATGCTTCTCATGTCAGCCAGCTTGCGAGTGCAAGCATCTACAATTAGGGCAACACACACACACACACACACACACACACACACACACACACACACACACACACACACACACACACACACACACACAATAAATCACATGCAAATCAAACAAAGACACAGACAAATACTGGGACATGATACATATCCTGACCCTTAAACACATGTGCACATATGCACACTCAGATCAGAGGAGATACCACAGAGGGAATAAACAATAAAAAAGCTGAGTATGCAAACTGACTTTTTTCCCCCTTGGTGTACATTTATTTAAGTTTGCTGACATTTTGAGCTGCGCAGCAGATATTTATTCAATTCACTGAAAATGAACCTGCAGTGGTGGCTATTGTAGAGATTCCGCCTTGCGTGCAGCTATCCCGCATTAGTGCTGCAGGATAGCTACAAGGAAGCAATTTGTTTTGGTTACAGTATTTCCCCGTAAGTACAGCAGTGGTGTGGAAAGCATTTCAAATGTGTCTTGCCCAGTTCATCTGCATTCATCCCCATGGGCTGCATTTAATTCAGTTACATAATGTTGAGCTGTAAAATAACTATCCATAAACCTCCAAACTCATTGAAAACATCCAACAAATGTGCTGAATAAGCAAGAATGAAACATATCCATTCAAAACTATAAATTAGGAGCATAAAATAAGAAACCGTAGCACCATTTAACCTCCCATAAATAAGTATTCACATCACATAGTTAATTGCTTATGTTCCGTACTCAAATATTTTGCAAGATTTGTGTTGAGGTGTCCCTTTACTTGAAATATTGCTGTTCACAGATACACTTTCACAAGTAAATCATTTGTTTAATATGAAAAGGAAATAATTCTCTCTTTAAATCATCCATTTTGCTTTTTAGCTTTACTAGAAATTATGTTTTTCCTTTTTACTCCTGCAGGGGTTGAACATCACAGTTCTGACCGCTGAGAGGTTCACTGAGCAGCTCAAAGCCGCTGCCTCGCTTTAGGCCACCTTATATCTGGTTGCGGAGGGAACTGCGATAGTCAAAATATCGCAATTAAGTCAGCTACTTATGCCTTCAGAAAAAATTCTTTGGACAAAATATGTAATAATTTTTCTACGAACTGCCTCAGGGGTTTGGAAGCAAGAGAGTATTTTTCACTCTCAAATATTTTCCAAAAGCTATCAAAGCCTCACCTCTAGTGTGTGTTTAATACTTTCCCTTGTTTGTGATGAATCATTTACTTTTATACTGTATAATATAATGACCTTTTCTTTCATTCTATACTCCAGGAGCTGTCAACTTCATTCTTTCAGTAATTTTCCGTGTGTGAACCTTTGGGATCAGACGCATATTATAGCGTATAATACAGCAGGATGTTACAGTACGAACATTTGCTTGCACGCCGTTGCTTAAAGCTAAACGTGCCTGACCCAACCCATGTTTAATTTGTAACTCCTCCTGAGATACAGTGTACTATAATTGCTCTGAACCGCAGGCAGTTTGGCTATTTTTCGAGGATAAGATAACACGGTTAGTGAGGTCTAATGGAGTTCCTGGAGAGAGAGAGAGAGAGAGAGAGAGAGAGAGAGAGAGAGAGAGAGAGAGAGAGAGAGAGAGAGAGAGAGAGAGAGAGAGAAAAATGAAAGACAAGGATGGAGAACGTGTGTGTTATGAGGGGAAAACCCTCAGTCTTTGCGTTACTCATGCTGGGGGCTGCCGTGCACCCACACACAGCGAATACACACATCGCCAGACATGTTCCTAAGTCTCTGCCGGACCGCATATGGCCCCACACACACACACACACACACACACACACACACACACACACACACACACACACACACACACACACACACACACACACACCATGTGGCCGTGCACACATGTTCACTCTCACTGTACTAAAACCAATAAGACAGAGTGAGATACATAAATTCTTGTCAGTGGTAGCAGCTTGTCCCATGAAGGTCAGAACGTTGGGTTTTTTTCCCCGTGTGCCTGCCGTTTGACAGATCCCCGCTTACTCCATCTACATCTGTGCACAGCCTGCTTCTTCCTCTTTGGTCTTCGTGCTCATTTGTCTCCCCTTTGACTACTTGTTCCTCATATTCTCACATCACGTTGCTGCTTTTCATTCATTCCTCCTCCTGCCATCTTGCTTTTCATTCATTCCTCCTCCTGCCATCTTGCTTTTCATTCATTCATCGTTCCTCCCTATAAGTTCTTCTCCAGCTTATTCTTCCATCCTTTTTTTTTTGGTTTCTTTGAACTGAAACTCCCTTTACTTTTTCTACTTCCTCTTTTCTTTTCTTTTGCCTCTTTGACTCTCTTTTTTCTGTCTCCTCAGTTCCTTGCTTTACAGTTGCTCTTTGATCCACAAACTTCTAATCATTGACACCATTGTTTTTAAAAGGACTGTCATTCTCTCTTATTCTCTTTTCCTGTCACACTTGCCTTCTCTTTCTGGCCAATAGGCAGCAAAAGCAGGGAAGTCATGGCTTATCTCTAATGATGAAACAGACACAAACACAAACTTGTTTGAGCCGCACATTCAGGTGGTTGCCTCTAATCCTATCATCATGATGACGATGACCCCCCCCCCCCCCCACACACACACACACACACACACACTGATTATTTACACTACATCTCAGTATTTGCTAGTGTGGGCTATGCATGTGTGCGTGTGATCTAAGGGTGCTCTGTGTGTGTCTATCAGACGCAAAGCTAATTGAGGTCATTGGTGGTGCACATGCTGAAGCAGGGAGATGGGAATAAAAAAAAAAATCCCACAGCTTTGAACCTTCTCTCTGCTCAGCACACAGCCTTAAAAAAAAATCTCCCCTTCTCTCTCTCGCTCTCTCTCTCTTTCTCATCACACACTAATAACACACATACACACACACACACACACACACACACACACACACACACACACACACACACACACACACACAGTCACAGTCACAGAAAAGGCACACACGTTTAATTTGTGACCAAATAGAAGCTTTTAATCCTCGGATTTCAGTGAGGCTGTGTGTTTACAGTGCAGCATCTGTGTGTGTGTGTGTGTGTGTGTGTGTGTGTGTGTGTGTGTGTGTGTGTGTGTGTGTGTGTGTGTGTGTGTGTGTGTGTGTGTGTGTGTGTGTGTGTGTGTGGGGCTGTCTTTGTAAATGAATATGAGGGTTTTATAAAGGTGCTCCTATGAGGTATGGCCTGAACTGAAAATAAATCAGAGAAAGCTACATCCTCGTTTAACCTGGGGGTGTTTCTGTCCTTCTATTGGTGTCAATAACACACACACACACACACACACACACACACACACACACACACACACACACACACACACAGATCCAATAAGACCTCTCCAACCCTCTCTTTCCCAGTGCTGTAGGGGCCACTGATAGTGAGTGATAACCCATTGAGGAGGGGACATAAACCAAACTGTCAGAGTTCATTTGAAGACCAGTGGTTTCGCACAACTCGAAAAGGTTTCAAAAGTCTCCTGGGAACGAAGCTTTATGTTGGAAAACACACATTTCCATACGTGTAAGACCAAACAGATTTCCAGTCCCACAAGAAATGAAATGTTTTAGTCAAATGTAAAAGTAGTGGAAAGGGTGCCGGTCCCAAGTCAACCCATTAGCTTCTTTACCTTTCATTAATTTACAGCCTGTTGTCCACATCCAGAGGCAGTAAATATGTCATTTTCCCTTCAACAATTGTTGAAACAGGAACTCAAGTGGGACAAATATCAAAAGCAGTCATGTCGAGTCTCCCGGGATCTATACTTCTCTTTCGATTTTCTCCATCGTATTGTATTTAGATTACATTTAACTATTAAAGTATATTTCATTTTTAAAAATATATTAATAGTTTTTCAATAAAAATAAAATGTCTTTCCTATGTCTACTTGTACAAGGCGGATGAGCTGCTCGTTCTGGGAGATTTTCAGCTGCTGCTGTTGAAAAGGGTGCCAGTCGGGCAGAATCACACTTTACAAACATACTGCGCTTCAGTTATTCTTTTAATTCACCCAAACTAGGAAATCAAAAATTTTGTTGATACTGATAACAGTATCATCAAACTTCTACAATATTGAGCTTCTGTTCTCTTAGCAGTGCAGAATTTTAAGCACTGTGATTGGATGTGTCTCACTAAAATGAATAAGTGTTCACTTCTTTAGGTATGCAAGCTTTTGTCTTTGATTTGAAACGCTCCCATTGCACCCTAAAACCATAATAAAACCACCCCTAAAAATCAGTTGGGCTATTTAATATTTAATTAAGTGCGTGGTTTGGTTTGAGCAACTTTTTTGTATCATTTGGGAAGTTTCCACTGAGAAGAGATTTTGCTATTTTCAATAAATTTGAATAAATCCTTTGATACAAGTCATATGCTTGAGATAGCTTAACAGGGCACCAAGTTCAGCAGACTCATCGTGACACGCAATGACCGATATCTGATGACTGTCAAAGCCAAATGTCATTTCAGTCTGGTACAATTAAGTTCAAGCTTTTTCCAATTATCATTCTGTCACAGCTGCATTAGAAAAAGACAAAACAGATGACGTCTACTCGTGAAAAATGTTGACGTTTAAAGCAACATTTTCTAAAAGGTTTTATTTTATTGTATTTTTGAAGACCGCTATAATTCATCAGATGTGTAATTATATTGACAAGACAGAAAGCTAGAGGTAACTGGACTGATCGTGTTTACTCCAATCAAGTCCAATCAAACAACACTGCACATGACGGAAAGTCCTTACTTAGGTCACAACAGCTAAATCATCACCATGACTACTGAGTAACTCCATCCTTTGCTGCAGTCTGATGTGTACAAGATGCAGCTAAAAGCTATGGAAAATTTCCAGCAACGGGATTTTGTAATATTTTTTGTAACTAAGCTATAAAAACATTTCATGCTGATAATTCAGCTGGGAAAGTTTTATATCCATCTCAGTCTTTGAAGTGCTCTGAAATAACTTTCATACATTGCTAACTTTCTGTCGATACAGAAAATATGAATTCTGAAGAATTTGGAAAAAAAGATGCATCAGTTCCCAGAGACAAGTCTCCATTAGTGATGCATCACCTCCATGCACTGTTGCATCATTTCTTATGTACAAGACAATTTGGCTCATCGATTAGCAGTCAGTCTGCAGAGGCACAAAATGCACAGGGCGCTCAGGGTCACAGGGAATGAACTCGCCAAGGGCTCAGAGGAGAAACCATATCGTAAACTGCTGTAGCCGCCGGCGCGGGGCGCCACCCAGCACAATGATGACCGTTCATCATACAAGCAGGACATTAATTATAACTATTCATAATTAAGCTCTAAACTGACAAGCAATGAATACTGAACGCACGAGGAAAAAAAAAAAGGTCAATACTTTAAACAGAATATGACCGAGATGCTCGCTTATATGAGACACATTTGAACTCTCATGTGTTGTACCGTTTACTCACAAGAAAACTTAAGGGAAGATTGTGTTGTTGGTATATTGCTCATATCATTACCTTTGCTATGACAAGCTATATTCGGTATCAATAAAACCATAATCAATTTCCAGGCATCAAGCCAGTTGGAAGATGTTTATGATGCCTTTTTACTATCACACCGAGAGCCAGAATAATGGCCTGCTGGGTGTGTTTGTTTCATAAACAGAGCTGTTTATTGATCCACTCGTGTGAACGGAGAACTCAGACAGGCAGGGGGGAGGGGGGGGGGGGACTGATTCAAAAGTAG
Organism: Embiotoca jacksoni; assembly: GCF_022577435.1. NCBI lineage: Eukaryota > Metazoa > Chordata > Actinopteri > Embiotocidae > Embiotoca > Embiotoca jacksoni. The sequence continues at coordinate 9,990,484 of NW_027185318.1, read as the reverse complement.
CCGCTAATGAGAAACGTGATTTCATCCCGCTGAATGTAATTTGGGAATCCTGCTTGACATTGGAAAAATTGTTTGTCAAGTAAACAGATTTGAGAAGCATTATGGTAACAGTGCAGAGGTGTATAACAAAGCCAAACAAGAAGATTGAGTTGGCTGCATACAACAAGTTCATTCATGAAGCTTCCTCTCCATTGGACCCAATTAACAGCTGGACTTGAAGGGAATCAATAATCCTGCCATGGAAATTCTCACATCAAAGACAGAAATATCTTTTACTGTAAGGAATATAAAGTAGATGTCTGACTGACTTGTAATTTAACAAATTTCAAGCAATCCAATTCATTCCTGCCGTTCAGAAACAGTCGCAGTCACTTTGAGACTCGGTTTATTAACCGCAGGCATTCATTTCCAATATATGTGATCATGGTTGCTCCATGAAGTCTTTCTACTTAATGCTACCTTATTTTACAAAATGTTACTAAATGCAGCATTGCAGCCAACGGGGGCAGATACTTCAGTTGTTGTAACACCTTGGATCATAATCCTCTCTGAATAATGACACTTGAGTCTTTGATGAATTTGCTCAGTAAATAATCTGAAGATACAAGGAGCGAGATTTACAAGGGCACGGCAAACAACTTTAACACAAGATGTGATCGTCCTCAAATGCCATAAAAGGGAAACTCTAAATCATCTAAAAGCCATATAATTTCCTTACAGCCAGCCCTGCCTCTCTTTCTTCTGCAGTCACTGCTCTCCATTAGATTATAAAGGCCTCTACTCTCCTCTTCTCTCTCCCCCCTCTCTCCTCTCCCTCTTCTATTTCAAAAGTACTACAATCTCAGAAACAGTGTACGTTTATTTACTTTCATGCAGAGACTAAGTTCAGTTTAAGTCATTTAATCTCATTTCTGTGTGGTAAATATGTACAAGAGCCAGCAGACGGTTAGTTTATAGCATAAAGACAGGCAACAGGCAGAAACAGGTTATTCTGGCTGTTCAGAGGTAAAAAAAAAACAAAAAAACTTATTTGGTTAATTTGTGCAAAACAAAAAATAGAAGTATAAAATGCAATTTGCCAATTTCCAGTAGCCTGGGGTTACCAGACTCAAATTCACTGCGTGAATATATGGGTGGTTACACTACATTGGGTATTGTTTCCAGTCATTGCATCCTAATAGGTGTAGACCTCAGGTTAATGTTGAAACTATTGGAGCAGACCATGACCAATCGGCATTGACCACCACATTAATATAGCCTGCGTTCCAATATCCATACTACAATACTATTTAGAGTGCAAGAAAATGATTTAGTATGTCCCAGTACATTGTAAGTTAAACGTATGCCAGAAGTACCAGGATGTTCCACTACATCCGGTCGTATTTGGCTAGAATGGAGGAGGAGGAGCGCTACGGATCGCAACGGATATGCCCTTTAGGGTCAAAGTTCAAGGCACATTTTTACAATGAAGTAGTATGCCCCAATTGTATACATACTACATGCAACAGTACGCACTTATCAAGGGTATCCGCAGTGTGCACTAAAAGTAAAAAGAAATGCGATTATGCAGGGATATTTTTGCGCCAAAACTCACCAAGCTGAAAACAGGAGAGAACCTCACTGTCTATTTTTATTTACCAAAAATAGGCCTACTTCAGACTACATGATATGCTAATATGCAAAAAAAATTCCAACACAGGAGAGTCGAGTAAAGCAGATTAGAGGGCAGTTTAGTCGATCACAGTAAAGTAGAGCAGAGTATAGCTGTGTCTTCACCCCTTTCAAGAAACATTTATAATATTTACAGCTCCCATCACAAGCTTGTCATGCAAGTGGGTAATTTCAGCCTCTTCATTTCCTAAATTTCAATTTATTTCTTTACATTAATTATCAAAATGGGTTTGAGGCTAAAAATATAAATATGTATTCATATTAATTCAGTTTGAAAAATATGTCCCACTTAATGATCCAGCTACACACAAGGTGACAAAAAAAAAAAAAAAAAAATCCATGTTATATAAAGGGGATAATGAGACAGTGGACCTGCTGGGGCAGCCAAGTGATGCACAATAGGTTTGAAAAGCCATTTGTTAGAAATAATGGCTTGTTGTTGGTCAAAGTTGGTAAAAAACTAGTTCTTCCTCACATAATGTTACCGATGTGGAATTAAGACAGCAAACTGTGTCTCTGCCCTTTTCGAACTTTTATTCTTAACTTTCTTCCCAAACCCTTCAGACTAAACAAAACTGAACAAGATTTCTCATCACAAGCAAAAAACATTGAGACCAAACAGAAAGGCTGCATTTGGCCTCAAGAAGCTGTGTAGTGCAACAAAACTTTACATATAGACAAGAAAGAAAGAAAAGTACATAATATTGTTACATTGAAACACAGAAGAGATTAAAGGCTCTTGCACAGCCTGCCCATAGATGAAAATCATTGTTTCAACTTTTGGAAAACTTTACATTACAATGTCTTTTTTTTTTACTCTTTTTGAGGGATTTCGGGGACATCGGTAAATTGTAGCGTCTTGCAATAACTTGCAGTGGACGTCTGTTAATGGCAGCCAGAGAAATAACCTGGGTCACACACTCAGACCCTGAACTGCATTAAACTAAAGATTTGTACTGTAATGAGTAAAGTAATTTCAAGTGGATTTGATCAAATTTGTTGAAATAAAAGTAGCGTTGAGGAATCAGTATCAAGGTCAAGATATCTGTACTGAGGATTTCTTTTTTTTTAACAAAACCAAGCCCTAATAGGATACAGTAAAAAAAAAAAAAAAAACTGAATTTGTAATAATTGTTGGGTGCACTTAATCAACTAGGTTCATAAGGGGCAATACAAAATACAAGGAATATGCACACATTAGTACATTTCGGAAGACTGAAACAGCCATAACATGATTTGCCTGTACGACCATATCTCAGTGCAGGTGCAGCATGCAGGATCGCCCCCTAAATGTGGTCAGGAACATCTTATACAGCAACAGAGAGCTGAGATAAAGCAGATCCCCTGAATGCTTCCACATATCAGCATTGCTGACAAAATACACAGTGATGCCACATAATGAATATTGACGGACATGCATACACACGCATGCTGATTCTGTATCATACTGAAATGCAATGATGCAGTCCATATATGGATACATATACACGCACACACAAGCACACAGGCCTACAGAGGCTAAGCAGCTGATGACCCTCGGCTAGCTCTTCTTATCAGTCTAAGCCGGTCCTGGCTTAAGGATAAGCAAAACGAAACGACTGGAACTGACACCTTGGATAGATTTAGGAAATATTGTAATGCAGAATATCTACAGCCATAAATGATTAACTCTGCTATTTCACAAAGTATTTTGGAACGGCCTCCTAAACACCTATGTTAAATGCTTGTGCCTCGAGCTGTCCTTGCCTGGTTGGTGACATACAAATATGTCGGAAATTGCACCCATAGGACTACGGAGAATATTTCCCCCATCACAATGACATGTTTTTTATTACAACTCGCTTAAAAAATAGAGGAAGTAGTCAAGAGCTTCTTTGGCCTCTGAGGTTTTAAATTTTTCATTCGTGTATTAAATTTGCCAAAGACAGATCAGTCAGTGGATTGAATCAGAGGGAGTAAAAAAAAACAGTCCTCGAACTTCTCAGACACTTAAATCCCACACGAGCAGAACTCGCCAAGGCATCACAGTCATTTCAGCAGCCAGTGGTGAACTCGCAAATCCCCTTTCTTCTGCCTCTCGCAGCTTAGGGCTTCAGAGCAAGCAGAGTGGCGGGCTAGAGCACGAGCCTTTGAGCAATTCAAACACACAACTGGACAGATGAAACAGCCTCCATGGTGGTCCACTCGCAGGTAGGCCTGTGGGTGTTTATGTGTTTGTGTCCATGTCGGCACTTGTGTGAGCATACATATATATGTGTGTGTGTGTGTGTGTGTGTGTGTGTGTGTGTGTGTGTGTGTGTGTGTGTGTGTGTACAGATTTGCATGCCTGTGTTCACATTTATATGTATATACATCCAATAGAGTGAGCTATTGTGCGAGACTCTCTGTGCCATTTCCTGGTGCCTGGCTCAGCGCTGATAAGGGCGAGATCCTCTCCAGACTTAAATACAGCGCAAATTGAAGAGACAATTAGTGCTCTGTTGTTTTTACAATCAATAAAGTTGCTGCAGCACACTTAAGACAAAGAAGTCTATTGAATTGGTATGATGAGGGTTCATTTGTTGTCACGACAGCCACTTATACAAATGCTTTTGTAACAGGTGTGCCAAGTAACAATTGAGTCATTTTAAGCTAAATTGTGTATTCCACGACCATCGAGTAATTTATGGAGTTCAAACTGGCAGCATGACGTTTGATTTATCTCCTGCTAGCTTCAATATCCACCATCAATCTCCTGTGTTGGACAGTCTCCCGAGTCTCATTAATTGTCATCCCTGGCCACCTCGACGTCTACTTTTATAATCTGTATTTCCCAAGCTGCTTTTCTGTTGTTCTGAAAACCAACTGGCCCCAATACTTATCATAGTTGCACTGCATCAGATACCAATCCATCTCCTCTCCCTAAAAATAAAAGTTCCTCAAATGTACTCAGCTTCAGTGAGGTGCCTTCCCCTCCTGCCCTCTGTCTTATCCTCCACGTTCCTCCTTCCCTCCATTCGTCTCCGCATGATCCCCCCCAGGCCAAGTTCAAACTGTGAATTACTAAAGTCCTTGAGAAGCCCTGATTCAGACAATTCAGTGTCAGCTGCGCAGCCCTCCTGCATCCCCCTTGTGATCCCTGCTCGTCCATCTATCCTTCAGACAACTCCACCTCTGCTCCTTTTTCCTCCTCCTCACCTGCTCCTCTGATACTAAATCACTTCCAACAGTTATCTCAGCCTGCAGGAGGGAGGAAGGCGAAAGGAGTGAGGAAAGAGAAGGAGTTTCAACTAAAACAATAACATTATGTCAGCTGCACAACAGGGACAGCAATGCTGATTTTAAATTCTCTAGGTTTCCACATTTTTACCCCCAATGGTTCTGCACCATCTGTTCTCTTTTACAGAAGAGAAAACTAACTTAACATAAAAGGATGGAGGGTAAACTGTAACTGACAGCAATTTATAATTACTAATAACTTTTCAAACTTAAATTGGAGGGAAAAACATAATTTAATGAGGTGAATAAATACAGCAGTTATTGTGTAAAAGTGTGTGGCATGAACGAGCGACATCTGTAAAACAAGGCAGAGCAAATCAAAATGGCGCAGGGTGTCAAAAGTACAGATCCATTTGGCAAGCCTGCTAATTGAAAAAGACATCGATGGTGATCAGTTTGTGAAATGCCAAGCTGCCACTTTGCCAGTTTGTTAAATGTGGTTTCAAGAATCCATTTTCCACGACAAGAAAATGATTAAATAGGAAGTCTGATGTTTTATCTAAGAACACATCTAACTCCTACATCTAATGACTTTTGAGTCAGTAAAGTGGTTGTGATCAGAGTGTGTCAGCCAATATGGAGAGAGAAAATGAAGCGAGGAAGGAAGGTGGCAGCCGAGTAAAGAAAAAAGAAAGACAACAATCAGAACCAATACTCATTTTAAACTCTGCTTTGACCCACTGGGTTTCCACACATTCCTCTTATTCTCTGCAGTAGTTTTGACAGACAAAGCCTCTGCAATTGTATAAAGGTGTAGCGAAATGTGTCATCTGTCTTTCCTGGTGGACCGACGTCAACCTCACTCTCCGGTGAGATGCTACTTGTGTGACAAACGGCCCCGGGGCACGCCAGCCAGAACAGATGAGAGGCGGAGGGATGCGGGCCATTTTAATATTAGGATGATGGAGACGCTGCTCTGGTTTTTCCCCACTGACAGGGGCCCACAGCCAGATTGTTTCTTCAGTGAAATGAATTAAGCTCAATCTCCCTCCACGGGAGACAGGAAGTTTACAGAAGTGAACAGCACAATAACAAAACTAGCGCAGGTGCTGCCGTTCGGACAGAAATGATTGATGAGATGCGAGATCAGGATTTCCTTTGGCAGGTTTTTCTCAGGCCTGTCCTCAAATTACAGTATCGCAGCTCCTTGCTGCATTGTTTGGCATTTGCCTTGAGTCTGGTCTATTTCACATAAGACCCGGCTGGCAACTCCGTGTGTGTGTTTCTAATCTCTATTTATCCAAGGAGGGTTTGCTCAGCACTCGGGCTCTTTTCGCAGTGGCACTCTGCTTCACATTTTGTAGTTAAAAAACATTCACATCTCTGCATTTTCAAGAACACTTAAGAGTTATAACATGTCAGCTGCTGAACAGTTTCAAATGAAGCAGAAAGGGAATAAGCGTATGATAAATGCTTGAGGACGTTTTGATAGTATTTGTTAAGGGAAAAGAGGGTATTGACTTTTAATTTTTTTTTTTGCTGCCTGTGTATCCTTTGCTTGTCTCGCAGTCTCAAGCAGCGACTTTCTACATTCAAAATTTTGTAAAGATGTGACATTATGCAATCATTGCAGGCACTTCGGGACGGGCTGGAGGGAAGCGTGTTTCATTGGCTGGAACTTAGTGACAAAGCCGGAGTGATCTTAAAGCGTGTGGTGGTAAAAGTCATTAGGATTAAAAGGGCCAATCAGATGCTAATCGGCTGATCTCGGGGGACAAAATGTGAGTCTTGTTTGTCTATTATCGTTGAAGCTATGAAGACAAGAAGGAGGAGCAAATCTGGGCCACACATACTGCATGCACACCCCCACACACAACCAGCATAAGAGGGCAGGTGTACTAGATGCCCTGCCATGGCTGACTGACTAGCTGACTGGCAAGGTCACACCGATTTTGGATGAGTATGCTGGGCATCACTGAACCCAGCACTGACAGGGGAAGAGGAGGATGCACGTGCACGCTTGCAAGCACCCACACAAGCCTGTGGGGATTTCTCTTGCCTTATGTTACACACACACACACACACACACACACACACACACACACACACAGACACAGACACAGACACACAGTCACTTTCGAGACACAAACAAGCAAACACACACACACACACACACACACACACACACACACACACACACAACACACACTGAAATGCACAAGGGCAAAGAAGCTTCCATGATTAAATTGGTTTATTTAGGAGGGGGAAAGCAGGGTTGGCAGTCAGGGAGCAAAGGCAGATAGGGCGTAAATATATTTAAATGCATTTGTATGGTTGTATGGAATAAGTAGGGGGGACCAGGGTGGTGTAGGGAGAAGCTGGTAAATGCAAGTTTTTTTTAATGATAGCATGAGGATAACTGAGGCAGAGGGACATATAGAAAAGCACCGTGACAAAACATTGATAAGAAGGTGGGTAATGAAATGAATATTTGCAAGTAATTTATATTAAAAGCTTAATGCGCAGAAATGATCCGTGCACTCTATGGTGTGCTACACATTAAAGTGCATTAACATGTACACACACAAGCACACACATGGACACAAACATACCAGAGTAACAGTCAGAGCTGGAGCGGTTCCCAACTGCCTCTTTGACAGGCAGCTCAACCGCATTAGCAGAAACAATGGAGCACTCAATCTTATCCAGGTTCCCCGGAGTGTCCCAGAGAGGGGCAGTGGGGTGAGAGGAAGGAGATTTAGCCTAATATACGTGCAGAGGAACGGGGAGCTTGGGCTTGAGCTTGGGAACCTGTTTCCACAGGCCTGTCTGTCAACCGGTAATTGAGGAATAGCAAAAAATGGAGTGGTGGCTGAGTCAGTGGATAAGTAATGATCTTCTCGGGTCATTGACCCCCCCCCCCCCCCTGTCCATTACAGTTAATCTAATCTGAAAAATAAACAATGATATTCACCTACTGTAAGAGGCAATTCTGGAGTGGGTCAGCACTCATGACAACGTGTCAGCACTCATACTAAGAAGTGTCAATTGCTGCCCTGAAAGACAGCAAAAGCCAGTTGATTCCTGTGGACCAGGCACAGCTGCTTTAAATGCCCGACTGAAAGAATTATATTCAGTGTCTGACTGTTTTTCTGCCTGCCTGTCTGCCCTCCCCCCTCCCGCCCCCGTTGGTCCTTGGGTTCAGCAATGCCATGATTCATAAAGTTCAAATGGTAAATACCTTGTTCAGCACAAAACGAGCAACATTAGCAAGTATCTGGAGTTGTATTCATGTGACCAAATAAGCTTCAGCCCAGTATTTGTTCTCTGCAGTTTAATCTCAGTTTTGGTTTTCATCAACACCTGAGGGAAAAATAAATGCACCTCAGAAGTGAACTGGTCAGTTACTAACTTAGTCTCTCATTTGGTGCTGTAGGGTGCTGAAAACAGCTGCCTGTTGTGCCAGGAAATAAGGGTTAGGAGTGCAATAATGAATGTGCAGTTGTGGGTCATTACACCAAAACAGTGAGCTGGAAGACATAAAAACGCGGGCCATATTTCACTGCGGGTTTATTACTTGTGATTAGTGGAGACTTTTCGTGGACATACACCGACAATATGCTTATTTACTTTCTGAAACAACGCTGTGTATATATTAACATGTTCATCTTAGCTTAACATAAAGAATGGAGGGTAGCAGCCAGCTAAAGTTCCCTTTAAAATAGACAAATTAAAAAGTTTACATGTGCAGCTTACACAAACAATATCTGTAGTCTAAATAAGTTTGTTTTACAGTTGTGGGTGCAGACATTTCCTTTTCAGGCAAGGAGTTTCCCCATCTTCAGCCTTTATGTTAACCTTAGCTGACTTGTCCTGACTCTGCCTTTAACACACAGACATGAGGTTGACATCAATCTTCTGATACAACTCTCTAAAATATTACTGAACATTTCCCAAAATGTTGAAGTATCCCTTTAAGTGACGTGATGCAAAGCTATAGTTCACATACAGCCCGACTTCAACTCAGTCAAGTACTGCAGAGCGTCTCATCAAAATGATGTACGAGTCGTGACATGGCTCCCTCTCCCTATACCTCTCCGTCTCTCTCTCTGTCTCACTGGCCAACATATTTCCCATCTCCTATATTAGATAATGCACAGCCCACCATGTAAAGAGCAATAGATTATTCTATTCCTGGTGATAACAGAGGGGAGAGGGGAGAGGGGAGAGGGGAGAGGGGATGGGCGGGGGAGGGGAGGGGAGGGGAGGGGAGGGGAGGGGGATTATAAAGAGCAGAATGATGAGGAGGCTAATTTGAGCAGTTCGAAAATGCTGGAGAGAGCGAGAGAGAGAAATAGTGAGGGCAGGATATATATATATATATATATATATATATATATAGGGTTTCAGAACATGTATTTTGGAAAATAAAATGGCCCTTTCTTAATCCACTCTCCTCACCCCTGCTACCTACGTAAATCTCTCCCCAGCACTAATGAACTATTACAAGAAATACCGGGAGTATATTTACTGTGCTGACAGTCTGCACTCCTGAGTCCCCAGAGGGCCAGAACGAGTTATTTATCACCTTCTCTTTCTCCTTCCTTGTTTCTAGTTGTAACTTTCTTCTCTCGCACTTCTTCAGCCATATGGGGAATGACACGTGTATCTCTCATCTTCTCCCACAGAGCGACGGGGCCGCGCCGCTCTGTTATGTTCTGCGTGGTGTAGTTAGCAGTGCCTGTGGTGATGTATTGAGTGTAATGGCCAACAGCGTTTGTTGAGATTAATTGATACTAATGGCTAACACAGTTAGCGGTGAGTGATGGCTGCTACACCGCAGACACACCGGCGGATCAGACACAAATCAAGTTGCGACGCGGCTCCCACTGCAGCAACATGCTCCTTCTGTTCTGTCATCTACGGTGCAGTCTGGAACAAAAAGGAGGTGTGTGCGCGACCATAAAGCAGCACTTTGGCCACCAGTCAGATGAAAGCTTTAGTGGAGGGTTCTGATGCATACTGTGAGATCCACTCTTTGGCAGCCAAATGCAAAAAAATTATCATTCAAGTAAAAGGTAATTGCTGGAAATTGGCTCTGTTGTCTATTTAAAAGTGATAAACGACTCACAGTCGCAGCAGTTTGCAGGACACCCAAAAAGTCTTGTTAAAAATTAAGCTGTTGTGCAAAAGTTTACATGCAAGAACAGACTAGAATGAGCATTATGCATGCCAAACGGGCGATGGCAAGCTCAGGTAGCTACATTATGACAGGTGGTGATGTGAGCGATGGATGTGCATACTACAAGACAGAAGATGTAAGCGCAATTCATCTTAATCGTGTCTTTGCAAAAAAATCCTGACAAGAGATGCATGTTAAGGCCATGGCACGGAGCCAGGGATATAAAATAATTTCCACCAGCACAACTAAGAAGCAACTTAAATTTGGAAGCTCTGAGCTCACGTATATTTGCAAAAAAGGATTTTACATCACAATGCCTTTTATTCAAATATAGAAATGTCAGCAAAAACTATGTCGAAAATTCTCCTAATATGAAAGCTTCAGTTTTACTCGGCAGAACTTCAGCATAATTTTTTGGGGGAATCGAGTGTTTCTTAGAGATCTGCATGCTGTAAAATAACCATCAAGCCCACAAAGGCCCGACAGAGAAAGCTTCTGCACACAGAAGGAATCGAAAGCTGCGAGCTAAATTATTTTCCCTGCTTCCGATTTTCAGAAACACTAATCCAGATGGAAAAGTTGCAGGTACACATGAAAAGTTTTGTTTGCAAATGAGACAAGTATTAAAAAAATAAAGAAATCTGACACTTTATCTGCTTGATAGCACTTTAGTCAAAGCAGCTGTTATGTGTATTTCACAATTAAATGATGAATACTGTATTTTCTCAAGCGATCAACTGTGTAGCACTTTGATTGAAACCTCATCAGTTTGAGTCACGTCACTGTTGCACTGTGCCATAAACTGATCGTCCTCTCCTCGGCTCCTGTCTCTTGTTAATCACAGAATGTGACTTGACAAGTATTTGAAAAAGTACCCATCATTCCACGAGGTCAGGATGACTCATCTAGTATGGCTGCCGCTCAATCACGGTGGACCGGGCCTAAAAAGGTTCCCTACTTAACCCAATCGCTCTATCATTGCTCCTCCTCACCTCCCCACTCATAACTCATTCTCTTCGAACGCAACCGTACCTCTCTGAACCGGACCACTAGTCTTGGTTTGCTGAGACAAAAGAGCATGTCATTGCTCTTCATCTCCTCTGGCTGCCTGACTGACAGTTCTGACAGCATGAAGAGGGAGCAGAGGAGTTACTCTGTCGTGCTGCCTCTCTTCTGTGTTCGGATGCCTCTGTCCACACACACACACACACACACACACACACACACACACTCTACATGAACCCCTCCCTTCTTTCCCTCCCCAGGAGGGCTAGAAACCCATCATCCTTCGATGTCAGTGTCACTGTTGCAATCCTCGACACATTAGCATAATATTCCCATTCCCTTGCTGCCTCACTCGTCCGGTATCAGACAAACAGCTCTGGGAATCATCATGGGATAGTCTCTGCTCACGCTACTTCATTTTTTTTGGACTCTCTATCCGGTTTGCTCTCTCATTCTCATGCATACACACAATTTTTCCATCTTTGATTCAGTTATTCTCAGACATCCATCCATTCATCCATCCATCTCGATCAGAGGCATGAGAAGATGTGAGGAGAAAGACAGAGAGCAATATTTATATGAAAGACTAAGATACAGAGTTATGGTGAGAGAGATGAAGTCGAACACTGCTTACATGGCCGACTGGCTGAATCCACCAACCTCAGTGATCTATAATGTGCTCACATTTTACCATGTTTACACTAATATGACAAACACACACACACACACACACACACACACACACACACACACACACACACACAGTGTCAAGGGTTTGAGATAAACACAACCTGCATACATACTTCACATTAATAAATGTTAGACACAAGCTTCACCCTCAGTAAAAGCATAGCCATGTGCAAATCAAAAGGCAGATAATCAGCTGGGGGCTGTGTAAGGGCTGGAGGTTCAGACCGAACTGATGTCAGGGTGTTGTAATTGCCTGAACGCAACTAATTTCCTCCTAACGCGAGTAAAACTCAATTACAATCTTAAAGGCACTAAAAGAAGCAAAAATACTGGTTTAGAACAATCTGTAGACTATTCAAAAACATAAGGAAGCTCCACTGAATGAATATGACTCAACACCTCCTGCGGCGAACCCCAGTGAAAGCCTCAGTTGATTATCTCCAGTGGAAGGTTTTCATTTAAGAAGCAGCGTCAAGAAATATTGAGCATGCTGACACAAAAGCGCCGGCTGAAACTTGTGTTTTAACGGCTTTTTGTCTCACTGATACAATATAGTCTCATTCGTTCCTTTACTTTTTACCAATTGCACCTCGTTGAATTAAAACAAAACAAAACAAAAAAAAAACATGCAGCCGGTGTTAAATTTGAATAAGGTAATACTGTTGAAATGAAGCACTGAAGTGAAAAATTGCACAAACTTCCACTGACCTGAAAGTTAGAATAGATACGTACAGAGGAACAGAGCGGCCCTTCTAGAGATCAAGATTTTTATCTATAATTGTTTTTGTGCACATAAACAAAAAAAGAGTGAAAATACCTGACGTGCTTATTATACCCAATCAGAATAACATCAAGATCAGTTTTGGGTCAACAGACAAACAAGAGGACACAATTGCAAAAGGACAACACATTGGAAGAAGTGGGGCACACGTGCCATTGCAGTCGGTGACCTTGTGCAGGTATCTGAAGCGTCTCTGTCTTCCTCTCAGACTGATTGCTATGCTGCTGCCACGTCACCGGACTGATGTGAGTGATGGAGGACTTACTTAACTCCATCCTGCAAGGACGGGGAGGAAGGAAAACAGCTGAATGTCAACTATGGACCCACTGCTGTGCTGTGTCGCCCCCTGTTGATGACTTGGACTATCAATCAGTGGTTCGGGAGAGATTTAGGGAGCTCCATCAGGATGCATATTGTGTAACAGCAACTGACTAGCCAACATTGCGTAGCCAGAAATAACGTTGGGTGGAGGCATGGAGAGCAAAAAGAAATATGGGCATGCATCCAAGAACATTTCACTTCATGAAACAAGAACACTTAATAGGCAAACGTAATCTTACTTGCAAATAAAAATACACTTTTTAATAAATTACACCTGGTGAGGTAGGGAAACGAGCCTGGCACTAATGCGCGCTTATCTGGGAGGATAACGCGCGCAGGTGGGCTACCAGACGCAGGTGGCACAAAGTACACAAGTAACAAAGAAGCGGTAAAACAATTCAACAAGGCCTCCAGACTCAACACAATAACAGCCAGGCCCAATAAATACAGCCACTGCAGAAAGTCTCCCAGCTGCACAATACACGCTGGGAAACAGCAGAGTTCAATGCACAATTACGTAATTGTGCAATTTTAATTACGTAAAACGGGTAAACCAGCAGCAGATATGATGGATGTAAACATCTTACCTGGGCTGATTGCATTGAAATAGCCCCACTATAATCCACTCTGATCTGTTGCGTTTCAGTGAACAAGAAGGAAGGATACACTCTGTATCACCGCTGAAGCTCAGGTTTATTCGACTGAGAGGAGATATCACTGAGAGTTTGTCATGTGCGGGGCCCGTAGGACATAAATCATCTCGGAGAGTGTGTCACTGCAGTTTAACATAAGGTCCAGCTGGCCGCTTCAGGTAGAAAAGTAAGTGCTTGCAAGTTGATTTGGCCTGAATTTGCATCAACATTTGACTGATCAGGGGAAATGAATGACCTAAATTTGAACTTTTCAACTTCATCGTGACCTTGTCACGTGACGAAAGGAGGTAATTTACTTCCGTCCCACTGCTCTGAGAAGAGCTGTGAGTGACAGACAGAGGAGGATGGACAGACTTACACAATGTGACTGCCGCCTTCGAGAAACCGAATCGCTATTTATTAAGTGGTAAATAAGACCCAAACAATCGCCAGCAGAAGTACTTTATTGATCCCCGGAGGGGAATTGGTCATTTTACAGGTGCTCACATTCTAGAATTGAAATTCATAGTGAAATTACACGAAAAATAGAAATGAAAAAAGAGCTATAAAACATGTGCATCAGAGAAAAATTGAAAATTAATAAATATTTAAAGGCCAGCTTTACATGTTTAGACACCCTGGGTTTTTTTAGAACTTTGATCTGGAAAACATGTACGATTTGTTATTAATTTGATTTTCATCAATTCAAATTTAAAGCAGTGTCTTCTAAATCCTGTGATTGCATGGCTCTGAGCTCACATGCTGGCCATACCCAATAAACTACTGATGACGAAAACTGATTAGTACTGACACATTGATGTTATACTTAGATAAATAGGGATTCAAAGTGGGTTATAGCTGTCGTGCAAAATGCAGTGTCATTGTCTGGCTGGACATCTGTGTGAAAAATATAGCAGCTTCAGTAACTATGTGTGTGTGTGTATATGTAATCATAAAACATCATGAAAGACAATAAAGAGATAATGGGTAAAACTGTTGAGTGGTGGTACATTTCTTACTGTGTTTCTTCTCAATTCAATTCACATTTATGACGCTTGAAGTAAACAAATACCGTGTGACCAGTAGATGGCAGCAGATTTCTTATTATCTATTCTCTCTTCCCAACTCAACCAGCGACTCACTCAGTCAGCCAACAGGCTGCATCATTTGATGCAGGAGAGGGGCAGTGCGCTTCCAGTTTTTGGAGGGACAATTCGTCTTTTTGTCTCCGTGTAAAGCTCAGCATCTGATTGGCTGAAAGTTTGAGAGTATTTTTTTTTTTCTTTTACTGAACTCCCCCTATAAAACCTGTGATGGTGTTAAAGTTTCAATCTTTTAAAGTGCGCAACGGAGCACATTGTATGGAGTTACGAAATTGGAGGGCAAAAGTAAACGTTAACACTGGATTAACTTGTGTGGTGGAATATAAATTCTAACATCACATTTAACGCTGTATCTTTTGGCGTATTTAGTATTTTTTTTTTAATTATTCTACTCAGCATCCATTTTTAACAGTTTCTGAACTCGGAACAGGTGATCTTTACGCACAGTTTGTACCATGGCGAACTCTTGTCTCCAACTCAGCGGCTTCCTCCTCAGCTGCCTCGGCTGGCTGGGCATCATCATCGCGACAGCCACCAATGACTGGGTGACCACATGTAAATATGGTTTGAACACCTGCAAGAGGATGGATGAGCTGGGAACCAAGGGACCCTGGGCGGACTGTGTCATCTCTACAGGACTTTACCACTGCGTCTCCCTCACCCAGATCCTGGACCTGCCAGGTAGACACTGCTCTGTGTTCTCTCTCTTGATGCCATGCTATATGAATAATCTGTTCTCTTCAGAATTAAAGCATGTTTAAGCTGTAATTTCTTGGGTTCTCGGTTTTTGTCCCTATTGTCCATGAACATTACCCACAAGCATAACTTTCTGATGGAACTTTATCCTTGTTTCTATAGCCTACATCCAGACGGCTCGTGCCCTCATGATCACAGGTTCAATCCTGGGTCTTCCAGCTGTGTTGATACTCCTCATGTCCATGCCTTGCATCAGCTTTGGCAATGAACCCCAGAGCTCCAAGAACAAACGATCCGTCCTGGGAGGAGTGCTTACATTAATAGTTGGTAAGAAACTTTATTTCATTCAATTCAAATATTGCAGCTTTAACAGTTTGCTGGATAACCACTGCAATGGCTAGACAAAATGTAAACCAGAGCAGGATGCACCGTGATACTGACATGCCCACACCAACATCTCTTCCAACCTTCCTGACTCTGACCTCTTTTAACCTCGCCTGAAATGCTTACAAGCTGCTGAGAGCAGAGGATGTTGAACATGGACATCTTCCTCCCTCTGGTTGACACATATGCACGCGCTCGCACTCACACACATATATGTTCCTGTTCCATCGAACCCTTCCCCCCCAGATCCCATCGCATTCCTCTCCTCCACCTACTCTTATCCACACCCTGCCTTTGTCCTGATCCACAAAGGAACTCCCGCCCCAAACTGCCCAGTTTACTGTGCTTATAAATATTTGACTGATGCTGCAGCATTTTACAGCATCTGTGTCCCTGAAATGAAATTTTAACACCCGTTTCCACATCATTTTACTTTTCCACTGCCTATTTTTTTTCACAACAAAACTAACAGATGGATATATCCCCAAATCAACACCATAATCAGTCCAAAATACTGTAGCCTTAACTCCAACTTTAATTATTTATATCCTCTGAAGCATCATTTGGGAAGATTTCAGTCAACATTTAACTTATGGACTCATTTCTTTTCTCAATCTGGTGCAGAATAGTCACAATTTACTGGTATTATGGTTTCACTCTGTTGTTCTGTTTCAACTTCTGTTGAGTACTGGCAAGAACCCAAAATGTACTGCATATGTCCCTGACTGCCGTACAGGGAGTTCAATATTTGTACAGGTTCCTCTGTGGCTTATGAAGCTAATATTATTCTATCCATTATTTCTTCCAATCTGTCATTCCCTTTTATCCTGAAAGAAGATAATAAAATCGTAATAGCTTTATTTTTCAAATGTTTCCTCTCTCTTTCTCTAACTGTTAAAGACATTTTCAAAGATTAAAATAGGACAAACGTATCATAGAGTGTTACAATGATCCATCTTTTTATATATTTTATCACACCATTAGTGGGTCAGGGTTTGTAAAGCTACTGCATGTGTAAGGTCATATAGTACATGACTGTATTCCACTGTGAGTCTGTTGATACTCGAGTCGCCTGTCCGTCTGGTTTTGTAGATACTCATGGAAAGTCCTAGAATACAGATACATACAATGTTACAAAGAGCCTGACAAGCACACACTATTGGACGAACACATTTTCTTTACGTTGTGGCTGCTGCAAGGAGTTTAGTGTCAACCCATAGCTCACATTTTACATGCGTATCTGTACTCTGTACCACCTTCAACACTCAATTATTTATCTAGCCATGGTCATTCACAATTAGTTTTTGCATGCTGCACCGTTTTGCATCCCTATTTATGTTATGTAATTTGCCATTCAACACTGTGTGGTCTTTATTGTAATCAGCAGCACCTTTTTTTTCTTTTTTTTTTAATCCCAAACTTAATTTTTTTTCTGCCTCTTTCCCTTCAGCGTTATGTGCTATGGTGTCCACCGTCTGGTTTCCGATCGGTGCCCACAATGAGCATGGCCTCATGGCATTCGGCTTCTCCCTCTACACTGGATGGGTGGGCACTATTTTCTGTCTGCTGGGTGGGTCCATTGTCACCTGCTCGACAGAGTCCTCCTCCTCCCACTCCTACCAGGACAACAACCATTTTTATTACTCCAAACAGGGAGGTGGAAACCAGCCAGCCCCCACCTCCACCAATCATGCCAAGAGCGCCCACGTCTGAGACTGGAGATGAATCCCACGTTGATGCGTGAGGGACTGTGGTTTGTATATAGAGAAATATGCAGAAGAACAAAAAAACACACATATTAGCATTCAGTACAATAAAATGTAAATGAAAATGTATACTGGAAGAGAAAGAGACTCATTTACAAACTCATTCAAGTTGGTTTATGCAAAGGAAAACACAAATTCTTGAATGAGCACACAAACATACATCAAAATATAAATATACAAAAACTGTTTTGGTTGAGATTTATTTTTCCTTCAGTGGATTGTTTTTCTATCATAAAGCTAATCTTCCAGCCTCCTCATTATGTTGGGTGTGGTGGGGACTCTCCTTACTGTTACATAATTGTTCAATCTCTGGTCCAAGGTCCAAACCACACATGGCCTTGTGTACTGAGATGTTATATACAATATTAGTTCTATTTTTCTATTATGTACCTAAAGATGAAATCTTATGAGGGCCTTTTTTTTTGATAAGTGTGGGTTTTTTTAAGCACCAAATCATATCATGATTTATTGTCTTGATTAAAGCAGGGTATGACAATATTATGTTTGGAATTGAAAATGTGATCATTAACATTGTTTATGTGTTGATTTTGTTTTTGGCAGTATCGTACGACTCTAGCGAATTTGCCTCTTGAGTGATAGACTTGATTAAAATAATGTAGCACTGTTTTTTTTTTTTCTTCCTAGCCCCCACAGGATCATAATCGCGTGATGGGAACATAAATTTATGTTTTAGCCGTGTAATCAAGTCTGGGTATTTGCACTGAAATAACTTACTGAAGAGGACAATATTCAATTATTTCATCGTTCAAAGTTACAGTGCACATTTTTATTTTCCTATGTTGCTCATGTTTAAGGTTTCGATAACAAAAGGCAGCACGTGGCACAATAAATTTCAATTTAACATTTTCCTCATGTAGCTCTTAAAACTGTCAAGTATGTTTCACTAGTGTACACAAAAAAAAAATCAGTATTATGTAGATCAGCTTGTCCTGAAGGAAGGAAAGTATCCTGATATTTCCAACTCAGATCTTTACAGAAACAGTGTCAGCTACCACTATTTATTGTTTAACTGATGTGCTATTTTTGAATTTTCAACAATAAAAACAAAGTACTTAAAACTACCTTTGTATTAAGTGCAACTTGGCATTATTACAATACATCGATAGAAACATTTTCTTCCCACATGTCATTTTGCCGTCTTTGTTTTGGTGCTGAATTTAATTTTGGCATAAACACACAGCAGGCAGAAAGTGGACGGTGTATGACGTGTGTGAGAGATATATGGTAATCACTGCCTGGGAACAAGCTGTGTGTTTTTATTTCTGCTGCAGATTAGTGACAAAGACTGTTGATTGTGTGAATCTAAGCTGAAGATGATAAGAAAACATTCTATAACTCAGTGACCTCGAGTTAGATCAGCATGGAGGAGCCTGTCTCTAAGACTGTGAAAGCCACACACACACACACACACACACACACACACACACACAGTATGCAACTGAGAAAAATAATTGTGTCCAGTGTGTGTGTACTCCCTCTGTCCACATCAAGGTCACTGAGTCACACCACAGATTATTACATGACACTTTGAAACAACATGTTCTGTCTCATTGTCCTCAGTTTATCATCAAACACGCACGCACGCACGCACACACACACACACACACACACGCACGCACGCGCACACACACACACACACACACACACACACACACACACACACACACACACACATACATCCATCTACACACTGATCTCCACTCAGTCACTGTATTTCTACATATCCTTGTCACTTTTAAAAAATTTCCCCTCAGGGATTAATAAAGTATATACCTACCTACCTACCTTTGCCTCTGAGTTTCCTGGCATGCCCGTGTGTGCAGGTGTGTGATCGTGTCGGTGTGTATATTCCCTGAAATGCGATGCTGTTCCAGGCATGGAGCCATCCAGTCCACAGGAGGCTGGTGGGAGGGTGGAAGGCAAACAAGCTGTTCTGTAGTGCTGAAGGAGACATGTAGTGTTATGCTACACTTGAACATGTTGCTGTCTGTCAACAGAAAAAGCTGACAAAGTTTGAAAAGAGGCTCTGTTTGTTTAAAATCTGGGGGAAAGGAAGGGGAACAGTTTGTGAGTGCGTGTGTGTGTGTGTATGTGTGTGTGTGTGTGTGTGTGTGTGTGTGTGTGTGCGTGCGTAAAATCTGAAAGTTAGTTCCTCTTATCAGAACACAGTTGTGTTCCAGTGTATTGAACCTACACTGCCGTGGAAGGTCTTTCTTTGGTATTTCTGCCAATAGGCATGATGGCTTCCTCACAGGTTGTTGACCTCACTGCTGCAGAATAAGCCCCTGTTCTTTGATTTTGAGGGAGAGACACTCTAATAACAATTAATATTTTAGATTTTAGATTTCCACCATTGTGGAGTCTCTGAGTGAATGGCGGAGAAATGCCATTTATCTGCTTCCATGCCATGAGAAAGAGGATTAATATCACTCTCATGTCTGTTGAATAACTTTGTAGCTGGAGCCCACAGATGGTTGACTGAGCATAAACAGCATAAACAGTGGGAACAGTGCAAAACATCTAGCCTGGCTCTCTACACTGCATGGAAAAGAGGACATCCTCGGCTACATTAATAGAGACATGAAAGTGGTGTTATTTTAAGCATTCAACATTTACTTTTAGAGAGTGACAGTGTCACATACTACAACATATAGTCTAAGCTAATGCTTGCCTCAAAATGGACCTTTAGCCTGACTCCGCCCACAGCCTGAATCTTCACCACGATAATAGTCTGGAAACCCTGTTCATATTCAGGTTTGCTCAGCAATGCTGAAGGGTAGACCAATCAGCGACCAGTGGGAGTGGTTAAGTAGTTCCAACAATGGTGCCAGTGGTAGTTTAAAGGGAGTTTATCTCAGTTGATGTTGGGCAAAGACGAGGTATACCCTGGACAGGTCGCCAGTGTTTCAGCACTCCACAGTTTCAAAATCAACCCGAGGTTTACACCCATTAGGATGCAATGACTGGAAACAATCCTCAATGAAGGCCCGACCTATATATCCAATTTGGCTCTGGTAATACCAGAGTAGGGCCTTTATACAACAAAAGACAAAACAGCTTAAAACACACACAATGATAAAATTCCCATCGATATTTGATCCTGCCACCAGAGAGGGTTCTGCAAATAAGCATTTCTCAAAATGCACAACTATTTCTTTAATAACAAAATCAACCAAAATAGCAAGACAAATCTGCAGCAGCTTGGTTAAGAGTTTAAGAAAAGATTTGAGCTTATCAGGCCAAAACAGACCTGAATGCATTTAGCCATTTTTACCATATCTGGTGAAACGGGTGAATCATCTGGGTCATATTCAAATCAAGATTTTGTTATCCACAATACATCCACCCTTACAACCATGCATAATATCATTGTATATGTATGTATGTATGTATGTATGTATGTATGTATGTATGTGCATATTTATCTCGTGAATAAATGAGCAAGCCACCGTTTGGTATTTGCAATAAATATCTTTCATTGTTGCATGGAAGCAATATCAACAACTCAGCAAAAAAACAGTGCACCCAGGAGAAAAATAACCACACATATGGAAGAAACCTGACAAAAATGAACATAGAAAAAAAGTACGTCGTACAGATTTGTGCCAAAATATACATAACAGAAAAAGGAATATCTAGTTGTTTGCGAGAGAAGCCAATCTCAACAAGTCCAACACACACTGACTGGACACTTGGCCACAGCGAACACAGAGCACAGGAAGAACATGGCACGCCTTCTCCGAGACAAAATAAACAAATAGTAGCTGACTTTAAAAGCAATAGTGGCAATATTTGATTGTGATTCTAGTTTACCTTTTATAGAATTGTATTAAAATAGTCTCTGCATGTTTTCTGTCTTACTTGGAAACCTTCGATTGATGTCTAGACCGACCGTTTCAAAATCCTTCAAAGGAAAGGATTCAAGTTTATAAATGAGCTTCATCACTCTAGAGAGACTACAGTTGGTAAAAATATATTTTTTAGCAGTTTCTCCCAGGCCTCCTTGTGATTCAACATAAAGACAGAAAGTGAAGAATGATAACTCCACCCGGCTCTGCTGTGCACACCTTCCCGAGGAGGGCCTGTGGATGGGAAACAGCTGTAGAAAAATACTTTTCCTTTAGTTTGCTCCTTCTTTAGTGTTGTACTTTTCACTGCTGGACAAACGGATCTGATGTCGTCATCGGAGTCTTGACTAATACTTAGAATTTTGAATGAAATACTAGCAACTAGGATTTTTTTTTTTTTAGAAATGATCATTGCACTGTTGACTAAAGTCACTGTCAGAAAAAGAAAAATCTATCCTCTTGTGATAAAGTAGCTTATTAGCAGACCCTCCCATGAAAAAACTCTTAGCTCTGTTTTATCTTTAAGTGTTCACTTTGAAGAAACTAACGTCTCCTGTATGTGAAAAGTAAACAAACATGGTGGACTTTGGCTTGCAGAGGTTGCGGTTGAGAGGATGGACATATAGGAAGTAGGCTGACTGCAAGTGTTTGAGGGAGGATGTGAGAGGAGTCGCCCCCCACATCAGTGTGTTTGCTACATGTACTACTTCCTATTCAAATGGGACTCCGGTTCCCATACCTGGGTGAGGAGATTACTGCAAAGTGGAAAGATAAGTATTGAATTGAATCCAGTAAATAACGCTCTTAGAATGTATTTTTCATTTAATATGATATTAAGTTGTAAAGTAAAAGAAAGATTTGAGTTTGAATACAAACTGCAGCAATAAGGTGACATTCTGGACCATTGTGTCGTTGAAGCTTATTCGGTTGTTAAACGCCTGTTAAATCTCTCTGGAGCACAGAGGGAGGAAGGTTTCCCAGGAATAAGAACTAAGCCTGCATTTGATTTGGTTTAGTGTTCTATTATGTCTCGTTGCGATCAGTCACCACATGCAAAGTACAACATTTAAAGCCTGGGCCTCGTGCATGACGGCATGCTACACATTCACCAAACGGTCACATTGAGGCGCAGGCGTAGAACACACATCACACACACACACACACACACACATACGTAGTGTACATGCATTCACACACAGTCTCGATGCATATGCACAGAGCAGATAATAAAGTACTGTACAGTCCAGTGTCAGAGGCATGGCATCGCCTGAATTTGCCTTTTTTGTTTTGGCTGAGTTATGAATGCAATGCGGTTGAGAATCTTTTGGCTGAGTCAGGAGGTGAACTGGGTGGGTAAGGTATTTTGGCTGATTGTACAAAATGTAATATATATGTTTGGATATGTGTGAGAAATAATGTGCAAATGTTTTCGGATGTGCTCTGGTTTTTATTTATTTTTTCCAAGCAAATCACCGCACGTTGATATTGGACAATTGGACATAACCTCATATTACGTTAAGTGTGAACAATTTTTTTAAATATCAGTTCCTCCATGTATACGACTTACAATGTGGTTAACATATTGTGGTCATACTTGTGGACTACACTCCCTGCTATGCTGTTACCATTCCACATATGAGGTGGGGGGTTAAACTATGGCTAAAGTTGGCTGAGTTTAGGTAAAGATTATGTTTGCAGTAAAATACACATCCTGTAATTCCCAGTAATAAAATGTAAACTCCCAGGTCACTATAACACTTAGGTTTTGTGAAAAGACATGACCTTGGTGCCACAACCCAAATCTCCACACCTTTATGTTTCACTTTACTCCAGATAGACACAACTTCTCCCTCCGTTGGCGAGCTGCAGAATCATTCAATATGAGTGTAAATCCTTGTGAAACTAAGCTGTTTTTGGAATCAAACATTTCACAGGCCGACACCAAAGGGCCTATTTTTATATTTTCAGTTTTCTCTTCTGAGTGCGGATGGTTGTGAGAGGAGCAGAGGTAGGGTGGGGGTTTTAGCGTGGCATCCTCAGATTTAGTGCATTAGACAAATAAGGCTTCCCTGGAAAGGGACTGATGCAGCAACAGGGGGCGCGAGGAAAAAGGTACAAGGAGTACAATCGGGGAAGATAGCAGCAGCTATTGCAGAAGCACCCCCACCCTCAACATAAGAACATAGCAGTGTGCTATTTGGTGTGCGCCAAAATCCCTTACAATGCCATGAATGCGTGATTTTCACAACTTCTTAGTGCAGCATCAATGTCGGTACCATGTGAAGAGTGGGACTTCAGCACAAGCTACATGCAGAAAAAAATAAAGAAGCCAGGGGCCATAAGGGAGGCCCACTCATACCAGTCTGGGCCCTGTGGTTTCAGTAGGGACCACAGGGAGAGGAGTAAATGCTCCGGCAACAAATCAGAACAGCGACAGCAGACAACCTTAGGTGAAAGAGGAGCTAATGGATCGACAGGCCATGAACAGATTGCTGTTACAAATCCTGACTGAAAACCAATCCCGACACTATCACTTGTGACTTGGAGTGGTAACTCCCTGATGACAGGTCCTGATGGATATCGAGTAGATGGAGGAAGAGGTGGGCTGGAAGAGCAAGAGGAGAGGCGGAAGTAGAGGATATGCAATGTGGAGAAAGAGGGAGGGTGAAGGGGAGGGATTCAATTTCAGTTCACTCAGTAAAAGTAAGTCTGAAAAATAGTTTGCAACTCATTACTTGTCAGTTAGGGACTGCATGAAAAGTACTGGTGTCCGGAGAGTGGTTGAAAAACATGGTTCAACATGAAGTCTACCCTATAATCAGCAAAAAGAAAAAAGAAAACATTTTATATCCCTAATTGTGTTTTCTCCACTGGGAGAAAAGATACAAACTAGGAAGTAAATCTATTTTCCGAATTGAATGAACCGAAAGTTAATTCCTTCCCGGCCCTGGCAGGAATCTCAACGACAGAGAGACAAGCACACAGAAATGACTGAAGAGAAGATATGACATTTATCACAATAAATCCTGCAGGTTGTGAGTTAGGATTCAACCTGTTCTCCTTTTCTTTCTGGTACACAGTCTATTCTCTCCTCTTTTTTTCTTAGGTAAACTGATGAGCATGAGATCCTTTGCACAATGATATGCTTTGTTGCAGGTGAATTGGTTTTGAGCTTCATGCTGGGGCAGAGTGGGAGGAACAAAAATACCTACACATACAGAATAAAACACATTTCATACACACATCAATGGAAAAGGTGGAGTTCGTGTGCATACAGTACATCCTCTCTCTCTCTCACTCACACACTCACACAAACACACAAACACAGGCAAAATTAAAGTAGAAAACAGACATAATCAGAAACTCACATACAGCAGATGAAGGCACTATTGCAAGCAAAGTCCAAGTACTATTTGTGACAGAAAACATCAACACCCTTTTCCAAATCCACTTCTGAGTCCCTTGGGCTAGATGTTAGGTGAAACATAAAGCCGTTTTGTGTTTTTGTGTATGTGTTTTTTAAGTGCATGTGTAGACATTTTTTCTCTCCATTGGAAATACAGTGAGCAGAGAAAGTCAGACCTGGCCTTCGGAAGTCATTTGGACTCAGCATGCTGTCATCTAACTTTCTTGTCTGTGTTGAAACGGGAAGAGAGGTGCTGATTCATCTATCACATTTCATCACCCTCTCCACTCCTGTAATTCTTGGATATAAACAGTTAAAAAAAAAAAGAATTGCTCAACACAATGTCCTACATTTCAAACCCCAGTGATCCACATTTTTATTTTATCTTTTGCTACGTCCGGACTTTTTTTTTTTTATCTGGCCTGTCTGTGTGTGGGATGTGGACTCCAGTGAGTGAATAACAAGTGAATGTGTCAAGACACTCATGACCTTGACGTCCACATTTGTGTAGGAGCGCGGTGAAGTAAGGTGACAGAAAAGCTGTTCCGCTTCCAAGAAACAATCTAGCCCAAGGGTGAGACACACAAACAAATACACACACGCTGGCATGCATGCATGCATGCATGCGCACACACACACACACACACACACACACACACACACACACACACACACACACACACACACACGCAAACATCCATGCACTCACATACTGTTCCCCTCCCTTTCCCCCGGGCAGCAGACAAGGCAGTACATTCAGGGTAACACAGAGTCAGTCCCTTCAGAAATCCATCGGGTCCTCCTCAGCGAGGCCGTGATTGGCGACGGTTTTGGCACCGCTTTTCGAGGGCGTCCCGTCGCTTTCAGGTTTCGCCACGGGGGCCGAGGTCTGCCCTTCCTTCCAGGGCTCAGTGGTGGGAGGGTAGAAGTCATCGTCGAAGCCGCAGAAGCCTTCGTCCACGCCTTGGTCGTAGCGCTGGTAGGTGGAGGCATGCACCTCGTTCTCTCTGGCCGTGATCTCCAGCTTGCTGTTCCACATGCCATAACCGAAGTAGATGAGCACCCCTGAAGAGACATGAAAACTTGTCAATATATTCTAGATTCAGGAAGTTTATTGTATTGAAATTACGACAACAAGAAACCACACCAATAAGAGTAGCACAAAGCTGCTGAGTCAGTTTGTGCAACAATATGTACACACACGGGAAAAAACAAGCAGACACAGCATTTTAGAGCTTGTGGCACAATTTTAGGAGCTGAAATGCAAATTTCTAATCACTAGTAAACTCTCCATCAACTTAAAAACAATTCATCCCACTCTGAGTGAGTCAGCAATCCCACACACAGTAAAATAAATTACAAATGTCCACTAGTATGTGGGTACAAACAAAATCAGATCTGCTGGGCACCAGTCTGCATGATTCTGTCTTTATATGAGCAGTGAAAAAAAAAAAAAAAAAAAAGGAGAAGCAAGACTTCAAATACAAGACAAATACAGATGAACAGGACTGATACAACTGAAGCAGGAAATAAAAGAAATATGAGCCTTTCCTGTTCTTCTACAAAAAAAAAAAAAAAAAACAGCAAGTATACGAGACCCACACCCAAGTTTACTGCCCATTTTCAAGAGAAATGAAATGAATCACTCCATTGTTTGAGATCAATTGAGCTGAGACATTGTTTAATATCAAAACATGGTCAGTTCCCATCTGTCCAGGATGGCAGAAATGGCTTCCTGCCTTCAAAATGACAACAAAGAAAACAAAAACGTAAAATCATTCAGGAAAGTGGTCGCTTACCCACGAAGCACCAGATTGAAAACCGTATCCAGGTGATGGCAGACAGTTTGAGCATGAGGTAGATATTGACCAGCATGGCTGAAGCAGGTACGAAGGGCACACAGGGCGCCATGTAGGGCAGCCGTTTTGGGTTCTCTGGCTGCTGGAGGATGATGATGACCAAAAGGGCAAGGATGAGGATGAAGACGATTAATAGCAGCAAGGCCCACCAACGACCCTCCCCGATACTGCTTGCTCCTGAGGGAAAAGAAAAAAAGAAAAATAATTAATGTATGCTTACGTCATACTGTAAACATGAAAGAGGTTGTGTACTTTTTCTCACCAAAAATTATAAAGGAGCAGAAAGCGAAGATGAAGATGAAGAGCAGCAGCACACACACAGTGACAGTTTTCCCTGTGGCTGGAGTTGGCCTGTCCATCTTTCCCGGGAGGCCCAGTCGGATTCTCAGGGTATAGTAGCGTGGTCCGATCAGTTTCTTCAACCGCCGGGACATCCCGCCCTCTGACTCCTCTGCTTCAATGCCCGTGGTCATATCCACCGTACCGTAGTTGGGGTGGCTGGCGTTGTATGCGGTCTTATCCGGTTTTCCGATCAGCATCTCGTTGTCACCCAGCGAAGGCAGGTTCTTGGCTCCGCAGGTGTTCGTGGGTGGACCGCCGTACTCTTCGCCCTCGCTGGTTGGTGAGCAGACGTCTTTCTCGCACTCGGCCAGGACGCCCTCCTTCATCTTGTTGTTCTGCTCCTCGGAGAGGAAGTTCACGAAGCCGTGGATGTCGCCCTCAGGTTGATAACGCAGCAGGAGCACACAGAGGCTCACCTGGAGAGGAGGAGAGGGAACTGGTTTATATAAAATCAGAAAGACTTGACTGCCCTATCAAAAAAAACAGTTTGTCATGTGCCACAAGAAGAATTATTTCAAACGTTTTGTTCTTTAGCAAACAACATATGCAAGTTTCACAGTTTGCTTTTTCTTAACTTCTAATGTATGAACTGAGCATATGGGGCACTGTGTTGGTTATGACTGGGCATTTGATTGACTGATTAACAAGCTGACTAGAACATCCAGTAATATTTAAATGTAGTTGTGAGCTGCTGGTATTATAGATGCTGCTAAGAGTTGCTGTTTACATACATTTCCAGCTATGTCTTAATTCTGTATAAATCGTGTATTGGAGGGATTAGTTTTCCCGGGAAAAATCAATTTCCATGTGCAATCCTTGAGAGCTCCTTCAAAGAGCCGAACCTTTTTCAACAACTCTGACGGTCCAACCATTTAAAAGAAAAAAATAATCACAATCTTTTACATAGTGTAAGTGCCACTTGAGACAGAAACTAAGCAGGAAAACACAGCGTCACTTGTTTCATAAATAAAAATAGCAGCTGGACAATAGATAGCCCTCCACCAGGTTATAAAACACTGAGAATAAATCTGTCATACTGGGAGATAATATAGTGAGTCACCTGCATCAAGCAGGCACCCCTGTGGTGTACAGTGTATCTATGTTTCCACCTTCATTACACTCACCAGGGTATAGGCGAGCAGGGTTCCTATGGACATCATCTCTATGAGGTCTCTGAGGCTGACAAGGAGGGACAACAGGGCAGCCAGGAAGCCAGACACCACGCAGGCTACAGCGGGGGTCTCTGTGTAGGAAGACACGTTGGCCAGGAACCTGTACACACACAGAAAGATGAGCAGACTGCGACTAAAATGCCTCCCTCATTTACACTGATATGAAAAATAAACAAACACCAAAGTACTGTGTGAACTGACTTAAACAGCAGGCCGTCCCCTGCCATGGCGTAGATGACCCTGGGCAAGGGAAACAGGGAGCCCAGGAGGGACACAGTCAGTCCGGCTATAGAGCCCACTGCCACAATGTACTTTGCGAACATGCAGCCGTGCACGGCGAACATCTCCATCAGCGGGGCGTCTGTGTCAATCTCATTGTACGGTACCATCAGTGTCAGTATCACAGAAACCTGGATGGAACCCACAAACACAGAATTGGTTAATTAAGAAGATTATTCAGTTATAAACTCCATCTTTGGAAAAAAAAAAGTCAGATTTCATCTGGAAATTTAATGAAATAGAGGAACTCTACTGTCAATGTTACCAGGTTAAATAATAATAAAAAAATGTTGTTGCCATTATGTGTAGAAATATAGTATAATAAAAACTGTAGCAGACACCTGTTTTCACAGGAAAACAACAACAAAAAACTCAATGAGAAAAAAGATGACGAAGATCATGTCATGTGGCCAAAAGCTCCAGAAGAGCTACTGAATAAACTTTGTGGTGAGATTTTTCTTATGACTTCATCAGAATAATTTGACAGATGCTATGAACATCCTCGCAGTGCACATAGCATCGCAAGCAAAATGTTCATTCATCATGCTTCTCTTTTATTGTGTGCGTGTGTACGTTTTTTTTATCTGTGCATCTGATGTGTCAAATCATGCAGGGCCATCTGTCACAAATGCTGTGCTGCAAAGAGACGGATTTGCACAAACAGATTACAGAACGAGAGGAATGATAAAAATAAAAAGACTAGCCCCTCACAGAAACGAAGATACAGAGATCAGTATCTCTGCTTAGTAACCCTCTGCCCTTTAACCTTTCATCCAATCTAGGCACAGGCTGCTTGACAGTGCGGCTGAACCAGTCAAGAGCTAATCTAGA
Source organism: Embiotoca jacksoni (assembly GCF_022577435.1). Lineage (NCBI taxonomy): Eukaryota > Metazoa > Chordata > Actinopteri > Embiotocidae > Embiotoca > Embiotoca jacksoni. The sequence continues at coordinate 9,961,297 of NW_027185318.1, read as the reverse complement.
GGGAATCCTACAATAAATCCTTGTAAACATATTCGTTTGAGAGAGCAAAGCTGATCCCAAACTGCATCATACATCGCCCATTTCAGCAAGCTGACAGCTAGTTTTCAGTTTGCACATTCATGTGACTCCTCCTTCACGACTGAGGGTTCCCCAAAATCATCTTTCAACATAATTCACTTCCTTTCTGGCCCTACATAAATATTCACTGACCTTCAATTTAAGAGCATAACTGTGAGGGAAATGCTCAGGAAAAACAGTCAGTGGGACCACTGAAGGAAAATGTGTATTTTTACGAATCCTAATTTAGGTGTCGCCAGAAAATAAACGTGTCATGGAATGTGTTTAATGACTGGAGATTGAACTGCAGCAGCTAGATGATCCGCGTGGGAGCAGAGAAGTTATACCAGACAGATAGATCAAAGAAACATGGAGCCTAACAGAGGCTGACAAAATATATTTTGGAGCACAGCAGAGGTGATGTGGAGAAATAGATGCAACTGGGAGACAGAGAGAGACTTCGAGAGAGAGACAGGGATTTACAAAAAAGAAGTAGTGAAGTTTTGAAATTGATGCAATCTTTGCCCGAGGAGATGCTGAAAAATTGCCTATTTCTGATAGGCTGCAGTGACACAGCACCCCTAGCAACAACCATCCAGCACACATTAGGCAAGTTGGAAGGCTGTGTGAGCTGAATACACAAACATCAGAGGTGAGATACACACCCACACAGTTGGTGTGCAGGAGGAGCATCATCACACTCGATCTTTCCATCTTTTTTTAGAAGCTTTCCAACATTTGGGGCGACACTTCTAGCTGGGATTCACAGGTAAGGAGACAAGGACTGAAAGCCATCGCCGAGGGTGTGAAGGCGAAGAATGAGAAATAAACCAGCAGACATAGGTGTTTACATTTTTAGCTGAAAGTAAAGATCGTGTCACAAAATAAAGCGGACAAAGTAAACAAAACATGGACTGAAATCATAGATGAAATGGCACTGCTTTTGCCACTTGTTCTTCAAAATATTGAAATAGCTACGTAGGTGTATGGAATAGAAATCTGTTCTGTGATTATAGCCTACTGTCTTCCCACAGTTGATGTGATCATGTTTATTTGTGAAACAGAAATTGAATTTTCAGACATTGAGTCACACAGCTAATTCATTATCCCACCTCAATACTTGACTGTGCATGCCAAAAAAATTATAATTGACTATGACAAAAATGTCTGGTTCGAACAGTGATAGTTTGAGTGACAAGAATAAGCATTTTTTTTTTAAATTCTATTTTGTTCCCAGCCCACTTCTTGACGCCCACACATTCTTAGAGAGAGATAAATCTATATACAATACGTTTATAGTGTCTGAGGTAACTTACGGAGACGTAGGCAGTGAGGCAGGTGATGAGTGAGGCGGTGATGGCGTAGGGGATGGAGGTGTTGGGACTCTTGGCCTCTTCCCCTGTTGTGGCGATGATGTCAAATCCAATGAAGGCATAGAAGCAGGTGGCTGCACCCTGCATCACCTGCAGCAGGGAGGAGGAGAGAGAAATGATGGCTTATCTAAAGGTCACAAAAATATGGCGTTATAAGATACAAACTGTCTTGTTTACGTTTGTGTGTGTGTGTGTGTGAGAGCGTGTGCGTACCCCTGACCAGCCAAAGGGCAGGAATCTCCCCTCGTCCCAGTTCTCTCCATTGACAAAGAAGAGCCCGGCGATCATCATGAACACCCACACGATGAGGTTGATGACGTTCAGCACGTTGTTGAAGCCCACCGAGTTCTTCACCCCCAAAGCCACGATCACCGTCACCAGCAGTGCAATCAGCAGCGCCAGCATGTCTGGGTATGACTGCTCTCCTTTACCTGGAGAGGAAACACACATGCCCAAACACATGTAGTTGTTTAAGACAGAGATGATTTTTTTTTTTCCAAAAACGTTGAAGTTCAAGTGGACCATTTATTAATTAGTCATCATTTCAACATTAGTGTAGACTTTTGAAAAATTCATTTAAAACAATGGTAGTACTTTCACTGTCACCAGCACAGTGCAAAAGAATTAAGAGTAAACAATACATTGTGGACAAAGGAATAATTTTAGTGTTTGGTATCTTAAGACTGATTATCAGACCACCTACAAACAGAACTCTCTAAATTTCTATAACTCTTAGCAATGGAAACAGATTTATATTTGGCACACCAACAACACTATATTTGTCAGGTAAGCTGTCATACATCATGAAGTATTGTATTGGATTCATAAGAAAGATACACTCCACTCCACCTCGTCACTCAGCACAGCAAAATAGTTTCTCATTAATTACAATTGATTCTAACTGAACGAAGCACATGATCCACAAGAACCCAGCTCATGTATGTTTGGAAACGACCGAAATATTTTTTGAGCTAAATTCCACTTGTTCCCAGGGGCGTTTTCCAGCAGGAAAGGGAAACTCTTAACTTTCCATGAGGATGTGGAGCAGCTGGCCACGCTGCTTGTCATGTGACCACACACACACTGACACGCTGTCAGTGGCCAACAGGAAGTCACTGACGGGGCAGTGTCACCCAGATAGACACGCAGCTGGCACACATGAGCTATAGTATTACACCAGATTAGCAGGGAGCTTCCTCGTGGTTCAGGTTAGCGGGCTGGAAAATTTATGGTTTGTGTTTTTGTGGTTAGAAATTGAAGATGCGACGGTTGCTGCTACTTTGGATAATGGCATGACTTCCAAAAAAAATGCTGTTTGAATGTTTCCTGGAATCAAAATAAAAAAATAAAAAATCTGCTGTGGTTTGGATGATCTCCCAGATGGTCTTGGCTTTTCACCATCAGAATTTTTATTAGGATTTGGTGTGATTGAGATAGAGAAGGGCCAATTTGAAAGACTGATGAAAAACAGATTTTCTGTGGTAGAGATAACACTGTGCTTCTCTAAGTCATGACGCTAAGGGACTAACGATATTCAGTACAAAAATACTGAATATCAGCAAAGACAGGGTTTATTAAATTCCCTTTTTTGGGTCAACAGATTTGCATAACTGTGGTTCAACCCAGGATAATGTGTGTTTAAACCACTACAGCAGGAAGTATTTGCCTTCTACAACTAAAGCTTCAAGAGTTGAACTGATGTGATGTTCTTTCGGGGAGTAAGGAGGAAAAAGGGAAAGAAATTTATCAGAGGATCTCGACATGAAACCTTGCTTGACAGTTTTATGACTGCAGCTGATAAGGTGTGGATTTTAAAAACCCTACCGGTGCCCCGCTGCTTTCCTCCCTATTGCCAGCTTGTCTTTCACTGTCTCTATCTAGCAAAGGCGGAAGATGCCAAAAAATACACTTAAAAAACTGTGCATGCAATAACATTATATCTCTAGCAAAAACAAACATTTTGAAATAGCAAAAGCTATTTCCAGGAAGTGTTTTTCTATTGTGTAACATGTGCCACACTGCAGCAACTGTATCACTGAACTCTAGTGATGCAACGCACTTATTTTCAGTAATCACTCTCGATTATCTTCACAACCGTTTGTCCACTCTGCTTCAAACTCGGTGGGTGTGTTGTCGGGGACCCGAGGTTGTACAGTTAAAAGTTGTGCATGAAAAATCTAACTTGAGTCAAAATACAAACGGTAAGCATCAGAGCAGCAAAGTGTAGTTAAAATAAAGGGACTGGTTTGGTATGACATCAACAGATAATGACTACTGAAACATCAGTGTGTAAGTACATCTGTTTGACAAAATAGCAAAGATCATTTCAGGTGTATACCAGTTGTGAGATCATTTGTGGCAGTTACTGCCCTGCAACCACTTTGTGTCACCTTTTGTGTATTTTATATGAAAAATACATTCAGAGAAGCCACTGCGTTCCTTTTCTTTTGTTCCATAGAGTTGCTTTTGTTTTTGCATTTTAGAACCATTTATTAGATTATCTTTTACTCTGCTCTTGTAGAGAGGTTTTCCATGAGTCAGTCTCTTCCACTTCTATTTAAAATGAAGTCTAAAACAAGTGATATGTGATTGTTCCTCAAAAAACAATGACTAATTCTTTTTTCTTTTTTTTTTTTTTACTTATTTAGAAATGCAAAAACAATGTAACTTGATTCAATTGAACTGTATTAAACAAACGCACAATATATTTACAAGTATGTGGGTAAAGGAGTCAGGTGGAGAGGGGGAGGGAGGGCAAAGGAGTCGGGTGGAGGGGGAGAGGGAGGGGAGGTAATGGGTGGAGGTAAACGGTGAAGGGAGGAGGGGTTAAGGTAGGACAGTGGATGGGGATGGAGGTTGGGGGTTTCAGGGGGAAGGATGCTCTGCTGGAGCTGACCCGCAGAGCAGAAACCAGTAACGTCTCCTGTTCTTCTTCTTCGTCTCTTTTTTCTCAGTATCCTTCTGCACCTCCCCAATGTCTTTGCTCCCGTCATTTTCAATCTGTTCTTTCTCTTCCGTTCTTTGCTTGCCATTTTCCTCTTCCGCTGTCTTTCTCTTCTCCAGCTCTTTCATGTTCAAAGCAAGCTGCAGAGAAAAAGAAAGAATACGTTATATCCTGTTAAACTGTGAGGAGGTCTGAAACAAGCCGTTACGATCCAAACAGCCATCGCTGTGAAGTAAAATAACCAGTGTACCTGAAGATGGTTATTCTTGGAGTGAAGGAGTTTGATCTCCTCGTCTGCCTCGCTTGTCATCTTCCTGCACTCTTCCTCTTTTTCAGAGTTTTTCACAGAGCAGGTCCTTCTCCTTCTCCAATTCTTGTAGGGTGCTCCTCCATCCTTCATCTCTGCGAGCCAACTCCTCGCTGAGGTTTGCTTCTTTAGCATCAGA
>NW_027185318.1:9788977-9951477 GCF_022577435.1 Embiotoca jacksoni | reverse complement strand
CTCTAATGTCATATGAGTAACAGCGTGATTAGAGATGCTGTTGAAAGGAGGGCTATGAGAGTCATCCATTGTGGCAGAGTCCACCTCTCTCTCTCCGTCTCTCTCTTAACAGCAGTAATCCAACGCTCACCAATCATCTACTTTGAACAACAAATGCAAGTTACTGAACAAACACACACTCTCACATTCAGCACACCCACATTGCCTCTCAGCTATAACATCAGCCACTCAAATGATGACAGCAATTACCCAGCTGTTTAACCGGAGTAGGCCAGGGCTGCTATTGTCGCTGCACTCAGTGGGAGTATGAGCATGAGCAGCGGTAGAGAAAGCTCAAAAGGTGATTTAATTTGAGAGTGATGGTGAGCGTTGGGAAAGCCGTCACAAGTATGCTGAAAACAAATTTCCCAATTTTCTCGTAGAGGGGTAATAAAGATCTGCATGATAGCTGACACAAAACATATACAGACCGGCTCAGGTACACATAGCAGAATGTGCGTTGCATTAAGCTGCAAGAGTTTGTAAAAAAAAAAAAAAAAAAAAAAAAAAAGTCAAAATATGAAAGACAAACGCAAATGTGAGGATGAGGGAACAAAATGGATTTACATAGCAATCACAAATCTCCATTCTATAAACTGTTTAATCACAACTCCTTGCTATGTTGCTATACAGTGAAGGCAAAGGCAAGGCACTAGATATGCCTAGAGTTTATCATTATTCAAGGCCAAACAAAAGGTCTATACCGGAGGTCTCCATCCATTTCTCCTCCGAGAGCTACTTCGACAAAATGAAAGTGTCCGAGGGCTACTCGTGTTTAGTAACATTTATTAACATAGCTGAGCTCCTCTCAAACCAGCTGAATAAGCTTCTTTAAAGTGAACAATGAAAAATTTATTCTCTTCACACACATTTTGTATCACAACAGCTTAAATTCAACAGCATGTGCATGCTTTTTTCTGTATGCATTTCTTTGTTTGTCACAGGGAGAACATGCAAACTCCTCAGAAAGGCCCAGGCCCGGATTCGAACCCGGGACCTTTTCACTGTGAGGCGACAATACTAACCGCTGTACCGAAAATATTGTATTTATGTTATTTACATAATTTATAAGCCGCCGTTTGTTTTCAGCTCAGTTTGAGAGTCTCTGCCGCGTTTTGCAGGTCGCGTTACAGTCCTCTGATCTCTGTGTGTTTCATGAAAGGTGGAGACCCCTGGTCTGTATCATCAAAGAATATTCAGAAACCTGCATAAACCAGGATATAATGCTTAGGACACTCTTAAAAATTATAACCACATGCACAAGTGCACATGTAAATGCACTAATTAGTAACAACTCAGCAGACGGCTCTCACTCCAGAACATGTAGAGCAAATTCAGGCCCTCGAAAACAACAGCAGCATTTGTCTTTTGTTTTCTGCCAGTTATGTTTCATAAAGCAACTCAGTAGACTGAAAACACAAGTGATTTTTTTGTTGTTGTTACTATCCACTAGAGTAAACACCTGAGAATATTATTCCTCAAATCAAAAATTAATTTCTGAATCGACTCATTGAAGCAAAGAATCAAGTAAATATTCCCAAATTTATTCAAGGACATGATTCGGTTTGATTTCGCGGCATAATTTCATCATGACACCTGGCTCTCTCGTGTTTGGCAACTGAGCCAGAAACCAGAAACTGAATGTCAATAAATAACTTTTCACACCACGGTTCAAACATCTTGGTGACACACGTACTGTCCATATGTACCCAAACACAAAGATATACACTGATACAGACAAACAATCAGACACAGTAATGCACAATTAAAACTCAAGCAGCACTGTTTAACACATTCTCCTATGATGGTAGCGTTTGTTTGTGTGTGTGTGTGTGTGTGTGTGTGTGTGTGTGTGTGTGTGTGTGTGTGTGTGTGTGTGTGTGTGTGTGTGTGAAGGATGAGCAGACTGAAAAACAGCAAATCTGACACAAAACTCAAAACCTTCGAGAGAGAAAGAAAAAAAAAAGTAGCCGCTTGGGACAAAATAAGCTGTTTGACATTGTTGTGTTTACTGGATGTGTATTACAGTACACACACACACACAACCTTTCATATCGCAAATCAAATTATGCAAACAGCTTGTTTTTCAGCACATCTGTTACACTTTCAGCTATTGACAGTGAGCACCTGCCCTGTGTCGAGAGTGTGAACTATTTGAACGGTCATAGATCAACAAAGCAGAGCAGCACAAAGCTTTGCGGCGGCAGGTGTTCCATCTGCTCCGTGACAGAGAACTGACTTCTGCTTACTTATAGTCCTGGCTGGGAAAAACCAGAGTATCATTTAGATGTTCTGAGGATTCCCTAGTTTGATATCGCAGTATACGGCAAGGGAACACTTTCACATTTTAGGTAATGCACTTCTTCGCTTTCAAGCTGACAGTAAAATGATTGGATCAATACCGCTCTGGAGCCAAGACGCAATTTGAATAGCTTATCTTAAAGACCCAGACGGTAGCCGAAATCACCCCCTTTCATTACCTCTCTGTAAAATGGAAACCCAATAGTTCAGTCGGTGATTAGTGAGTCATCATTGCGTCAAAGAACATTTGTAAAATGTGGCCCATTGCCTTGTGGGAGGTAACAGAAGGTAACAGAAGGTAATATTGGCATTGGCACTGTTTTTTCATTATGCTGCGGAGTTTCTGAAATGCGACAGTCCAAAGTGACTGGCAAACTGTCCAGAGTGTACCCCGCCTTCACCCAAAGTCAGCTGGGAAGGGCTCCAGCTCCCCCTTGACAGGACATAGTGGCTATAGATAATGGGTGAGTGGACTGTAGTCCAAAGTGCCAAAAAGCTGTGCTTCCAGTCTTTATGCAAAGCCAAGCAAAGCTCCAGCTCCGTACTTTGTGCACCGACAGCATGATATTTGTCTTCGCAGTTCCTAAAATGTCAAACTATGCCTTTAAGCTTGACTTTATCCTGTTTGAGCAGACTAAAAATTTACTTCCACTGTCTGAAAATAATGCACACTGAAAAGGGTAAAACAATGCTGCACTCTTATTAGTTTGTTCATTCAAATGAAGCTTTCAAATTCATGTTTTCGGTTGAACCTATATATTTTTTTTATTTGGATACAATATAACCCATCAGTTGGACATTGAGTCAACGTCAAAAATGTTGTGTACTTGATTACTTTTTTTTTTTTTCCTTTTTAAATCTCACCAAGAATTCATCACATAACACGCAATATATGTGGCACCTCTCCAGTGACACAATCTGCAAGGATCTCCTGACCCTGAGGACAAGACAGAGACAGGCACAGTGCTGTTCTTCCTCATACAGAGCACTAACTCAAATGCCACTGGCTACGTTAGTGACTAAATTATTTAAAAGAGTGTGGGCAAAGGCAATAGCTTTTATATGTATTTAAACATCTACCCATATAATTACTATTCTATTGCGAGTGTCATTGTGTTACAAGGGGAAAGAGCTACTGGAAATATATGAAAAATGCTAATTAAAGCACAGCTGTCAGAAAAGAGTTAAAAAAAAAAAAAAATTGCTGTCATCTCCCAGTGTGTGAGCAACACTCAGCTGTTGTGCTCACAGAAACCCTGTTTCACAGTGTAATAGAATTTTGAAATAGACCTTTCTCCAATTTTATATCCCTAAATAAACACCCATTATTTGCTCAGCCAGAGTGCTGCCATTTCAAAATCAATAGTTGAATCCCCGTCATCATAATCATCACCGCCACCTCTAGAGCGTCTCAACATTACTGTGCTTCCTTTCCAGATAAGAGCTGTCAGAACATCTATCCTTGTGTCTAATCGGCCGTGACTAAGCCCGTCTCTGCCCCAGCCTGCGCCTGAATTACTGGATGAATAACCTGATTGCGCGCTCATTGCCTTTACAGTAAGAGCTGCATTGGCTTAATAAAGTTGAGAGCCCTTCTGATTCACTCCACACCAACCTGGCAACCGGCCTGCGTTGCCCGCCCCTGACCCCGACAAATACCAGACCTGGCAGGCGGCCCTGGCCCCGATCTCACAGACAGAGCAGGAAGGAGTTTTTGGTAGAATACTTGAGTCAGGGAATCCTGTCTGACTTTCTGTAAATTTATTTTCCTGTCTTTTACCCTGTCTCCCCATCTCTTTATCACGCACTGCCTCAAATACACGTGATGTTTTAGAATGCTGCCTAATTAATTAAAACAATTATGGAAAATAAATGTGCAATAGCAAGTCAGTGGATTTACTGAATACTTTGTTGTTGTTGTTTACCATTCAGCACATTTTTGCATGCAAACATGCAAAAGTAAACTATACTATATATACGTACAGAGTTTGTGTGAAAGAGAAAATACAACTGTGCATAACTCGTGTGTTCGTGCACAGCATATCAGAGTTAAGGTTGATGAGGCTATCCTCTGTAGAATGTTACACAGCAGTGCTTAGAGCCCCATGCAGTCTATACTTGAATCTCTTGAACACAGTAATGTATTACTATCAATCACTATGTCTGAAGCACGGTTAATCACAGGTAATTCCACTTAGGTAGGCCTTTGTGTGGTCCTGAATGAAACCAACATTACTCGTCATGTGTTGTTTTAAGTTAGATTGTGTTAAAAACATCATGACTCGTCAATTTTACAAACATTTAAAACACTTTTCCAAACAAAATTCACTCACACAAGATCCAATCAGGTCCTACAAAAGTCTGCCCGTAATTGGCTGATTATCAAGTGGAAATGTGGCGTTATTGTGAATTCATTTTCCTCTGCTTGACTGACTTTGGTGACAGTCTGGCTGATTCTATGCCTTGGCTGACTGGCCACGGTTCCACGATCTGACAGGCCTAATGGATCTGACACGAGAGAGGAATTGCCGACTGCCAGGTTGATTTTGTTGTCTGATTCATCAGTCACACTTCAACTATCTCTGTCCGTCTCAACTGTCCAGAGACTGACTTTCATGTACGGTCTATGACGTTCCTATGAGTTTCAGTGAGCAGGCTGCAGGGATATGCTGACAGAAGCTTTGTTTTACTTACAAATGTAAAAAGACCCGATCCATCTACTTGGCCTAATTAACCAGCAGACAGCATGTGCCATGGACTCAGCATGCCAGTGAGCCCACTTAATGTGCAAAAGGAAAGAAAACAGTGATTACAGTAATTGGGTAACACTCACTCTCTTTGTTCATCTGGATTAGTGTGGAAATCTAACTCGATTGAAGCTCTATAAAGAGTTGATAATTAGGGTATTTTACAGAAATTCAAAGTCTGTATCAAAGCTCTCCCGGAAAGCATTATAGTATATGGAGATTTTTTTAAAACTGTTATAATAATGAATAAATGGGATCATAGTAGAACTCTGATGAGTTGGATGCTCTTTGAGATTAAATCCTCATTGGCCACTCAAGGTCTTAATCCAGCCACGTTTGTGGCATGCACTGATTTAATTTTCTGCTTATCTATGACTGCTAATCCACGGTTTATTTCTGACAGATAGATGCACAGAAAAAAATTCACTTTACCTTGCAGAATCAAGGGAATAGTCGGGGCAAAGATACAGTGATATGTCATATAGCCATATGTTGGAAAACAATGAATAAGATACCTTTAAAGCAATAAATGAGGAAATATAATTTTGTATGACTTTCATTAAGAGCTTTTAGGTCTCATTATAGTGTGCAAGAGCCACTGAAGCATACGTGCATTTGGTGCTCTGTTTTGGTCCAAATCTTCTCATAAACTCATTCGCAATTTTCCTGGCCTCTTGTACTTGTGAATACACAGATCTTTTTCACAAGAAGTTGAATTTAATAAAACAACCCTAATACACTTGGAACATGAAATGCGTTCACCACACAGTGTAAATAAACAGCGTGCCAGTCGATGATACCGGTTAACATTTATGAAGATTAAGAAAAACATGGAAACATTGGGTCCGAGTTGAAAGTGGCCTTTGATATACAACACGAAGACTGACTGCATCGTGTCCAGTTTGCTGTAATTTTCATCCATTTGGTGCATTGGAACTGGCAATAGACAAACATAAATACAAACAGAGATCTCTCTTTGCTCGTGTTCGTTGGCCGTCTGACCAGTTTACTCATTTACCGACTGACTAGCCAATATCATGGCTTTCTGATCGATCTAATTAACTACAGTTTTTGACCATTAACCTCCAACATGTTGATGCATAGTCTCGATTTGTAACGTAAGAAATGAGTAAACAGAAAGAAGTCAATCCATTTAAGGTGTATAATGCCTATCTGTCAAAAGTTTCCAAGGTGGAATCAGCTGGCCCTGGTCCCAGAGTACAGACCAATTGCTCTGCATGACTAACCTGTCAGCCGGCCCGGTTCATTCGCAGTGTGAGCTGCCGCATCCCCATATATCTTCCCCTAATGCAGTGCGGTGGGGGCCTTAAACTTAAAGCAAAATGGATCTGGCTCCAGACTGCAAGATAAATAAAAACAACGATGCCATTCCTTGTTGCTCTGTGCTTAACCAGCCATATCAATGACATCTCTGTCTATGTGGCCTTGAGCTCTAAAAAAAACAAAACAGGGTTGTGTCACACATTAGGGGACTAACCCTGCTTTCAGACTAACTTGATGCTCGAGCATAGCCCTCAACTGAAGAGATTTGGTCTTCAACAAGGCTTTCATACTTGGCCCTTAAACTGCTTCATTGAGCCTGATGGCAGACCTCAGGCATATCCTGCTGACTAAGTCTTCGACAAGCAGCTCCAAAACCATGAAATATTGGTACTGTCAGAGATAATGGAATATGAAATACTGCCAGTGGCAGCTAAGACGTTTTTTCCAACAGAATTGTCACTATATATCCAATTTACTAATCCCCATCCCTGCTGCTAACAGTATTGTCCTTATATATTATCTTAGTTTTTTTTTTTTTTAAATTTATAAATCATCACTTCCAGCAAACGAGTGTAGTGCCTGTTGTGTAAACTGCTAACTATATCCAATACAACCCTTTATATTTGATCCATTTCCACCTTCACCTGTTACCCTTCCTACATTCTAAAGTGTATTTTCTTCCCTTCACTCTCTCACTGTCTTTGTTTCCGTTTCCTTTCTTCTTCTCTCCCTCTTTTAAGACGCAGGCCTTGGAGTGCTTTACCATGACAACCGAACGGATAAACTCCCTGAACTCCACTGTTTGACCACAAGTGAACAAAAATCTTGTTGCTGGCCAAACAACTTTGACTTTTAAGATTAGCATAGCATGCACCAGCATTAATCACCATCCTATGGGTGTGAAAGTTACTGCGGAGGTACCGTTAATAATTTGGTCATCATTTCTCATCATCCTCCTATTTGACTCATTTTGTAACAAGCCAATGAAATATAGGTTGGGCGGTACGGGTCACTACCAGGTCACTTTAAAATGACATCATGTGGTGTCATTAGGGTGCTGATGCCTTCCTGTTAAACAGGAGATGGAGGACACCAGACGTGCCAGCAAAACAGTACCGCAACTGCGACAGTGTGGAAAATAGATGCAGTTTATTAGTGCGGATATATTTTTTAATCTCCACTTTTTTTTTATCCCCGAGTTTTACTAATTTAAAATGGCAATCTGAAAGCATACATTTTTAATGATGACAAATGGGCATCCAAAATTTACATGTTGTACCTGGTCTTTATATTAGTAAGAGTGTAATCATCAGTATCTATCAGCCTTGTTTTTGTGGAACCAAAGAACTTCATGCCAACTACTTTTGAATAAGTTTCAAACTGTTTTTGTCTTACATCTTTTATGGTTTACAGCCAATACAATTCTTGATGAGGGTCTGTTGAACTCTCACAATCCACTCCATCACCGAAAGGATAATACCAGTGTGTTTTAATTTCTTTCTTATGAGATTGATAAAGATGTATGTCTAGATTTGTGAATTCCTAATGTCTGTCTTACTGGATGTTTGTTGCCACTTGCTTTAGCTTGTACACAAACTGTTTAGTGTTTGCTGCTTTCATTGAATTAATAGCTCATGTTAATTGGCCTGGTAGGTTTGTGCTAATAGCGCTTTGCAATTACCATATTCAGCAGGACTATTTTTTGCAGTTCTTTTTCATTCCTGCACGCTCCTACATTCTTCTGGAGGATGTAAAGAAACAAATACCAGGGAAGTTAACTTTTACCTCTTGCTTTCTTTCTTTACTTGCCAACTGACTGACTAAGGGAAACACTGAAATGAGGGGAAATCGGAGTATTACGGAAGATAATTGGAACATAGCCCAGAGACAGACAATCATTTCTTCACAACCAATTCCGCAGATTGGAGATGCTTTTCTACATCTGCCAGATAGACAGAACTGCTCTGTTTGCTATTTTAACGTTTTTCAGAAAATTAGGGAAGTCTGATTTTTGACAACTGGGGCAATCCTACAGTGGAACAGCTGTTGGCTTTGAAAGTGGAAAATACATCAATGTGTGCAGACGTTTTGAACATAAAGGGCAAGAGAACAAACAAATTACAGCCATTATCCTACAATCTACAGAAGTGGTCTGCTCTTCAGAAAAAAATATTTTTCCATGACTTAGAAACAAATGCCGATATGTGACAGCTTTTACCCGAGTCTCTTACTACCAATATTATAAAGTGAAAAATGGTGGATGCTTTTTTTGGAGAGTACTCAGAAGTACAAGCGACAGAGGTTTAAAAAAAAAAAAGAAAAAAAAAAGAGAGGCTATTTTCATGCAAATCTGCTGGTACACCTTTAGGGAAGCAGCCACGGTCACAAATTTATAACAGAGATCAGATTACACAGTAATGATAATGATCAAGGCAGTCCACCTCCAACATACTGGCCCTCCAGTCTCTTTCGCTCTCTTTCAAGCCGTCGCTTTTTTTGTCTTTCCCTTTCTATTCTCTCTTTAGTGCCTGTTGAAACACTAACCTAAGGCGTGTGTGTATCCAAACTGTCGCAGAGACAAAGGAAAGGATGCAATGTGTGCATGTGTGTCTGAGGTCCTGATTATATTAGCCTTTATGCGCAGGCAGGTTCACTGACGTCAGTGCTTGGCAGTATCTGATGGAGAAAGGGTGGTGGGGGCCAGTCAGCCATTCATAAATATAAAAGCTTATGTTTGTGAGTGTCTGTGTTTCTGCTGCACGAGTCACACCTGTAATTTACCATAAGAGTTCAATACTGACATCACTAAATGTAAAGCATTTATCTGCGACTGTGAGTGATTCTTCCAAACAGGCACATAAAGATCTCTCCAAGAAACATCAATTCTCTCGAGTGTCTGTCCTGTAGATATGAAAACGCACACAACCATTCTCTCAGCACCCATTACCCCTAACAAAAATGAATGAGAAGCCAGTACTGTTTCACAAGCCCTGCAGTTACTCAGTAACTCTGTGTATTTTCAGCAACCTCTTGTCTTAATGAAATTTACAATATCACATACATTACTTATAAACCTTTGCTCTGTTCAATAAACTGCAGTTTTGCTGCTATATATTACTTAGTCAGTTTGCATCTTTGGTAACCATTTTCTGCTTTTTCTGCTGTCACACTAGATTTTAGCATTTTTTTTTTTTTTTTAATGTATTATGTAATTGCTAGTTGTTGCCAAATTTATCTCTTTAGCAAAAATTTCATAATTTGGTTCGTTATGGAGGTGGATTATTAGGTAATGTACGAACTGGTCCAAATTTGAAACTGCAACAGTGAACAAAATCTGCATCTGTTTATGAAAAGTAAACCACACATCCCTAATCATGTACCATCATCAATACAGTACCTGTGTTGGCTGCTACATTATAAGTTGTGGTGATAAGAACAATTCTAGTTTGTGCATGTGGTGGGAGATGCTAAAAAAGATTCATGCAAAATAACATTTTCTTTAGGGATGACCCTTTAACTTCAGTCCATCCACCTGCTTCGAACATCATCCGCCCATTAAATGGATGCTGTCACTGGGACAATAAGTTATGGCTAGACGGGCCTACTCTAATATCCTGGTTTGGATCATTAGGCTGTCATCAAAGACATGCATCATTGAGTATCAATGTCAGGCATACCAGACCTATGTTGCTATGTTAACAACGATAAAGGCATGGTCAACATAACTACCAAAAATACTTGGTTAGGCTAAAGAAAACATCACTGAATGCGTTAAAATAAATATGTCACTTAAGTAAGTGAACTTTCATGTGTAACTTAAAATAATTCAAAGTTTACTTCTTTTTTTTTCTACACGGGTCACAAAGAGCAGACTCCTGAGTGAAAGTCCTGTGTTTGAACCAACAAAACCAACCAACCAATGACTCCTCCCTACTTTCTCAGTCTTTATACCATGTTACCCGACTTCCACCTTTGCTCCTGTCATAATAACTACGGCCACTATAGAGGTCACAGAGTGTGCAGTTCTTCCAGTCGGGAGTAATGAAAACTGTTAATAGACATTTAATGGGCTGATAATTTTCAAATCGGGTTGCGCATTCCCATCTCAAATCCAGCTTTGGACCTCCCTCCCACGCTTCCTGGCTAATAAGGATGGATAATAAACAAAAAATAACTACAACAAACAAACAAATGCTGTCATCCTATGCTGTTAATTCAAACACCCGAATTCAAAAACAGCATCTCCTCAAGCCAATTAAACAGACAAATAACTCTGATGCCATTGTCAACACACATGACCACTGTTATTGCTGAAGTGTCCTTGAGCAAGGAGCAACTGCACCTCAAGCTTCTCCAGTGGTGTGGCCCACCATGTGACTCTGCCCTCTAATGTGAGACCTGGATGTCTTGGGGGCTCTGAGAGTGTGTGTGTGTGTGTGTGTGTGTGTGTGTGTGTGTGTGTGTGTGTGTGTGTGTTTGAGGGATATGCTAGGAGACAAACTGCAGTTGCTAAATTGGTCAGTTATGTAATCTTCTGGTTCTGCTTCTTATTGTTGTTTTTACCAACCCCATCTTCATCAACATCATCGTAATCACATTTCTCTTTTTGCCTGGTTGGTCTCCATTGTTTTGGCTTGACATTGGCTTCTGACGTAACATTAAATAAATCTGACTCTGTATATTAAGGCTGTTTAGACCTAAATATATTGTAAACACTGCATTTGCATATATATTTTTTTTTATCCAAAGCTTATGTCAATAAAGTATTTCTAAAGATCTCCCAATTGGCCACACGGCAACCTCCCCGAATATATTTTTTGCTTGTTGTTATTTCCTAAATTTCAGAGTATTATCAGAATTCTGAGTTATATGAATGAAATTGTTTTTTTAGCCAAGCTACTTGATCGTCTGCTGTGCTTGGGAATAGATTTTTTTTTAAATTCTTTGTTGACAGCGCAAATCACTTCTGTATTGTGAATATGCCAACAATGCCAAACAAGAACCCACAGCTCCAGCCTGCAAACACAGCTTCCATTTAAAATGACTGGATTCAAATCAACTTTCTTTTACTTCCCGTGAAGCCGTCTTTTACGGTAAGTAATAGGCACCTGTTGAGCGTTGACAGGGCCATCAGGCTTCACCGTATTAGCAAGCCATCTGCTGATGACTGTTTTCAGCACCACGGACAGCACGTCATCACAAGTGAGTATGGAAAAGAATTAAGAGGGGGACAAAAAAAAAAAAGTCCTCATGGAAAATAGAAAGAGAGAGAGGTAGAGAGAGAAAGAGAGATCTGGCCATGTCATTAGGGATTAGCCCAGTTCCACAGCTTGAGGCTTTCAGTGTCTGAGTGCTCTTGTCCTCACATAGACACACACACACACACACACACACGAAGCCAGCAGCACAGTATGTTGCCTCCCTGTTTGTGAGATAGATAGATAGATAGATAGATAGATAGATAGATAGATAGATAGATAGATAGATAGATAGATAGATAGATAGATAGATCAAAAAGAGGAAGGCAGCCTCTAAAAATCTTAATCTTTCTCCACATCAGATACAGAAATAGCTCTTTAAAAAGCTTATTATAGTCTAAATGATCATTTTAGCCCTTCAGAGTAGCATGATGCCTGACCACGATAAAGAAACTCTACCACAACACTGAAAAAGCTTCTTTTTTGTTTCCCCCCCCACCCCTGCTTGGAGCATCTCATTATGACATCTTCATTCCTCTGCGCTTTCTAAGACACACCTAAACAGTTCATGTAGGCAATAACTGTATGCTCTCACCTGCAGGAACCCTTAATTAAATGTCCCACCCTCTTTCAGTAGGGTCCCAGTCGCCCCTCTGTCGCTTCCTGTACTCCTTTCCGACTCTCCAAACGGAGCCTGCTGCAGCTCTATGGTCCGGTGGGAGAAGCGACACCCGCCCTAAACTCTGTCTTCCTCTCTCTTTTCTCACGCAAACACGCACCCCGTTAAGGTGAGGTGCAAGCGAGCATTTCCCGACATTTCCGTTCACACTCCGGCGGAGTCGCCAAACATTTACGAGCACGCACGGTTTCCGCCGCGGTTATGCGCCATCGCTCATGGAAAAAAAAAGAAAAAGAAGCTGCACAAAGGAAGACAACAACAAAAAAAAAAAAGGGAGGAGGAAGCGGAGGAGGAGTGGTGGAGGTGGTAAAATGAGGGAGCAGGGTGGAGGGGTGGTCAAGTTGAAGGTAACGAGAGGACGAGAAAAAGTGGAGGAAAAACACTCACTGTGGCGCGGCCGGATTAAAGGATGCCCATGTCGGATGCTGCAGTCGTTCACCAGCATCAGCAGCAGCATCTCCGGGCTGCGCGGTGCAGCAGCGGGAGACGGAGCGGGAGGGAGGGAGGGAGGGGAGGGGAGGAAGCGAGGGTGAGGCTGATGATGTAAAAAGCTTTAAATCATTCAGGAACCCGCTGCACGACATGTGACCGCCGACACGGTGTATTATTCATCCGGTTTGTTTCCTGACCGGCCGAGACACCGAGCTGACCGGACGCCGTTGTCCCGGGATTTAGACGGATCCCAGCAGACACACGGATCATCACAATAAAACGCCCACAATATCCCTATCATTTGTGTTATTAGTAAACTTTGAAGGGTATCGCACTTCTTTTGTACTTAACATACTTACTAATCGTCAAAATTTTTTTAACTAAAGTTTAAATCAAAGACTCAGTGGGTGTTTCATAAATTCTTAATTTTTTTTTCTTTTTATCTATTTAATTAAGCAAAAACCAAAATCGAACAGTTAAAAAATGAAGAAATGATTGTGCCAAATAAATGCAAAGTCAATTACTTTGATATATATATAAAAAAAATTAAAAAAATTTAGAAGGAACCATTCCCACCTTATTGTTACATTCAGCGCAAGTACAAAAGGACGTGATGGACCAGTTCACCCTTTCACTGGGTCATCTGAAGCGGTATTCTCCCCTGACCATGTAATTTGCCTGGTTATTGCTTTGTCATGGAGAAGATCAATATAATGGGGAATTATCACACACATCTGCTGCAACAAATCATCCTCCCCGATGTAAAGTGGGTGGTGTAAGTCACACAGGGCACAGCTTTCAAATATAATGATGTCAGATTTAGAACGCAATTGGATGTTTTCTGGGCACGTGACCTTTTCCACAGATATGGTGACTTGATGCACAGCTTTGGTGTTTAATTTGCCAGGGGGCAATATGCATCTACCAATCATTTCCAAAGGCAGTGGCAGTGAGAGTCAAGCAAAGGCCTGTTGCTAAATTATTAAGCCCGTGTTGGTCTCTGATCAAATATTCAGCAGATGGTGATGCTATTTGCCATAGATAGCCTATTTATGTCAGCTCCATTGTATGTCTCCGTGTGTGTCAATGAGAAAGAGAGAACGAGAAAGTATGTATCTGAATCTTTCAATCATTACCACCGAATAAGCTGTGATCCAACTCACCTGGAGCAATGAGCAATTTTCCTCTGTGCAGTTTTAGAGTAACATGCTGCTTTAGAGGCTTTTCCATCACAACAACAAACATTCTGGTGGAAACACTACTGTTCACTTCATTTTTGACAGACTATTCCTTTAAAACCACCAAACATGGTTATAGGTGGAGTTGTTTGGGTTGCAAACTGTCTGACAGGCAATTCAGAAGCCTTTCATCAAACCTAGCCTCTTGCTTTCTTCATGTTCATTGCAGTGTTGCTGTTGCTTGTGGCAGCCATCTCTGTTGCCCCTAAGAGATTAAAAACATATATCCATCACTCAGTATATTACATCTTAATGCCTCGAATAGAATTAATTAGATATTAGGCCTCAAACAGAAGCACGTTTGGGGGCGTGTCTGGTTTGACTGACATGCCTGGGGTGTAGTCAGGATCGCTTCCAGCTCCCCAGCTTCACCATCTCATGCAAAGATGGTCACTTCTTGCTTCAAAAAAACAAAGATGGCAACGGCCAAAATGCCAAATTCAAAACAGCACTTCACAAAACAAAGTCTGACATCACGGTGGGCTGCAGTGAGGAGAGTGTGGGTAGCCTGACAGCCCAATGCCATTTGTTTACTGTAAATACAAGCTTGTGTATGATTTGTTGTACACCGAGATGTTTCAGACCATCCTGACTGCAGCTTTGTTGTTTTTTATTTTCAGCTCGCACTCCCTGCTTTTCCCTCCACTGTTAAATGTCAGCTACCCTGCAGTCCAGCTGCTGTGAGTGAGGGAGTTTCTATGAGTGTGTGTGTGTGTGTGTGTGTGTGTGTGTGTGTCTGAGAGATGAATCACTAACACAGCGCCCGAAGCGGTGAGACAGCTGTGAGACCCAAGTGCCACTACCCATAATTCAACACTGTCTGATGAGGTCACTGGGCTACAGGGCAGGAGTGACCCCCTCATGTCTGTCAGAGCTGAACTGGCAGGAGCAGACACACACACACAAGCATGCACACACACACACACACACACACACTTCCTGCTTCCTCATATGTCGGGTGAGAGCGGGGTTAATACCTCTACCACACATACTAAAGTGATGTTTAACCATCACCATAACGTACCGGCTGTTAACGCGCTGATGAATGTGTCCGTGTGCTCATTTTGGAAAAGTGTATGCGTCTAAAAATAGAAACGTGTTGTTACACTTTTCCCTTCTGTAAGTGCGATTCTAATAGATTTATTGAATCTCATATTTCCACTCTGTAACTAACCTGCATGCTCATATCTCATCGTAATAAATGCTCCATATTCACACGCTATCAAAACTCTATATCCAGCTCGACAGTCTCTCCTTCATCCGTGTCAGCCTCCTCGGCTCTGCTCTAACAGGCATGTATTATTCAGCATGATCTCCTGATGTATTCTTCCTCCTCCTTCTGGATGGAGGAGAGCGAAGAAGAAGGAGGCTTCGGAACAAAAGGAAGCAAAGCAGAAAAAGTGTGCCAAGTGAAAATGACAAAAATGGGAAGGTGATGAGTTAAGAAGAAGATAGGACAGGAGAGGAACAATAACAACAGAGAGATGAAAGAGGATAGAGCTGTAGAGAGGGCAATACAGAGAATGAGTGAGTGTGATGGAAAAGAGCAGAGATGTTTTATATATTTTTGAACAGATTGGTTGTTAAGTTGCTTCAAGGACACTGCAGTCTTTGTCCCTATTTGATCCGCAAGACCAGATTGAGGAAATTACACCTAAAGGTTTAACTTAATCTTTCATGCTACGGTGAAACAATGTAGCTTTTCCACAACATCTTAAAACGGATACGGAGAGGACTTTAAATAATACAATTCTACTCATTGATCTGATGCTAAATGAACATTGTTTGAGATTTGTGGCAAAGAAGAAGCCAAGACAATGTGCCATTCAAAGAAACTCACCTGAAGACTTAACCGAGTAAACTATATTGATTCCTGAGATTTCACTGAACGTTACAATTTTAACCACTTTTATTGTGAACTGCCATTGAAAGTTAACCCTAAAGAAGTGACCATTTTTTTTAAATGTCTGTGTCAAGTATTGAGTTCGGAGTACGCAGGCAATACAAGCATACATAATGTTTTAAAAAGAAGCACTTCCAAAGTTACAAACTTTCTTTATTACATAGGTTTGTCTGCAGATTAAACAAGGTGTAAATTCATATTTTAATAATACTATATTATTGATAATATTGAAAGTAGTTGGATTTTTGAACTTTGGACACAGACAAACTTTGTGTTTCCCCCTGCTTCCAGTCTTTACATGAAGCTTTCCCCTGGCTCCAGTTAAAATTTATACAGATAATCATAATTCTCAAAAAAATGTATTCCGTTAAAGGTTCCATATTTTACACTTTTCTGGTCTTTTATTTGCAGTTTGCTGCGCGGCCTATATTCTGCTGAATGTAGACATTGTGAATTTCTCTGAACTGAGAATTGTGACACTTTCACAGTATTTTTATGACACCTTGACATGCTTATTTCTTTTCCTGTATGGTAGAGTGGCCAGACGGAAGCCACTCCTCAGTAAAAGGCACATGACAGCCCACCTGGAGTTTACCAAAAGGCACCTGAAGGACTGTCAGACCATGAGAAACTAAATTCTCTGGTCTGATGAAACAAAGATTGAACTCTTTGGCCTGAATGCCAAGCGTCATGTTTGGAGGAAACCAGGCACCGCTCATCACCTGGCCAATACCATCTCTACGGTGAAGCATGGTGGTGGCAGCATCATGCTGTGGGGATGTTTTTCAGCGGCAGGAACTGGGAGACTAGTCAGGATGGAGGGAAAGATGAATGCAGCAATGTACAGAGACATCCTTGATGAAAACCTTCTCCAGAGCGCTCTGGACCTCAGACTGGGGCGAAGGTTCACCTTCCAACAGGACAACGACCCAAAGCACACAGCCAAGATAACAAAGGAGTGGCTTCGGGACAACTCTGTGAATGTCTTTGAGAGGCCCAGCCAGAGCCCAGACTTGAACCCGATTGAACATCTCTGGAGAGATCTGAAAATGGCTGTGCACCGACGCTCCCCATCCAACCTGATGGGGCTTGAGAGGTCCTGCAAAGAAGAATGGGAGAAACTGCCCAAGAATAGGTGTGCCAAGCTTATAGCATCATACTCAAAAAGACTTGAGGCTGTAATTTCTGCCAAAGGTGCTTCAACAAAGTATTGAGCAAAGGCTGTGAATACTTATGTACGTGTTATATTTTCGTTCTTTATTTTTAATAGATTTGCAAAAATTTTAAACAAAGTATTTTCACTTTGTCATTATGGGATATTGCATGTAGAATTTTGAGGAAAAAAAGGAATTTAATCCATTTTGGAATAAGGCTGTAACATAACAAAATGTGTAAAAAGTGAAGCGCTGTGAATACTTTCCGGATGCACTGTAATTGTCTGTAACGAGCACAACGAAATGGGGAATCCTATAACAAACTGATGAGTGTCAAACTATGGCTTCAACAAGCAATTGTCAGCTTGTTAAAGGAAACAAAAAGATGAATCTTCGGTCTAAGATGAGCTCAACTATAAAATGGTGTGCCCCTGAAGACAGTACCAAATGTCTTAAAATACCTTCTCCATGGTTTTTAAAAGATTGTGCTCCTCATCGCGCTGTGCTGCCTGGCCACCTCCTCTCCAGCAACACTTAAACAAAGCAAAACAAACCTTGTCAAGCCTGTGCGAATACAATTTTACTTGGTCTGCAAAAGGCAAAACCCAGAGAGGCTCCCATTGCTAATTAGCGACGCTACGAGTTAATGCCATGCTTTCTGGTGTGTCTTTGAGGCATGTCGGGTCCTGCACCATGATCCTCTTCAGCGCTTTGAGATTCGCCATTCCCAAAGGTGTTCGCCTCGCGTATGGGGTCGTTAGCAATGGCCTCCACTGGTGCTTTAGCTCGGCGTACACACACACACACACACACACACACAAAGCCCAATAAACAGTTTCAGAGCAGCACAGCAGGAACAGACAAATAACTCCTGTACAGTTGGACCCGGTGCAGCCTAATAGCACGTGTCTACGCTGCTCAGATTTATAATGGTGAATGCGTATTGATTGGTGTGCTGTGTGCGGATGTGTGTTTATGTGAGGAGTGTTTGTTTCAGAGGTGATTAACAACATAGTGTGCCTCACTTCAAGCTGGCTTCAACAGTGCATTTGGGTCTGACAAATGTTTCCCATTGTGGCCATAACTAAGGCGACAGGAAATGGCCGAGACTGTTCACGCCTTAAAATGTTGCAAAGAGAGAAGGACGAAGGAGAGATTCGAACATGGAAGAACACGAGCAAATGTGTCGTAGTAGGGAACATCTTGAAAGATCGGCTCATCTTTGTTTTGTACTGATGGATAGAATAAGGATCATTGCAGATTTCCTTTTCTAATACTGCTGCAGCATCTGCACTACTGATCATTTTTTCCCTTGTGCTGCTTCCTTATCTCACACTCCTCTCAGTTCCCTTTTACTGTCTCACCATTTCTCACACACACACACAAAATGTATTTTATAGATGTCCCAGATGAACATATGTCAGATGTTTTCTCACAGAAATTTGTGTGTGAAATTTCCAAAACAAGTTCACAGCCGCTGGATGAACATCCGTAAAGTCCACGGCCCCATTTTCTGGCACTGATGAGGAGTTCTTGTCATTTTAATTTCGACTGGGTTCTGTTGGGCAACGGATTCATTCAAGTTATTCAACTAGAGTGTGCATACATGTTGTGTGTTAAATGTGTACGTGTGTGAGGGGTCAGGTTCACTCTAATTGCCTTCAACATTCTGAAATGCAGATGATCGGTGACATCCACTGAGCACAAAGAGGGGGGTAACCATGGTAACCGTGTGTGTTAGCAATGAATACATATAGAGGTGTGTATTAGTGTGCTAGTTTGTCATTGGGAGAAGCACTTATTACTTAGAAAAAACATCATAATCAAACAACATTCCTTAAAGTCATCCACATCTGTATATTTCCTGTCAGTGACGACAAGTCTTTGAACTGAGTGAATGAAGTGGTTCCATTTGGCAAATTGATTTGCGATTTCCACCTATGTAACCTCGGCTGGTGACATAAAATTAACAATACTTTTCACAGAGGCGCAGCAGAATCTGAAACAGCAACACCCATCCTTTAGGTGCAACAACTTCCTGCATTATTATTTACTTTTTAGTTTACACATACGCACACCTAAACTTTGCATAGTTTAATCAGGATGAAAGCAATCGCTAGGCTCAGGAAATATGTTTTTGTACAACAGTTTATGAGGGGGCCTGACTGCAGGCGTGTCCGTCTGTACACAAGCATGTGCATGTGTGCTTCATGTGTGCAAGGAATGTTTTTCCCCCACGCGTTTTATCTCGCTGAGGCCAGGCATAAAATTGTAATTAATTTACAACCAAGTACTGAAATGAGGCTGACACTTTGTGCATGGAGCCACACGAGCGAGAAACAGACAGAAACGTCATTTTTGATATCGGAGCGAAGGGTTTTAATATTCCTCCAGAACTGGCTGTAATTAGATACAGCAAAACAGCAGAGGACGAGATATCTGTGCTTCAGCGTGTGCACCTCTTTGTGTGCACGCTGGGCGATAATGTGTGTATCCACTGCAGTCATTGTTATACGCTGCAGTCAAAGTGCTCTGTCAGAGGAGGGAAATAATAATTTACCACCTCGGGGAAATTGACCAGTCTGCTCTCCTGCACTCTTCATTTTTCCTCAGTTTTGCTCGCTTTCTCTCCTCAACGTCTGCCACGACTTCAACGCACGCACACATCACCATGGGGATGGAAGACACAGGTTCTGTTTTTTGGAAAATATGGACAAAATACCACTGATACCTTTCTATCTTCCTGTTTCCGTTATCTCTAGGATTTCTCTATTCTCTTTCTTTTTTTCCGCAGGTTTCATCACTCTGCACAACTTCCAGCTGCCACGTTGCCATGTTTGACATCATCATTCAGCCTCTTTCCACTCATTCTTCCTGTGCCTGGTCTGTCTCTTCATCTCGTTTTTAGATTGTTGGGATAAAGATTGATGTTGTTCGCCCGTTAATAAAATCTACCCAAGGCAAGCTGTGACTCATTCAGTGCGTTCACCCTAGGTGATGACACTACTTCCTCTATGTCCGTCATGTGTACACAGAGGAACGCACACCAACACGTATACATAGATACGCTTCTTTGTGTAGTAATTAGAGGTGGGCGGTAACAGGATTGTTGGGGTCATTTTAAATACACGTCTATTTTTGGACACTGATCAAATCCTTGCTGCTTCTTCTAATTTTCCAACGCAGCAGACATCGCTACACTACTGAAGAGAAAGATAGAGTAACAAAAAAACAGCAGCTTACGAATGTTCCTTTCATCATTTCTAACTTTCAAACATGAACTAAAACTGCACACTGATCCAAGAGCGATTTGCAAGGAATTTGGGGAAATTTAAGGTGATTTAAAGGTTTATGGTGCGATAAACTTCACACAGTTGCCATCACAACTGATGTAGAGCCCTGCTATACAATAATGTTTATTTTAACTATAAAACATGTTATGTAAAAGGATGGCTCATTGTGACGCACCCACTCAGTCATCAGTCAATGGTGCAGCACAGCATTTTAGCCTCTTTTAGCTCATTGTTTTGGTAGCACAAATTGCAAATTTGGCTCTAATCTAACAGCAGGAAATTTAAAATAAATAAAATAAAAATCTATATATATATTTTTTTTAACTGTATAATGGCCCTGAACTAAATGCCAGAAGTTGCCAAAGAGTGTTTCTGGCTCTGTAAGGCCTGTTAAATGACCACAGTGCAACAAGAAAACAATGACCATGTTATATTTATGATGCTATATTTATCTTTGAAAACACAGTCTGCTTTCATCCTCCAACAGCTGGGCAGCACCACCTTATCTGCTCAGCTAATCCACTATATATCACTTGGTTTCATATCCTGTGTGGAATAGTGCTGCAGCTTGTGTGTGCTACAGTGTGCCGCCATGTACGCAGGATGCGTGTCTGTGTCTCATATCCTGTCGGGAATTTGTTCTGCAAGTGGTCGACATGCCTGTTTTCAGTGTGTGTGCACACTTTCTTGTAATTTTATCCTTGTATGGTTATGTTAAAAACAGTATGTCAAGGTAAGCACATTTGCTAGGGCTTAGTTAGAAGTCAGATTTGGACTTTTTTAGGGGAATGGATTAAAATAATACGTCGTTACAACTCATTAGCATTTTGTTACTACGGGGTAAAGAAACATTTCTATAACTCATGACTTCATGTCAGCAAAACTCCATTTTCGTTCACATTTGTAAAACGACATTATCACTGCTTGCCATTCTTATGCAGATTCTTTATTATGTCAATCTATTTGCTCTTCGCTCCTGTCAACTCCACATTATGATGATTTGGCATCTCAGTGACAAACTGGCATGCCAAATTAATCTGGATTTGTTTTTCCCTTTGTCTCTCTTGTCTACCACTCCTTTTCGACTCCATCGCTGTGAGTGAAAGGACTCCTGATGGCCTTAGAGAATGTTTCTGTTATTAAAGAAATAGTTCTTAAAGCCATCAGAGAGGAATCACTTCTCTCATCTAATATCTGACAGACTCGAGATCAGTTGCAGTGATTCAACAAAAGAAAGTAAATAGGAGTCTGTACGCATGTTAGCTGACGGCAGAAACCAAAGGGACTGCAAAAATTAAATCTTCACAGGTTCCCAAGCTTTTCTTCGATTTGATTACATACAGCTAGCCCTGTGTCGGACCCATTTAAAACTAACATTCTAAAGTAACAGAACCCAATAAACAAAGTTGTTTATGGGACGTATAAATTAATGTTTCATTTTATTGTTAGTTTTAGTCCAACTCACACTACCAGAGGCTTGAGTGGTGGGCCACCTTACCTGCACACTTTGCCAGACAAAAATATTGTATTTATGTTATTTGGGTAATTTATGAGCACCCATTTCTTTCCAGCTCAGTGTGAGAGTCTCTGCTGCATTTGTATCCTCTGATCTCTGTGTGCTGAATGAAGGGCGAAGCTCAAACTCTGCTATACTGACAAGGTGCAGAGCAGAGACAGGTGAAGGAGACTGAGGGGAGATTGTGCACTCGGACAGGTTAATAACAACAACAACAGTAATAATGATAATAATAACACATTTTGTTTATATCGCGCTTTTCAGGATACTCAAAGATGCTTTACAGGTTAAAATGATCAAAAACAACATATTAAAACTAAAAATCATTAGTCACACAGTAAAAACAGCCAATGAGAAAAAAAAAACATTATGAAGTTAAAAAATAACTAGATAAAAAAAGCTGAAATGGATCCCCAAATATACTTGGATGGCTGTCAATATACCTGGGTGGCCTGCCCAAGTAAGTCTATGTGTGGTGAAACACTACGTATTTGTTAGAACCTTCCACGATATAGTCAGAAACGGCTCGCGGGGGTACTGGTAGTTCACGAGCTACGTGTTGGAGACCCCTGATGTAGACAATAAACATAGTCTCGGTAAACCAGTAATCAAGAAAATTGCCAACTCAGGCGTCTGATGACTGGGGGACTAAACACACAATCTGCAATGTCCTCACTTCATTTTTTTCCCCACTCCGTATGTGCTGCCGTGTGTCCTTTATCTGTTTGGGTTGCCTGTATTTGTTTTTTCAGACACACAATGGGGAGCTAATGAGAAGTCTAAGACTTGAGCAAACAGATAAATCTATATGGTCAAACACACAGATTCACATATGCTTCATAAAGCCCTGAATTACAATATCATGACAAAAGGTTTTGAAATAATCCACCAGGTTGATGGACCTTTTTTCAAATGCACACATTCACACACAGACACACTTATGACGCAAAGAGAAGGGCTCATTCAACATCTGCCTCTCAGGCCTGCATCCACCCCCCAGCCAGGTGCAGGAGAACAAACGGAGCTGTCAGGATCTCATTACAAAGAATAGAGCCACACAGCGAACATCCATTTTCTCTAGTTCCGTTTCACCCACTCGCTGTATTGCCCTCTTCATTTTCTTTATGTTCCATCTCATATTTCCTTTCACTTGTTTCAACTCTTTGGTGTTTGTGCACACAGGCTTGCTGCACGCAAATCACAGCAAAGACAGATAAAAACTACCCACTAAGGCCCTCGGAGATGTGACAGAGCTTTAACCACCTGGCCCAAAAACAGGACAACGGGCCAATCAAATCTCGGTGCTGCAAACAGTTCATAAATAAATGATGCCATGAAGTTGTTTAACTGGAGCTGGAGAGGAATTGAAGGGGTGCACCATAACTCGGAGAGAAAAGGAAGGAGAAATGAAAGTGGAGAATTTACTGCAGATGAAATGGGAGGTGAAAGCATTCTCTGTCCCAATGCACAGCAGTGAGTCATTGTTCCTACTCCGTTCAGTCCACTCGTATTGAGCATTAGACATTAGAAGCATGACATGTCTATTTAGTCCTCTCTAGCCTCGGGGGCTCGTTGGAACCACAGCCCCAGCTGTTTCGTCCAAGTGGGCAGGAGGAAGACATTTAGCGCCGTTTCAGAGGTAAATGGAATGCATGGTGGGGGGGGAGGGGTCAAAGGTTAAATGTGAAGCAAATGAATATGATGTCAAGGTTTCCTTTCCGTTTTAGTCCCCTCTTTACCCCCCCTCATCTTCCAACAAGCAACCCTACAGGTTATGTTTTAAAGTGAAGCGACCTCTAGTGGTCACATAAATATCTGTTGTCCGGGTGAAATGATGCAGTTCAGATGGCGTCTATATGACCTGGCGAACTTGGGTGCACAAGAATGCTTTTTGCTTACCGTTTCAAAACACGAGTCGAGACAACCTTTTAAATGCTGCATTTACCATTGCCATGACAACGAACGTTGAACAATGCAGAGTGCAAGAAACAGTAGTTCACATCCCATGAGTCCGGATAGGTTTTTAAAACGGTGTTTATTGTTGCCATGACGGCTAAGGTTTTTTAACTTCAAATCGAATAGTAACTTTAACGGTTCAAGTCATCATTTTCACCGAATCTATTGCCTTCATTAACCTTTTTGTGTCTCAACCAAACCAGGCGCCGATTCAGAAAACACTCCTGTGGGTCATATTTAAGGATCGGAACAATATTATCCAACAACAACAACAAAAAAATTCTGTCTTTTGTTCTGCTTGTGCTCAACGCAATTATTGCTGTAAAAAATTACCATTAATACATCAATTTGTGTGTCACTGAATAACTTATTCTGAGTTATATTTTTCTCCCTGTATCGTAAGCTACCCCACTTTTTCTTTTAACTTGAATTTTTAAATAAAAATAAATTGTTAATCATAATGTGCAGCACATGTTAAAGCATTAAATCTCAATGCATTTCTTCAGTCGTTAAATAAGACTATTATGAAGAGATTTTGAAAACAGTATATTAGTAGGTTTTATGTCTAAGGAAATAATTTACATACCTTTCATAAATCGAATGTAATCATTGCTGAATTGAATCCAGATCCAGTCATGCTGTTGCATCCCTAACATGGACACCAGTCTGACTAATCTAATAAATCCGTGAATTCAACCATTTCATTGGATTATACAGCAGGAAATGATTAACATATTGGAACCCAGGGTCAAGTGAGAAGAGTGTGCAGGAAATATCTCTTTTTCTCTCACTACCGGTGCAAGCATTTTGTGTGTGTAATGCACAGTGAAAAAAGCTCAGAGTGAGGGAGTCACATAGGGCTTGGAAGAACAAAAACACCACAGGGTGAACTTAGATCAAATCAGTCTTGAAATGGGCTCCATCTCAACTAAAACCAGATGACAAGGATCAGCTTACATTGATTGAGACATGACTTGCAGCTCAGTGTGTGTGTGTGTGTGTGTGTGTGTGTGTGTGTGTGTGTGTGTGTCTGTCTCTACATGCCCTGTTTTTGGATAACGAGTACAGTATCTGTTGATTTTTCATCCCCGGAAAGGAAAGAAGGTTTGTTTTATGAGTGGCATTTATCTTTGAAAACAAACAACCGGACATAGATCATGATGTTTACAACACATTCCATTCACATAATACTAAATTTTCCAGAAAATAATGTGTGCACTCGTATAAGCTTGTTAATTCCTTCTTTAGAAAGCCTGAGACAGGGAATAAAAGCCAAAATATTGGGAGGCAAAATCCTCCAAGGCCCCAGGTCAGAAATATCTGCGGTGAATACCTTTCTATGAAATGCCTCCATGAAGTTCAATTCAAACCAATTACTGCTGCTAAGTCAACAATTGAAGGAAAATTCAGCCGGTAGAGTACATCCCCTGAGATGTTATCTGACCTCTCAGTTGAAAGGTCAACGCCAACTGAGGAATTCATCCAGAGGGGGAGAAAGAGCTGGAAACAGAAGCAACTGGTGGTCTGAGCGTGTGTGTGTGTGTGTGTGTGTGTGTGTGTGTAACAGTATCTCACAGTTACCGTATTGCTAGAATAACGTCTTTATTTCTGATCTTTTAGATGCTGGACCACGCAGCTGCCTGATATACATCGTAAAACTACCGAGGCCAGACTAGCACAGCATACACCCTGCCAACATAACCACCTCACACTTCATGTGCACATACACTCACAAAACCAAAAGAAAAGAACCAAAAAATGAACACCCGCACATGATTTATTTACAGGCTCTCTCTTTAACCAAAATACACACTTAGACTCAAATATCAATGGAGAAATTTTTTTTTTATTAAAATACACTTACATGGTAATGACATACTAAGACACACAGAGGAGACGTGCAAGATAAAGCCTGCCAAGTTCAGATGCTATCAGCACCACTGAGTGCTGGATTCCACACACACACACACACACTGGACAAAGTAGCATTATTAAACTGTGCAATGGCTGGGTTCTCTGATTACTTATCATGGTATAATTTACTGTATTAAGTTAAAATTGTTGACACAATTATCCCTTCTGTTGTAAGACCTAAGAAGGGAACTAAGCACATTTCTGTTTAAACTCTGAGCAGGTTTCACCAGACGTAGCCAAAAGAAAACTTGCAGAACTCTGAGAATGCAGACCTCCGACGAGGGGTTCTTCCCAGGCCAAAGCTTCACCCTTCTACACCACACCGATGATATTTACTGTATGATAGTGCATGTATGAAGCTATAGTATTCTGTATAGTTCATCTTTGGACTGAGGTTTGGTGACAAAAACTAGGCAAACCATTTCTTTTTAAGTGTTGGTGTTTAGTTTTCGGGTTGAGGCTAGAATAGTAGGTGAGGAAGAGTTGGGCTGATCGTGGTTATGAACTTCACAAGTGACAAAAATGCGTGCGTGTATGGGTGCCTTATGTTTTTTGCTTGTTTATTTGCAGGCTGTCAAATTAATTATATGAGAATTATATGCAATAATTAAATGAGAACATGTGTGCATATATCCTCTGAGACTCAGTGCTGAATGTGCACATAACTTGCCTGCCTAAACGTCGATCTGATTAGAAAGTCGCTGATTTATTTGAACTGGGGAAGGAAGTGCAGTATTAATCTTACTAAGAAGAAAATAAAACTCTGCAACAGTTGAGAAACTCACACACTGAAGCACAGAGAGGTGCTGGACATCCACACGCTTCCTCTGAAGCTCATAGATACAGTACTCATGTAAGAGCAGTGCACAATCTGTCAGTACACGTGAGAATATGAGCTTCTCTGTTTTGGTCAATAAAAATGGGAAAAGGGGAATTAAACAAAACACTATACCCAGAATGTTTTATATTAGTCATTTTTAAGACACACAAACAAAGTATATATTTACAATTATCACATTGTTACTGTCTAAAACTCATTGTGTTATCTCTAACCCTATTACATTTAGCTATCCAACAAAAAAACAAATCTGTAAATGTTGTTTTTCTAAAGACCACAAACATAATTTAGCCTTGCAACACTATTGGATTGTAAATGTATATGTAGGACCAACCGTCCCAGGGTGTAACATCTTTTTCACAAAAAATTATGCTTTCACCAGTATTATGAGCCACTAAATCAACTTTCTCTTTACATGTAGGGCAGCAAAGCTATCCATCATTATTAATACTACTGCAGGCTATTATGCAATCCATATTAAAACTCAGCTGCTGTGGGCTCAGAGAACACAACTTCTGAAATCAATATACTGTTATGGGTATAACAGTGAAAGCAGTAGTAAGAGATGACACGTTTGGAGAGTTTGAAGGGATTGCAGAGCAGATGGGGAGGATTTGATTAGCAAAAAAGGTTTTGTTGTTATAGGGTGAGGCAGAAGTTTGGTTTAAGCTGGGGGCGAAATACTGAGAACAAAGTGAGGAAGAACAAAAAAAAAAAGAGAAAGAATATGAAGAAAATGATGGTGAACAGTGTTCAGTCTGTCCAGGGACTCATCGCTCTGTCTGCTGGTTACAAACGAGATACAGATCTGGACCAAGGCCAAACATTACACCTCAGAACAAACTCAAAGAAGTGTGCGTGTTTGATTGCAAATGTTCGGTGTACGAATGAGTAAGATGGCAAGAGTTGAAAGCACATGTGTGTACTTGAGTATTATGTGCATGACAGAGTGGGAGTGTTGGGAGGACTGCATGTACTGCCGTTGTTGTACGGTATGAGGAGAATGAGTGTTCACAGGGAGGAGGTCGGGCTTTGATCGTGTATAAAAGACAGTCGGACACTGGGTAGGGAGACAAGAAAGACCATGTGAAGGGATGGAGAGAGGGATAACAAAGTAAGAGACACAGGCCAAAGTAAGC
Source organism: Embiotoca jacksoni (assembly GCF_022577435.1). Taxonomy (NCBI): domain Eukaryota; kingdom Metazoa; phylum Chordata; class Actinopteri; family Embiotocidae; genus Embiotoca; species Embiotoca jacksoni. Next base: position 9,923,846 of record NW_027185318.1, on the reverse strand, counting down.
AAGACCACTGGTGGATTGTGTGATCTAACCGACAACCATGGTGTGCGTGTGTGTTTGCGTGTGCGTGTTTGTGCTCTGTCCCACCGTCTCTCTAATGTGTGCCCGGTGCACAGTAGTGAAAAACATGTTTTGGATTTCAGTGTTATGATCATAGTGAGCATGTTGAGATAAGTACACGTGCGTGCACGCTCACCCTGTTCCATAAACACACACAGACACAAACAGATAGCACTGCTCCACAAATAAAAACCCTTGAAACCGACACTGTGCAACTTTCTTTGAAAGAAAACAGTTTTTCATATTAGTCGACAACCAAATCGTTCCGTTTCGTGAATGACTTTGGGTTTTGGAGGGTTTTTTTTACTTTTCCAGTCAACTGATGTCAGGCATTTTCTGCTTCCTCTTCTGCAGGCAGGTCAGTGGTCTAACATCCCTTACATTTTCCAGCTGTGACATGTCTGATGTCTATTAACTCAATTAAGTCTCTCGCACACTGGAAGTCAAGCCCCCTGGCACTCTCCCGTCTCTCTCAATCCCACTCTCACATCTCAGCGCTCTCTTTCATCCTCACATCCATTCTATCTACGTCTCTCTAAATCCCTCGCATTGTCTGTAAGGCGGTCTTCTCTCACGCCCGATCTCTCAGTACAATTCAGTGAGTGCTTTGTTGGCTCGACATTAGAAGTAAAGAAACAGCTACTGTCAGAGCAGACGATAACAAAATTAACTGCAGCTATAAGGGAATCAAGATCACAAAAGAACCGTTATTCCTCAAAGTTTCTTTCACTGTCTCACTACATTGCCCAACTTTTCCATTTTATATTAAATGTCAGAAGGAAAGTTCTGACCTTTCCAAATGGAAATAGACAAATGTCTGGACAAAAATCTTTACTCCAACAACCCTCACGTTTTGGAGTACTCATGGCTGGCAGCTTTCAGCAACAACCATTCAGTGCATTGCAATTCTGTAATGAGCAAAATGTCATTGACGGTCCTTTATCTGCCTTTGCAGGATTTAAACCAACTGTTCGTCCAGTCTTTCATAAATACAGTGATAGATTTCTCCACATGTTGAGGAGGCGTGGATGGGAGTTTATTTTTTCTGGAAACATTACCATCATCAGCCAACAAACTTCCCCCCCTAAATCCTGTTAACAACTGTGGGCGTAGTCCTAGATGCTACTGCATATTGTCGTCTAATATTATTGGCTCTTATGATTTGGTGAAGTTTCCCTTCATGCTTAAAATTGTTAGTGTGAATAGTGTCACGTGTTCCAAACACTAAGTCTTCATCCTGAAGGTCTTTTACTTTGTAAAGTAAAAGAGTATGTTAGTTAAGCAGATGAAAAGAGTTATGTAAGGAATAAAACATTTTTTCGTATTATTTTTTATAACATTACAAGACTGCTGTTCTACACCGCAACACAAGAAACACACTATTTATTTACAAGGCGTCTACAAGGATCATGAACTATTTAGGACACTGGCTTTTTGCCCGAGACATAGTTAGGCTGTCTTCTAGGACAATATCATGTTTACATACATACTGTATTTCGTTATGGAGCTGGATTCTTGTTTGGAAATGGATGTTTCGTAAACATTAAAAAGTTATCCGGGAACGGTGTTTTCAACCAACTCGTGCTTAATAAGCGATTTATGCCTGATAAAATCTTGCTGTGGATGGCCGTCATGTAGCTGACAAAGCTGACGGCCCAGAAATGAGAAGCCTGCTTTGGGTAAATCAGCAGTACATAATTTTTCTTCTCTCCATTTTAACCTTTTGCTTTTATCTGTCCCTTGTGAGTTCCACAAAATAATGGAATTGCAATACTAAATTAGTGGAGTACTCCTTTAAAGCACTTGACCAGTCCTCTGTAACCAAAGGTCTTGTCAAATCAACCAGGACCGACATGTTAGAAATTCACCAAGATTGGTGCCGACGCGTTTCAACAATTCTCAAATGGGCTGTAAGAGATTAGAAATTCAGGAGTAAACTGTACGTTCGGTCCTTGTCAAAAACATCCCTGAAACTGAAGGACAGGATACAGTCTCATTTTAAGATATGAATGTTGCTATGTGAGATTATGTATATCACATTTAATCAGTGAGTTCACTCCTGTTCCCACATCTGTAGTGTTCCAGCACTGTGGGAAAAAGCCAAAGTGTCTCAGACCTCATCAGACCGCTGACCTCTGAACAGTGTGTGAATGTGTTTGTTACACAGCACCTTCCTCGATGTTTATTATGGAACACAGAAAAAGTAGAGGCTGGTTAGTGACCTCCAGGTCACGCAGAGACACACACTCTGACTGATGTTTATTATTGGATGTGGACAGATTGGCAGCTGAACAATAGAGAGGGCAAAGAGCAGGCCTCCAATCAATGTGTAACTTCAGCCTTTTGCCATTGCGAGCACAGAGATATGACATTTTCGACATTAGCATGCTGGTGGTTGTATGCAAACACACACACACACACACACACACACACTAAGCAAAAGAGGCTGCAGTTCGTGGTCATCAAGAAAGCATCTTGTGTTGGATCTTTCCTCTCAGAGAACAATGGCTTGGCCCTGCTTTAATAGAAACAAGTTGGCCTGCCTTATTCGTCTCTGTGTTTTCATGGATGGCAGGTTTATGTTCTCTGGCCTAGACATTAGGAAATGATTTCAAAGGAGAAGAATGGGACAGGATATTGTCTGAATTGATCACCAATACCGATCAATAAACAAGCCTTTCTTTCTATGACGTCACTTAGGACATAAACCTAAAACCACAGAGTTTACAGGCACTCAAATTCAAAGTAATAAAAGGACACACACATACACACACACACACAGCTCCCTTTTAAGTGCAGATTTATGTGGCTGTATTTTGGTCAGACCCTCAGTCCTCTCGCTGCCACGGCAACAGGCTTTTAGAACCAAATGATTCAGAGCGGCTCTGACGATGATAGGGCATATCACACAGAGCAGCCAAGTCTCCCATACACATGCACAGAAACGCACATGGACACTCATTATTGTATTTTGGGGCCAAGGAGAATAGATGTTCTTTTTGGTTTTTTTTGTCAGAGATACAAATATGCACAATAAATAAAACGGTAATAAATAACTGTCAAAGTCATTCAGGTTGCAGCTTCAAACAGCCCAAAACTGATAAAATATAATGTCCTGAAGTAAAAATAGAATTCTACAAGATTTCAGCAGTAGAGGAACTATCAACAATATTTTACAGCTGTATTGCAATAGACTGGAAATTCAGTTTTGTATACAGCTCCTGCCACTTCCATCCTCCAGACCTCCAGCAGGTGCGAGCCATGACCCAGACAGCTGTTTACAGACCCAAGTGCAGAGATGGGCATGTTCCCTCATTGGCTCTCCACCAATTAACACATGTACTTGTGTTGGTTACAGCACTTGGCACACACATAATATCAAACACTCCGTCTCATTGGTTATGAGCTTCTGTAATTGATCTTAAAGAGGTTTTATTCACCCGTTGTGGGATATTTTAACAGATTAGAAGCCAAATTAAAACAGGAAATGCACCCGGGGATTCCCAAGGTACTGTATGACATGCAATCAAAACGTTCCAAGACTGTTCTTGATGTTCACGAACGGACACAAAAAAACAACAAAATTGTCATTCCCCACCACCCCTACTCTGCAGATTTGGCTCCCTGCAACTTCTTTATCATCCCCAAATAGAAGTTCAAGCTAAAGGGCAGTCATTTTGGCAATGTGAAAGAGATCCAACACTAATCACAGATGCTGCTTGATGTGCTGACAGAGCGGGACTTCCAGGGAGTGTTCCAGGCGTCACAGGGGCGTTGGGAGCTGTGAATCGCTGCACTTGCGGACTACTTTGAAGGGAATGGCGGGCAGATTTAAATCAGAGACTTTTTACATTCAAGCCTCAAAGCTCTCCCGTAGCCATAACTCTTTCCCACTGCCAAAAACTCTGCTGACGGAGTTAGTTGGATGGCTTATCAAAATTGCAAATTTTGACAATGTGTCAAAGCAGACAATTAACATTGATCTCTTGATCACGTTTGTTCTCTAACTTAAACCGTTTCTAAACGTTACAAAACCCTAAACACACTGATGTCCTATCAGAAAAGGGTTTCATTTTACCAACAGAGATTTACTTTCTTCAAATGATTTATCTGTCATAACCTTTCTGCAAGATATCATGTGTGCACATTGTACTGCACCAAATTTTCCCATTTGGGATATCAAAATCTTCGACTGAAGTGAAAGCGTTGCTCAAAGAAGAGCACCAGACCCCCTACGTTGTAACTCGTGCAGATAAATATTTGTTCTTATTAAATGGGTAGTGGGGTTTTTGACTTCACAGGGACTGGAGTCTCGTGGGAAAACTGACTTCTCAGCGTGACAGGTGCAGCCCAGATGTGAAGCGGTGTGATGATACAAGAAGGTTTGGAGGGGCGGGAAAAAGGAAAGAACAGAGGGCATTAGAGAAGACAACGAGGCAGAGGAGAGGGAATTTAGCAAGATAAGTACAAAAGGAGGGAGGGGATTAAGAGCATCGTGTATGGCAACGGAAGAGAGAACTCAGACCGACGGCAGAATAGAAAAGAGGAGGCCCAGAGGTGAGTGTCGGGGCATGTGAAGAAATACTGATGATATAAATTCCACTGATCTGCGGAAAAAAAAAATATATACATCTGGTCTTGTATTGTAAAATTTATTGGTGATAAAACTCTAGCTGTGTTTCGGCATCATGTGACGACCATACTGTATGACTTAGAGGATAAACTGCCATTTGAGTTAAAGATACTGAATCAGAATTGTGATTTATCCAGAAAATTGCTCATTTGTATCATGCCGTTGCTGCTGCTGCTACCGTTTCTGCAACCTCAAATATTCCCTGACTCTGAAATAATAACAGATGGGTGTCTGTTTTGTTTGTGGGGGCACACCACACCATTTGTTACACACTGTGGCACCACCTGCTGTATGAAAACAAGACTGCACGTCGACCAATTAATATTTTTTTTAATTCTATTTACTCACACTACCACTACTACACTACTTACAACTTGAAATTTACCTTGAAGATGGCCTTCACAGGCTCTTTTCTTAGGCGTACAGTGTTCACTTGACATTGTTTCAGATTTGGTTTCATTGGGGCCTCAAATGCCTGAACCAAAGTGAAGTGCAAAGGCTCAGGTGACATTCCGAAACGACTTTTAAAAACTGTTACTAATTTCAATTGACACATTTCCAACTGCAGCATTGCTAAGAGATGCATTTCATTCACATATGGTCTTGGTTGAGGACACACCACGCACACATACAATTAGGAACGTCAGCGGTGATTATAGCACTGTGTTGAAAACAGCTTGTTCTGCTTTACCAATGATGTCACTTATGTCAGTCTCGTCTTCCTGCTCTTTTGGGGTCAGTAAAACACACAGACACACACAAACAGACACACACACACACACACACACACACACACTTTTTGGGAGTCACCGTCAGGTTTATCCGCTCCCTACAGTGACCTGGCCTATCCCACAACCCCCTGGGGCTGTAACCTGTGATCCAGGAGAACTGTACTCTGGGTAACATTGTTTTCATAACCGCTCCCAGTCCTCGGTCCACAAACACTCAGAACCACAGAACATATGTACCGCATTACACACTCGTGCACACACAAACACACTGAAGTGTAACTCAAAACTGAAACTTCACTGTTTAAAGGAGTGTAACAATGCAGGTATACACACAAACCACTTCATGCCCACATTGATAGTCTAGTCTAGGCGCGCGCACACACACACACACACACACACACACACACACACACACACACACACACACACACACACACACACACACACACACACCTTATAGTTGAAGTCAGTTGAACAACAGTACAATCCGCGGCTGCTGTTTATTTAAAGCTGGTGACTTTCCAGTATTCGTCACTCTTATAGTCACTTCCACGAAGCGAGATAGGACCACCGCATCAGCAGCCAGCCCATTTTCTCATGGCGCTCTCCTCAGAGACGAGACAAAACACAAGTGAGCCGTTTCACAAACAGCCTGCAGAAAATGGGGACTTCATCAGAAAAACACGACACACACTGGCAGAGCAGCCCTCTGGATGTCCTTGAGATTGTTTTCAGGGCACCAAGAACGGTAAATGCTCACACACAAGCTGGAATTGAGAGTATCTTAAGGACACAGAATTCAGATGAAACTAATAGTTTCAATATTAACCATTTTTCCTTATTTAGAATCTGAATTTTTACTCTTTTTGGCTTTTCTCGAGACATGAACACACACGTCCACAGGAATAGACACATCTATTTTTTATCCCAAACCTGAAACTCTCAGGACACGACGATCTCTAAAACTATTTGACAACCCGACATCCACCCCAGCTCCATTGCAAATAAACACACAAGACTTTTATTTTTCTTATTATGTAACATGTTCAGTGAGCAGCTGTTTGGTGGGTCCAGCTATGTCCTGGAAATTGATAAGAGTGGGAGGAAAGCGGACAGACACCCGTTTATAAGTATGATCGCATCGCCTCAGCATTCCTCCACAACTCCCAAACGGCCCTCATACATCTGCATGAGTAATAAAACAAACAGATAAAACCTACAGATAATAGTTGTACTTTATGTCCTATGAAGACATGAAGGACTTATTCTAATGGTATGAAAACAAAATGATTCTTAGGTTCAGGTGATTCTATACTAATGAAAACATAATTTTGAATATCATATTCCATTTCTGCTAATAGATCCTCCTAAATCCTACAAAGTCGACCTTTAAAGAAAGCCTAATGTCTATTGTCAGCCTAACAGTAACATTGTTTGTTCAGTGAAATAAATAACCAATTAAACAGATTTAAGCATTGTTATGAATGAATTGCTGATATTTGTAACTGTGAATAGTCTTGAGTCACAGACAGATTATGATACATTTGGCCCTGCACACAGACACAACTCCTGCCTTGGAGAAAGAGAAAGATTGGAAGACACAATAAATAACTACAAACAATGTGGGGATGATATTTGTAACCGTTTGTGGCAACAACAACAACAACAACAACAAAAACTAGCTACTTATGACAGTGTCCATTGTAAAACTTCATGATTTGACAGAAAAGCTTTGTTACAAATTTTTGTCCACCAAACACTCGTCTCCACTTGGAAGTTCACTACTTCAGCAAAAAAAAACAACTAATGTATAAAATCATTAAAAAAAAAAGCTCCATGAAGAGTTGCTGTTGAATCATCAGGAAAATTACACGATTCAAAGAGTGAAGTTTAGTCCTGAAATAATGACTTTTTGACAATGAAGCCATTGAGGTAAAATAAATGTGAAGCAAAGAACAAACAGTAGTGTTTATATTCCTCGGCTATGAGGAGCTATCCTCATCTGGTTTGAATAATGACCTGCCCGACCCACCAGCTCTTCTTTACGGGCCTGCTGGAGTCAACCTCCAGATGTTGGACGCAACCTTTCAACATTCCAACTACTAGTCTACTAACTGCCCTTACAAATATACACGCATGCATGGTAGGTCGCGCACACACATACACGGAAGTTCAAAGTTGCGCCAGAGGGGAGCAGGTGGCCAGAAACAACATTCTGCTTTAACTGGACTTCTATTGGCGGCAACAGTCTGAATGTTCAAACTTCATTCATCCAAAACGAACGGCCAGGGAAACGGAGGCTCCACAGCTATTCTGAATTAATGTGATCTGGTACATGTGTACTTCTCATATGCTACTTTAAACTTTGGTGTATTTAAAGCTGTAGCATGTTGCTCCACAAAGCCATGCATACCAATATATTTTGTAAAATGTTTATATCCTATGTTGGCCAGAAGCTTTTATTCTTATACATTCAATTAAACAGCTCTTAATGTAAGAATCTTTATCCAATGAGTTTGAGTAACAGTTTTCCATAACTTAAACTATTTAATGTCTAACTATAATTCTCACTAATTAATGCATGTTCTGAAAAGGTTGAATTCATGTTTTTGGCTGGACCACAACATTGACTGATTGAGTGATAAAGGGAGATCCTGTATTTGTTTCAAAGTAAAATCTGATAAGAGTTTTTGTCCAACGTTGTCATACTGTCTGAATTTTATTTAATATTTTGCTGCAATAATGACAATAATGAGTGCCAGGTGTCATGTAGTTTAAAAATATCTTGTGAGTCATCCAAAAGATCCTCACAGTTCAGTTACAGTTCAGGCATAAGAAAAGCTGGTAGTCTAAATGTGCACACTGATTAAGCAATTATCAAAAGTGTTTCATTGAAGGGGAGAAAAACAAAGAAGCAATCTTTTGTTCTTCAGATTCTAAAACGAACCGGTCTAAATTTTTTGCAGATGAAGTCATTGACTAATTCCTCCACGGAAGGTCTTCTTTTTCAAAGACAGAGGGGTCCTGACAGCGGTATGAGTGTGCAGAGGGTTGTCAGCTAAAATAGAAAGTACATGCTGGGAGCCCCGTTCTCAAATGAACACATCTGTTAGCATAACTATTTCTGAAGACAGAACACTCCCCTGCCCTTCTGGTCTTAATCACAGCCTCTTACGAATGTGCAAAGACTCACACAGAGACAACAGAGCACAATGTCCCATATTCTCCAGCCAACATTTCGACTGTGGATAGATCTTGACCTGCACTTATGAGATGCAGTCCCAAAATGAAAGCTGAGATGATGTGTCTAGTCACCCATGGTGGCTACCAACATCATTTTCTGGCCTCGGTATCCTTCATAATCAGTTCAAAACAGCTTGTAAATGTGGTTCACAATGTAGTTTCTTCTAAATTATCTAAAAAAGGTTTTAGTCTTGAACTTGCACAATATATAAGAAAACTCAAAGGATCACTGGATGTATCTATCCATCCTGATGGAAATAATTGCCAAATAAATGAAAATCCATCCACTACAACCCAGAAGTTAGCCACTTAGGCATATGAGGAAAAGTCAGGGAATCACAAAAGTCTTGAAGAGGCCTCCTCTGGGGAAAACGAATGGGTGTACCACATTTTATGACAATCCAGCCAACAGTTGGTGAGAAATTGCAGTTTAGACCAAAAAAGTGGACCAACCAACAGGCTGATACTGCCATTCCCTATAAGGAAAAAAAAAACTATAGAAACTGAACAAGACATTGGCACTTCTCTCTATCACAATCCATGAAATGGATCTTTCCAATATTCCTCCTTTTACCTCCACACACATGCAGAAACCTTCCCTGCTGCTCCTCCGTCAGTGGGACCGAGCGCATGAAAGGAGGACCAAACACCTCCTTCTGTCCTGCAAATCCTGTCAGAGGCCAAGATATAGTGCTCTTTCTCCATATTCGTTTTTTCTTCACTTCAAAATCTGGATTCTGTAACTTCCGTTATCTTTAAAAACATTCGAGCCTACACAGACACACGCATGAAAGAAAACCCACATGTGTAGGCTTTGCGCGTAGCTATTCAAACAGACACACTGGTTTATTAACCCCACAGCTGCCTGCACATGCTATCATCCTTCATACAGACAGACTCATGCAGACATGCACAACACACGCCAATAAAAAAACAAGCAACACAGACCTGACTTCGATGGATGCTACAGTAAACGCATAAATAGATAGTTTTAAAATTCTTTACACATAAATAACCTCAACCTGTACTGGTTATTAATGCATCTCAATTGGCAACTTAAAATTGCTATTTTTAAAACCACATATTTCAATAAATACAAGCTGATTATGGTTAATTTAATACCTGCCTCCCATGTATAATATTTCTATATAAAAGGACCTTCAAGTATATAACAGGTTTTTCAGTGATCTCATACAAATAAATTACCAGTAAACTGTGAAATAAAACTTGTTTTTTCAACTCAACAATGTATTCTGCAAAGTTCACTACTAAGCCAGCTTAAAGTGTCTTTAAAATTTTAATTTGATGGATTGAGTGAACATTCAGCACAGCATTCATTTAACTCAAGTCAAAAAACTTCAAGTCAGAAAACTCGCTCCTGATTCAGATTTTAAAAGAGTAAAATCTAAAAATGTAACTATGTTAAATTCATGAGGACAGATGAATTAATGCAAATCCATTTGTTTCCTATATTTTACAGTGTAATAATGTCTGGGACTGGAAACGGCTGGAAGAAACTGATGGTAGCTCTGTACCTTATACACACACACTCTCTTACACGCACACACACTCTCAAGCACACTTAATCCCATACAGTTTCAATAAAAGCATACAGTTCACATTAATGCTTTGATCTCTTTTCCTTTCTCCATCTCATGCTGTTTCGAGAAATACATCCTGCAGTTACATAATAGCCCTTTCTACACTTGACCCTACCCCACTGTTGATGTACTGTATGTAGCCAATGAGTGTGTCTGTAGCACTGTTTTCCCTGACTTACAACACAAACCCTCTACCAAGAAAACTCTATCAAATCTTTAATCATTTCAAACCGGTTCATCTCTTCCAGAAATCAACCGGTCACCCAGCAGCTTCGCTGTCTGGACAAACAGCTTTGGAGCGCTGAGGAATGGCCCATAAAACCTCGACCAATCCCCTCCACAATCCCTGCTTTGCTCTCCACATGAGCCTTGAAAGGGCTCTGCATATCCCAGTTAAACATTCTTAGGGGAAAGACACACTGGCAGTTTCTCTGTAACGGTCATGGGGTCTTAATGGGTTATGGAGGTGAGTCCATGTGCTTCCTTCACTGGGATGTGTGTTTGTGTATACAAGAGAGAGAATGTAACCTGCAGACTGCTGTGGATGTAGTTTCATCCAAAACGTATATATTTCAAAACAAATTAAGAGCAAATTATGTAAGAGATGGAGCTGAGACAAAGTAAAGGGGGCCTTTTGATTATTGTCACAGTTCCTTGTGAATGAAAGAAATGATCAAGCGAGAGCTTCATATCTGGCAAAAACAACAAATATGATGTCATCCGTGGGTGCTAATGCAAAAAAAGTGAAAAATGTCTTAACTCTTGTTGCAGCTGGTGAGTATTCCACACATTAGTATGTACGTGAATTAGGTTTATTAATACCATAAAATGTGCATGGCTTTCTAAACTACTTTTACTGCCACTGCCATTGATCTGACTTGCACTTGTGACTGATGTTGTGTCACAAAAACTTTTAAGATAAATCAAAAACAAACGTCGAGACTTCACCTGTTAAAGTGAAGCTTCACCGCCATCTAGTGAGCAGTTGAGGTAAAGTCCCTCGTTGCTGGGATTGTGGAATTGTGATATTTGTTGGCCTGGCAATAAGTTTTGACTTTAAAAAGGCGACACCGGTGAAGAGACCATTTAAGTATGAGGAGGTCGATTTTTGAAGTTATGGCCTCACGACAGTGCACAAAAACGTCAACATGGGTGGATGTAAACACAAACAATTTTGAATTGGCAAGTTTTTTGGGGGGGGAAGAAGATGGTGGGGCATTCATTCAAAATCAGAAAGAAGTGGTTTTCACTGCTTATCAAGGATCTCGGGTGTCTCATTGGGGAGTAACCATAGTACCTTTAGCCTGGCCCACGTACTGTCTGTGACCCCCCCCCCCCCCAAAAAAAAAAAAAAAAAAAAAAAAAAAAAAAAAAATTGGCTGGTGTTTAGGAGAGGATCACACAGGTGACAGGTGCAGTGTTTACATGGCAAATATCAACACTGTACTTTTAATTGCTCTTAAATTCATATTCATGTAAGCAATGACTGAAATAAAAGACAACACATATCCAACCTATACCAACATGTCACGGGCACAAGTTTTCATCTAATAAGTCATCGTATTTTTTTTTTTTTTCTGTCTGTAATATCAGTAATATCGTAAATGAGGGTCATCTCAGAGTCTTAAATAAAAGGTTAAATGAATACAGCAGCACCAAAAAAAATACTAAACAGATGGTGGCCGACAGCAAATTCGATCAGATTATTGAATTAAACAAGACAGTTGTATAGCTCCTTAAATCTCCATTTACAATAACAACAGCTTACCTGGAATTAGTCAGATGAGTGTTTGCCATCTGTCACTGCACAAACCTTGGGAGTTGACATCAAGACTCTTAATTTCCTTTATGGCAGTCAGTTTGGAGAACGGTGACTCACACAGGTAGGTCATAGGGAAAGGGGGGTGGGGGCAGAATATCCAGGGTGACTTCAGGATACTCCTGTGATGGGCCAAACTCTGCATCCATGGCCTGCTGGAATTTCACCTTCAGTGTCGGGCAGCTGCTCTTCTGGCCTCATGCAGTAATGCATCATGTCTACCGGCTTCTTCCTTCACTACATCCGCAAACAAGTTCACGTGAAGGAAAGTCCATCAGCTGGGGGGGGGGGGGCGCATATCCATGACTCTAAAATGCAGCAGTTCTGTTACTTACATCGGGCACGAATGTTGAATTTGTCCGCCAGTGCAGACGCTTCCGGGGTGTTGTCACGTGGTTTCGTTCGCTCGCAATTGAAGACGAGTTGATCTTTTAATCTTGAGCAGCGTGCTTCAGCTCGTATCGCGGAGAGCCCGCCGACCAAGCCGATTGACTGTTTTGATTGTTTGATTGATTGATTGACAGGTGTGACGACAACAACAATGACGTGGATGCGTCAAAACATATCAGAATTCCATTGGCTAAAAAGGTAGTGACGAGCTTTATTGCACGGCGTAGCGGAAGTGGTTTTCACGTGTTGACGGACCATTTTGACAGTTGATAAAAGAGTTTTCTCAATTGGTCAGGGGTGGCGAAAGTATTCAGATCCTCTGTTGTAAGTATTTGGCACCGACGTAACAATTTTCAAAATACTAATTTAAAGTTAAAAGTGCTGCGTGACATTCGCAAAATGTAAAGTATTTAAGGAAAAGCACTGGTACCAGCTATTTCAAGAGTCCTCTTCCACCGAGGCCAATTTTATTCACCTTTTCTTAGCAACAAAAGATGTCACTTGCTGAGCAGGCAGTTCTGACAGCCTTTTGTTTTTCTCATGCATGTGAAGGTTTTACGCTACATGTAGTCTTTTGTGTCAATTGCTGGTAAGCTGTGGATACTCGCCTGTCATCAAACAAAGTTCCAGTATCGTGGAACCAGGTATCAAAAGTTTAAGGTCAACACCGAGCAGGCACTGATTTGTTTAAACACATGCGGTTACAGTCAATGATCAAGGTGACTTAGGGCAAGTTACTGGAAGCGGCTCTTGCGCCAGTCATTTGGTTCTGCGGGGGGTAAACAAAGAAATAGAAACACTTCACTGTAATGAATTACATTGAAGCATTTGCCAGTTAGGACACACACACACACACACACACACACAAAAAAGGAGAAAACAGCCGTTGCATTTCTTGTAGCCGGTAACATCTGAATGAACTTTATTTTGCAAACACAACAAAAAAGAAAGTTATTGTTTGTTTGTTTTTTCCAAGACAGCAGTCGTACATTAGTTAGAAGAGAGAAAAAGAAGAGCCCGTTTATCTTTGTGTTCCAGAAGAGGCTAAAGGTCAGATTTCACCACAGACACAATAAAGAAAGAATGAGACCATGTGCCGAGCTGGGAAAATGCCCAAAACCCACTTACCCAGCATACACAAGAACATACAGTGTATAAGACTGTGTCCTATTTCCTGCTTTTAAGATAATACACTGTTCCTGTGGTCCATATATACAAGAGAATATGCGCAAGAAAAATGAAGTAGCCCAGTTAAGAGAGTGAAAGAAAATGTGGAAGTGGCAATGTCTCAGAGGTAACAGAGAATGTGGTGGGGGGACGGGGGACGGGGGACAACAACAAAAGGAAACGCAACATGTTTTTAACACCAGAACTGTGAAAGTTTGCGACGGATGAATAACAATTAAAACCATGCTAATAATCTCATTTATTATCTTCACTGATGACACCATTAAAGTTAACACATCTCCTAACTCTTCAGTTTAGAGCCACGAGAAAAATCTGCCCTCGTGACACCGACCGGTCATTTGTGCAGTTATCCCGAGCGTGCTCTGACCCTAGATCAGCACTTGAATGCAACTAGGACCGGACCATCTCACCTCACAGTGAAAACACATTCTCCAACGGTATTCAGACATCAGTCCCGTTTCCCCGTCTCCGCGCGAGAGACATCTTTAAGACAGCTAAAGGTCGAGGGTCATTAATACGATGTTGTGGGACTAATTAATGCTACATATCAAGAGTTAATTGGATGGAACTGGGGACGACAAAGAAGTCTTCAATCCCGGGTTCGACCTCGACTATGGACACACGGCACACAGGGCACGAATATGGCTTAAGGAAGACTCCTCTTCTGTTAGGGCTTTGGAGATGGCGGAAGAATAGTTTAGCATAGAGACCTCATATTATTATCATTATTAAAACTGCAATACTAGAATAGATGTTAGGATTTGGATACTTGTGGAAATGTATGCATAAGGAGGCAGAATAATACGGGTAAAAAAAAAATTTGGTTTTCACAGGCACAGTGGCGTGTGGGCAACCAGAAAAAGGAAAAAAAAAAAATCAAATAAACATGGGGCAGAGTACAATACTGCAGTGTTCTGTCTGTACCGCTTCCTCTACTTCCCTCAAAAGAGCATCTCCTGCCATTTGCATACGACACGTCTCGTACACATTCGTCGGGCTTATTACTCTGCAAGTGCGGTAAAGAGATCAGGTTGAGGTGGTGCAGTCTGAAGACGTCAAAAGAATTTATTACGCTTATGAGGACAAAGCGGGGGCTTTAAGTTGTCTTGCATGTGCCCCCATTTGCCAAAGACCGTCGTCTGCCCAATAGCCCGCATAGCGCAATGTCGATGCAATACTACACTGCTGCTTTTAGAGCGTTTAATTTTCTAATCCAATGTTTTTCCCCTGCTTGAAGTGATCAATTTTTTTAATTTTTTTTTTTTAATATGGAATGCACCATTAGTCATATGGCTTCTATATCTGATATTGCAATCCACAGTGCTGCTGTTGTAATTATGTACTACAAGTGAGAAAGAAAAGAAAAGGAAAAAAAAAAAATAAAAAAAAAAGTTTGAAGTGACTGTTGTAATTCCAAAGTTCCTTACATGGTACAATTAAGGGAAAACATCACACTGAACAAGAACGGAATGATGAGGAACAAAATTCATGTTGAACTTAATACAAAATACAACACCCAGTGGACTGCTTTGGTGTCTTGACAGAAGTAAAAAATACTTTAGGTGGACTCTGGTCCAAACAAAAATTACAGACCGGCTGCTGTTGTACAAAGGACAACTTGAAAGCTGAACATAATACCTTCCAATGTCAATATTACAATCTGTGTTTACACGTATTTAGGAAATCTGATTATCATTTTTTTTTTTTTTTTTTTTTAGCAGTAACCTGACGTCATAAACATCATGTAAACAATTGCCTTACCGATGTAAGGGAACTGAGAAATTTCTGCTACAGAAACCAGTTTTCTTGATGTATATGTTTTAACTGAGGTTCCAGCAGGGTTTTTAACATGAGCACAGGTTAATGACCAGAACTTGAACGAGATAAGTATTGCTGTAATTTCCTACTCATGCACCCCTTGTGGCCAAAATTCAAAAGTCGGACTAAAACTTACCCTAAACGTGTCTAAATAAGTCATTTCCACAGCTCAACTGCAGGGTATTTGTATATTTCTTAACACATGCACTGTTGAAAGACTGGCTTCTTCACTCAGTCCAAATGCTCTAATCAGAGAATAGAGAGAAAAAAAAAAAAAAAAAAAAAAAAAAAACTCAGGCTGCAGTGCTTCAAATATATTGCCAATACATTTACAACATGCCATGCCAGTTTTAATTTTATAGTTGGAGGTAGGGGAGAAAACTGACCACTCGCATGTAAATGCAGGCTCTCCAGCAACCGCATGAATGCAGTGCATGTAAACGCGTTCTTAATTTCCTGCAATTACCTGATGTCTCCACTAACTGTTTGTCTGAATGTAAACGTAGAGAACAATTTAGCAAAATTTCATAAAAACCCATGTTAGCCACTATCCATTTTAGAGTGCAAACTCGGCACAAAACCCTTGAGGAAAAAAAAAAATAAAAAAAAAAAAAAAAAAAATCCGTGAAACTGTGCATACACCTATTTACCCCTTAAATGTCCTCTCTACAACAAGCCCACTCCCCACTTGAATAACCCCCAACGCAACTACCTCTTTAGATTTGGCTACATCATACAAGTCTTAAAATTGTTTCCTTTCCATAATTTCGTGCCCAAAAAAGTCAGTCTCTGTAGCATTCTGATCATGCAAAAAAAAAAATTTGTTTTTGAACAGAATTTAATCGTTGCAATTAAACTAAAAGACAAAATTGTTTTAAGACTAGAACAGTAAAGATTTTCAGTATTTTGTTCTTTCAAAATCGGGTTTTTTTTTTTTCGGTTTTTTTTTTTTTTTTCTTCTTTTTTTATACATTTGTCAGCTCGTAAAGGCCTCGAGTGAAAAGAAAGTTTCATAGCATAGAAGAGAAAATGGCCCCACCCAAGCGCCCCTGTCCCGGCCTGTTCAGCTTCAGAACTACTGAGACAGCAGAGTTCCCTGCTAGAGGAGGCCCATCTGGAGACCCAGCTATATGCAGTAGAAAGCTTGCCATGAGTCCTGCGGATCAAGTGTAGAGAAAATAAAATTTTGCGGTGTACATGAAGTCGTAGCTGCTAAGGCATGTGCATACAAGTCAATTATCAAGTGTTAAGTGTGCATGTAGATGTGTTAACGGAAAGGCATAATACGGCTATTAATATAGTTATGTTTTTGGGTTCTTAGACCAATGTACCAGTAGAGATGGAACTGGCTTGTGGTGCAGTGTCAGCAAGCACAGATAAAAATCCTTTTAGTGGAAAGTAAAAGAATTTAAGTCCGGAACAGCATCTGAACTGTAGACAAACCAGCCAACTTTAAAAAAAAAAAAAAAAAAAAAAAAAAAAAAATTTAAAAAAGAAAAAAAAAAAGGAAGAAGAATAAAATAATGAAAGAAAACACTGCACATCTCATTCAAAAGGGACAATGAGTGATTTTAAAAACAATGCACACTGGGAGGGGGGGAGGGGGGGGAAGCATATCACCCATACTCTTAAAAGGAATGTTGTCAATTGTTGGAATATTGTTAGGAATAATATCAGTACTAGTTGCAAAATTACGCAGTCATGGCTAAGGGCGGATAACTTCATTGATTGAAGAGAATGCTTGTCAGGCCTGAGCCTAAGGTACAGTTGAAGCTGACCAAGTCCAGTTTCTGTATTTCAGCTGACGGTGCAGAAACTGGTGGAGATGGGGTGAAGGCCAGTAGCTTTGGTGAGGCTTCAAAACCAAAATGGAGGAGAGGAGTGTGAGGTCTCCAGCGCTGTTTTGGACTCATTATGAAGTCATCACCTTCGTGCCAACAACTTGCTCTTCATTTAAAGCTTTTAACACAGAGACCTGGAAAGGGGAAAGAAAATAAGGTTATTTTTTTTTTTTTTTTGTGTAGGGCAACGTGCCCTTTAATCTGCCTGAATTCCAATAGCATTTTTAAGGATATTAAAACGGTACCAATATGATCATTTAACAAACATGGCACACCCTTACTCGGGACACAGAAACTCACCATAAACTGGTCTCCATTACTGAACTTCTTCTCTATTTCTTTTCCCAGGTCACCATCTGGCACTTTGAGGTCCTCTCTGGTGTCTCCACCATCATCCATCAGGGCCAGGAAACCCTCTGAGACATCAATTATCTAAATTAGCCATTAGGCAAAGAAAAGAAAAAAAAAGTTAAAAACATTATGATTGTGCTCCCAATTTTTTTTTTATTATCATTATCAACGCTAGTTGTGTGACTCTGACAAGCAGTCAAGTTGCAGTTTACATTCATATCTGTTCAGAATCAAAATGTAAGGTTTTGAAAATACATATACAAATCCTTGTACGTGTTCACATGCTTCACCACTTAGGTGGACTCCCCAACATCTGGGTCAATTATTCAGAATCTGACCAAATATGAAATGGTCACAATCTCCACGCCTGTTCCTCAGTTATGCTGCTAAATAATAAGACAGCAAAGTACGATGTGACAGAAAAGTTAACCGTTTAAAATATCTCCCATTTTATCCTATTGGGTGATATTGAGTCATAATTAACATATCAATTAATAAGCTGTGGCCACAAATTTGTTTAATGTCACGGTCAAATTTAACAACCAAAATCGTATTAGTATATTTGAGTCCGAGGGAACGTTTGCGCCAAGTTTAAAGAAATTCCCTCAAGGCGATTCTGAGCTATTATGTTCAAGAGAATGGGACGGACGGACAACACAGAAACATAACGGCTCCGGCCGTGGCTGTTGCCAGCGTGGAGGTCGAGCAAAAGGAGAACCAGCGCTAGCCAATTTCAATATAGGTGGAATGCCATTCCAAAGCACACAGCAGAGTAAAAAAAAAAAAAAAAAAAAATCTCCATCACCCTTTGAGTTAAACTCGGCCTGGAAAAAAAATTATTTGCTATAAAGTGGCATAAAGTCTCTTGTAGGGTTTTTCCAGGTTAGTCACGCTGTGATTAATTGAGCCGTGCGGGCTGACTTTGAATGATTTTTCCACTGTGTCTTACAGAACAATAAAATAGTCGGTGATAAACATTACCTTTCTTTTAAAAAATAAAAGCGGCCCACTGGTGTGCCAGTAGAAAGCTTTTAGTGTGAAGCGTAAGCGGTTCAAGTTACATTATAAGTGAATTAACATTCCTCCTACCCAGCTGAAAATGAGCATTAAACAGCAAAACAAAGCTGATATTTTAATGTGCAAACAGAGACAGAACCTCCCTTCCCCTCTCCCCCCCCCCCCCCCCAGCTAAAAACAGAGAAACGTTATGAACGGATTTGCGTCTACTCTTTCGTACAGTTCAGGTGCCGAAGACAAGGGGTGACGACTGGCACGGGTTGGCCATGTTCGGCCTTACTACCGAGCAGGACCACAGCCGTTTGGCACGGTTATCCCCTACTGGGAAGCTGCAATGGAAACGCATGTCATCACAGTTTGGCAGAGCACGCCAACCCAGGCAACTGGAAAAATCCTATTAGCAATGTATATCATGAAAACAGACTGGCAGCGACACAAATCACAAGAATGTACAGCTGCAACAAAAGGTTGGTGAAGTATCAGTTTTATGGATGCCACAACACCAGAAGCAGTTGATGGCCATTAGCATTAAATTTCCACAATTTAATACAAAAATTAAATAAACCTAAACAGTCAAATAAATGTATGATATTTCAACATAAAAAAAAAAAAAAAAAAAACCTGAGGCGCACACAACATATATTCTGAAAAACTGAACAGGAATGACAGGAGCCTACTAATGGCATGAGCTGCATCCAGCTATTGTTAATGCTGTATCGCCACAATGGCCAAAATGAAAAATAACGCACGCCTTTGAACGTCGAGTGTCGCGCACTGCTACAACAGACCCAGCGACCAACTTTAGAAACGACGGTTACATTTTGACGAGATTCGGTAAATTAAAGCTAATAATCAAGTTATCTTTGGTGATCTTCGTCTCGGAGGTTGCCTAAATAAATTTGAATATTTGTCATTTTTGTTTTAAACGCTCTGCGACAACGATCGCAAGCCGGCATTTTGGTCATCTATAACTTGTTCCTGCTCAACAGGCTCAGGCGCAAAGCATCTTTCACGGCTGTTGCGGCACCTGAACTTGCAGCACTTAATTCCCGCAAAAAAAAAATGTCATCAGCAGAAGCTGTGCTGAAAGTATTTGGGGATACATCAAGTCTTTTCGTCGTATTCTATATTAGTCAAGACAGTCTGTCCTGCAACGCTACGTCACTTTTATATCTTTTTATACTTTACTTTTAGCCCCGTGGTTCTCCAAATTCCATAAATAAATTACAAAAACATGAAAACTTGTATTTCTGTGATGTGCAGGATTGTCACAGGAAGTTATTGCGCGTGTATTCCTTTATCAGGTCAGTGAATCAGGAATCGGAAAACCTTTTTTTTAAGGGTTTTCCGATTCCTGCTATTTTACACTCAAACTACAGTTCAAATTTTACAAATTACGTTTTTGGAAAAAAAAAATCCCCCACAAAAACTCAGTGAAATCCTGTAGGGACCGATTAGAAAAAGTATCAGTTCTCAAGACCAGCTGCATACAAGATCACTGCAACAAAGCTACAAGAAACCTTTTTGAAAATGACTTCTTTTTTTTAACGGCACCTTTGCCTTAATTACAGTACGTGTGTCAGACTGTATGAAAGGCCCGATGAAGATGAATGCCTTCACCAAAGAAATTGACATTTGTCCTTGGAGCCAGTGTAACATAACTGTGGTATGTTTTTTTTCTGAAGTAGACCAAGGCATACTGTAAGATATTTTGCCAGATAGAATATAGTAAGAGCAGAAATTTTATTTAACAAACATGACTACAAATTCTTCACCACTTCCAACAAATATACCAACAACTGTTTCCTTGCATTTTGAGAATTATTGTTCCAAAAGAGACCTTTAGTCAGGGAAGAGGAGCCTGCTTGTTAGCCAATTTAAAACCTGTTCAGCAAGTTTAAAGCCTGTGTGTCATTTCACAGCTGCTGAAGAGACAGCTCCGTTCCTACACCCCTTTAGCAATCAACAAAGCATAGATTTTCTCTCACGGTTTCATGGCGCTTAGGTTATAGCAAATCCAAAACGTTGTCTGTAGTGATTGCAAATGGGGGTTTAAACACATTTCCAAAACACTCAGCACGAAAGCAGGCGTTTGCCTCCCCTACCAAATTGTTTTATTTGACACGATAGGCAGTATTTACTGCAAATTCGTTCTGCATATTGTATGTGATCAAAGGGGGCATCTCACCTGGTAGTCTTTCCTTGTGACATTTGGAACATCCATGTTATGGGTAGATGGGCAGACATCTTCATACTTCTTCTGAGTAAAGATGTCCAGTCCAGTAAGGTGAACCTGGGAAAATACCTTAACTGATTAGATTTGGCCTTGGGCCAAGTAAACATTGTGTGTGGGGGGGGGACTACTAGTAAAACAAGGAAACATAAGGCTAAACCACAAAAGTGCCCTAAGATCTGCGTTCCAAAAGGATGCCCCATGCTGGTTTTTACCTTGGCGTGCCCATGCTTGCCGGTCTTTGAGGTAGACATGTCAACGATCTTACAGGGACGTCCCTTCAGCATGACATGGCCATTCTTCCTCAACGCGGAGCATTGCATGGGGAATGTGGTGGAGGCCCCGGCGTCCGCAGTGGAGAAATCATCATCTGCCATGATGGGTTGCAGGTTGCTCTGTGACACGCATACAAGAGCAAACATTAGGATTACCGCATTACGACCTGCATGATGTTAAGTACATTTATATAAAAAAAAATTAAAAAAAAAAAAGGAGGAATAACGTGGCGGTCATTGCGAGGTAACTGGGGAGCAGATTTGTGGCCTCAAAAAGACCACAGGTAAAGAATTATAAAAAACGAGACCATGTTAAGACTTCCCCAGCAGCTGTCTGATGTATAATGGTACTGTGCTCAAACCAGACAGTGGTCGTGGCTGCGAGTGGTTTAAAAACCAATCCCCAAAAAAAAAAAAAAAATCAAAAAGGGGGGGGGGGAAGCTATTAACTAAAAAGTTAATCCATTTTGTGCTTGGCGGCCCCCCCCCCCCCCTCTTTTGGTCGACGTTTAAAATGGTATTTGATCTCGATCTCATACAGGAATTAAATGCTTTTATTGTTCACAGTCTTCCCCCCCCCCCCCCACAAACAAACTTGTATACAAACACTTAAGGCCGAAGCGGGACACCCAATTCGGCCGGGGTACTTAACCCTACGAGCTAACGGCTAACGCCACATGCTAACGCGTCGAGTGCGCTTCGTGTACCAAGTTCCTGCCATCTCCAAAAAAAAAAAAAAAAAAAAAAAACCGTCTCCAAACGTCTAACCCTAACCCGGGGGGGGGGGGGTTTGGTGGGTGGCGAAAGTGTGGGGGGGAATACCCGACGCGTTTACGCACGCTTAACCGCCTTTTAATAGTTCATCGGCCTTAGAAAGTAAACTAAACAAAAAAAAAAAAAAAAGGCCGGCGTTAGCGCCGCCGCCGCCGTGCCCCCCCTCTTCCCTCCCCAACGCAGCTTTAAGGGTTTAGGAGTTAGGAGGCTAACGAGCTCCATTAACTACCCACGTTACGTGGCACTCGGGGGCCAGAAGAGATTTAAAAAAAAAAAAAAAAAAACACCACAAAAACAAACAAACAAACAGTCGAGCTAGCCTTTCGGGTTCCCCTCCTCGTGGATTTTTCTGTCACCGTTAGCTCGGCGAGCTAGCCGCCGCGCCGCGCCGCCCCCCCTCCTCCTCCTCCTCCCCTCCCCTCGTCGACTCCCGGCTTCGACGGTCGCCCGGGCGGGCGCTAACGCTTAGCCGAGCCCCGCGGTGCTAACTTCTTTCAATCGCGCCGCTTCCGAAGTTATTGATTAACGAGCGAGACTGCGAACATCTTTTCTCTCTCTCCCCCCCCCCCCCCCTCCACCTCCACCTCCCTCCCCATCACCCCGGTGTTTACGCGTTTTAAGGGGGTGAAAAGGAAGGACGTCGCCCCGCGGGGCCCCCCGGACCCGTGGCGACGCTTTCAAATGCGAGATTCAAACGGCGAAAACGGGGTCGCTTTTCTTTTTTTTGGTGTGTGTTGTTGTTGAAGTCGGGTGCGTTTAGCTTACCTTGTGTGTCTCGCTCGCACCAAAAAAAAAAGGGAGAGTCACTCCGCATGCGTGGAGCTTTTGTACTGCAGGAGGGGTTTAGGGAGGGCAGGTACGCGTTTCAGTGACGTAGTGGAGAAGGAGGGGGGTGGGGGGGGTTAGTGACGGGACGTAAAGTGGGACGGTGCCGGAGCTGCCTGAAAAGCGTCGCGGCGCGCCACCGTGCGCGGCGGTGGGATGTAAATAAGTATATTTATTCGAGTACCGCGGCGCCCTACTTAAGTGCGATTTTTTTTTTTTTTTCCACGGGCTTTACTTTTGTATTAGGAAAAAAAAAAAAATTGGGAAAGTAAACATTTGAGTTGGCGGGAAGGTAACCGAATGCATTCATCAAGTGGATCCCGTTGTACTTGAAGTGTAACTTTGCAGTTGTTGCAATCGAGTATTTCAATTTTCTGCAACGCCGCGTTAACCGCGTTCTTTTTTTTTCTTTTTTTTTTTTACCTCACAAACTGAAACTTTACGTTAAAAAAAAAAAAAAAAAAAAAAGCGTTGTTTTGTGCTGTATATTTCAATATTGAATTCAAATAGTCAAATTAGCCCCCACTTTGACCAGCGTCAAAATGTGAGCCGATATGCCCCTTAAATGTCAATAGGCTAAATCAATTATACTCCATCCAATAAACATTTAAGGGACCAATCTGTATACCTTTGATATGGTATATTCTTTACTTTTGCTGATTTACTGAAACCCAATTTATTTATAGAGACAAATATTTTGTATTATTATTATTATTATTATGTCTTCATTATGCATAATTTGCCCCCTTATTAATCTGGGATATACTGCAAGATAATAGCCTAAACATGCCACATGGTTTTAAAGTAATTCTCTGATTTTACTTTGAAAGGAGAGAAACAAAGCCTTTTTTTCAAAGACATAGTAATAAGTCCTTTTTCTAAATAGTCCTTCAGAACACATGAGATTTTTAGTTATATATTGTCCCTTTAGTGTTTGTGATCAGAAAAATCTTACGTATTGTTATGCAAATGACTAATGTTTTTAAGAGTTTTTTTTGTTTTTTTTTTACTGTTGGAGATAACTAAAGATACAACATGTTTCCAGGTTGTGTGCTAACCCGTGACTGTTTGGCTCAGAGCAAAAGTGCAGTATTTACAGGGAAGGGCTGCAACAGACACCTTGTAATTAGTCTTGAATTAGTCCCTAAGCGTTGCTGGGGGCTGTATAAGAGAGATTGTGTCTTTGCTTCCAGACCGATCTATTTACTCAGTGTAAATTTCCTCTGGTATCAGTTAAACATTCATCTCCACCCATCTGCTCTCTGCACTGCCTGGCTGGTCTTTGCATGGATCTTGCAACAGCCACTGGCCATGAGTGAATTCTGTTTTATTTGGGTCAATAAAAACGTGTTTTTGTTTTCTTACAGATCCCTTCCGGACATGGAAGATGAAGTATAAAAATGCGCTGCTTTGAATAATAATTTGTGGCTATGTTATTGTTTTATTCATAAAAAGTTTAATTACAAATACTTAAAATCACATTAACTCATTATCCATCGTTGACAAATAATCTATAAATCAATATTTTGTTTCCATATCACACTTCTGTAAGCAGCATATTGGACCACGATTGTCAGGTTACACAGACAGACATATACTGTATGCCTTAAGCTCAGATTTAAAACAAATGCGGAGAAACCTACATACATAGGTAGGTGCATGTAAACACACGTGTGTCATTGTGCACTGTAAAGATCAAACGTGAAAAGTGAAGTAACAAACAAACAAAAAAAGATTTTGTTTTAGTTGAGGGGGACAGAAAATGGTGGAATAATTCCTTAGATACACAATACCTGGATGTGGCAACCAAATAGCAATACAGCATTACATACTCTAAGTAGTATTTTATTGTCTCCACGGTCGAGGGTTTTTAGGGTTTTAGGTGCTGAGTAAGTGTAAATTGGGTTTACAGGTTATTTATTGAAAACATCTGTACTATGGCTGAAAGCATCGATATATAGAGTCGTGGAGGTGAACCGAAGTCTTAAAGCTTCCAAAGCACCGCAATAAAGGATGCTCAGTAGACCTGAGAGAAACTGCAGAGTTCTCTGTAGGGGCAACACCCCCTTTCACACACAAATAGTATTTGATTTGTTAATGAGCAAACAGTGATCATAGTTTATTTTTTGACTGGTAAATCAATACTTCGATAAAAGTTTAGATTTGAACAAATGTAAACATCTCTCCATACAAAATGGAAGCGTGACATTGAGGGTCACATCAGTGTTCTTTTTGTGTATTTCTCATATTTACATTATGAATATAATGTTATCTTTTCTTGTGGTAAAACCCCTTTTTTGGTCAAGTAATTATTGTAATGCTACACACACAAATGTACATACACACCTTTTGAAATACTGACACACACACTCGCATACCTCACATAGAGATCACACAGGCAAATAGATGTCATTTTAAGCATCTGTGGATGTTTTGAGCTGCTGCAATTCAGTGCCGTCTTTGGGGACCCGACGTCCCTTGTGAAAGACAGCAGCAATCTCCTCAAAGGTTTTGCCTTTGGTCTCAGGGACCCGAAGATAAGTAAACACGGTGAAGCCGAGAAGCAGCACGGCAAACAGGATGAACACATAACAGTCCATCCATTCCTGACGGGACACACATGAAGAGAAAAACAAGTCAGGGGTGACAGCGTGCACGAGTGCATGAGTTTCACAAGTTTACATTACATACGTGTGCCCTTTGTCCCTACCTGTATGTATGGAAACATCATGCCGATGATGAAGTTGCTTGTCCAGTTACAGCAGCCAGCGAGAGCAATGGCTGCAGGCCGAGGTCCCTGGCTGAAGAGTTCAGCCACTATGAACCATGGAATGGGACCGGGACCGATCTCGAAGAAACTCACAAAGAGGAAGATAGCCGACATGCTGACGTAGCTCATCCACGAGAAATCATTCTGGAGGAATTAGGACATCAGTCAAGTTTCTACTCAGGCTGGTTCTCTGATTATTAAAAAAAAAATCAACAGAAGCTGCCTGAGTTTAAAACACGTTTCACTCACGACCACTCTTTGATATTCATACACATTGAAGACGCACAACACTACTGCAAACCTGGAATCTGAGGCCCACTGTCATGCCAATAGCACAGAGACACATCCCTCCCAGACCAACCAGAGTCAGAGTGCGTCTGCCAGCCTTGTCCACCAGTGCAACCTGGAACAAACAGTTCACTGTTTATCTGTGTGTTTATGTGTATAGATGAAACAACACATTGCTGGTGCATGTTCCTGGTTTGGTGTCCATTATTTGTGTGCATTTGTGTTTTTGCATCTGTGCTGCTACTCACAGACACCAGAGTGAAGACTGTGTTGATGGCCCCGACTCCTATAGTGGCGTAGACTGGCTGACTGACACCAGCTCGAGAGAAGATATCTGTGGAGTAATAAAAGATCTGGAAGACAAAACAAGTATAGATTTCACATAAATGCAGAATCAAGTTGTAGTGTGGCAGGTAAGTAAGGTACAACAGAGCAACACAGCTATAGTATATACTTTCATGCACATAAAACAAAATTCTCAATTATATCTTTTTAAAATGAAGAACTGAAACATTTACCATTTTTGGCCGAGTTACTGCTGATTCAGACACACGGTATGCAACGACAGCTGAACCATAATTTTCCTGTTGTTAGGACATCAAAGTCACTGTAATTCAAGACAATTGAAAGTGATTTTGCCACCTACTGCATTTATGCCAGAAAACTGTTGGGAGAGGTGCATCATGAGGGCGATGACCAGCTGCTGTCTGTACACAGAGGAGCAAATCTGGGGGAGAATACAGAACAGAGTAAAACACTGTGAAATAGTAGTTTTCACACATCTAAAATATACACAGCTACATTTTTGTTTATCTTATGACAAAATGTTGAGTGCGTGTTTTGTTCTCTGCCCCCTACAACTACAGTGTAACTCGATCAGTTCCAAACATTTTCACGTTTGTTACTTTGCTGTTATGCACAAAATAAATAATTCAACATGTTCTGATATGGCAGAAATCTTTTGGTTTCATGTGTCTATTTTAACAATACACTGTGTCAGGAAGGTTGTTTTTTCCCCCCCTCATTTATCTAATAATCTTTAGAATTTAAGATTATCAGTGTACTCTAGTTGATGATTAATTTAGAAGATCGGAAGGTGTCTGTGCACCTTGAGGAGGTGTGTGCTGTACTTTCAGCCTAACAATAGAGTTTTTTTTCATTGCAGACATTTTGGCTTGTAACAGGTACAGGGTGTTTTCATTAAGTGTCCCAATAAGCCATGAAAATGAATCAACATGCACAAAAGCAGGACCTCCCTTAAGTGGAATGCAGCTCTCATTAATACACCTTTGCTTTCCCTAACGTGACAAGTGAATAGTTGTAATTATATATGTGGTGGCTCAGGCTGTTTTAAACATAAGCTACTGGTACTATTTTATTTTGAAACCCTTTTCAAGCTGTGGCTTAAACTGCTAAAGTAAAATTCATACACAGTGAACCGGTATGAAAACATACTGTCTCTCAACTGATTGTCCTGTAATGAGACCTACCAAAGAAAGGATAGTGACCCTGGCCTCCTTGCCTGCCTCCTCTTTCTCTCTCCTCATCTCTTCCAGATCAGCAGCTGGATTGTATGGCCCCCTTAGACGATACAGACCTGCAACAAAACACAGACGTCAGACAGGAGTAAAAGTCTGTAGAAATGACTTATTTTCAAGGGTTAAATTTTTTTATACTACTAAAATAAAAGTAGCAGTACCATGAAGTAATTATGCTCCGTCACAAGTAAAACATTTTCTTAAGTAAAAAGTATAGTAGCAAAGTTTATATTAAAGAATAGTTTAATATTTTGGGGAATGTGCTTATTTCCTGCTACAGACACCTGTCAGCACTTCTAAAACTTCATATGTCTTGTTTGTTTGTTAATGCAAACTGATATTTTAAAGTTTCAGTTTTGACAAAATATAGTATCTTCATTAGTGAGCAGCAGAGAGCATAAATAGATTGTGTTACCTTTGAACACAGCCAAGATAGCTTTTCCCTCTGTTTCCAATCTGTGCGCTAAACTAAGCTAAGAATTTTTTCTAAATATTGACTGAGGGTTCCAGTGCTCGAGAAAGAAAACATTAAAAGGATAGAATAGTGAGCTTCTTTGTGTAATTCTTACTTTTCCGTGCCTCTTCCTCTTTGCCCAGTACGATGTAAAGGTACCGTGGGCTCTCGGGGCACAGAGGCATCAGAAAGGATTGTAACACTGCCGGAGCTCCAGACAGACCGAGCAACAGGGGCCACATTTCATCGTTACCAAGGACAAAGTCCAAGCCTAATACCTACAACCACACACGTACACTTTAGATGAAATACTTTGTGTGCTGTAAAGCAAGAAAGAGGATGCTGTGTATGTTGTGCGAGTGTAACTCACCTGGCTGATTAGGATGCCAATGACAACAGCCAGTTGGTGTAATGTTCCCAGAGCCCCTCTGTAAGACTTGGGTGCAATCTCTCCAATGTACATCGGCACAAGTCCAGATGTCAACCCTGAAACACACATCCTGAGTTAACCGACTTAAACCAACATTTCCTGTTGGATATATGGCAATATAGGAAGGTAGTGTTTTCTTTCTTCTGTCCAAGTGCAATTTAGGATCCCCTGTTGTAATAATAAGTGTGATATTCGTCAGGATCATGAAGACAACTCGCCTCTTCTATATCGGTAATAATTGGGATTTCCAACAAAATTATTCAAGTATCAGTTGAAGGTTGTACGATGTGCTTGAATGTACCACAGTAAAAGCCCATAACAGCGCGGCCTGCGATGACCATGATGTGGGGCTTCCACATCCTGCAGAGACCCATCAGCAGTCCAGCAGCTACAGCCAGAACATTGATCATTAACATTCCCTTTACCCTGCAAAACAGAAGGAGAGACAAAGGTGGCACAGTGAGACACAAAGACAGAGGTATGATACATAAGAACATTTGAACCAATGCATTTTTTAATCATGCTTTGACTTCACTTTTATCTTTTGACCCACTAACGTTTGCCTCCATTTCTTTGATCTCTCCATACTTTATTAAGTCTTCCTTTTTCCACCCCCACTTTCATTCTTCCATTTGAGTGATGATTATTTTATTCTTCTTTTCTCACCTCCCTCTCAGGTCACCCACAAATCCGACCAGAAAGGAGGACAGCATGCCACCGATGGAGAAGATTGCCACCGACAACGACCAATATATGACCACAGCAGGGTATTGTCCTGCCTCAAGAATCTCCTTTGTGCTGTTTTCTGACAGAACAGCATCCCTCTCTGACCACAGGCCCAACGACCTTCCATAATGCTTTTCAATGACCTACAATACAGGCACACAGGCATGTCATCAAGAGGTACAATGATGGCTGCACACACAGAGACAAAACAAAAGCACACACATACAAACATATATGGATCTATTTAGGTAAAACTCATTCATTCCATTTTACAAAAAATGTATCATGCCAATTAATTGAAATTCAATTCAAAATAACTTTTTCCAATAAAACCAGAACATAGCAGGGGCAGAAAAAGATGACACTTAAACACAGTGACGCTGATTTTGTGAAACTGTTGTCCGTAAACAATTGGCAGAGTTGGTGTTCATCGGAGGAGGGACAGACCCTCTTTACCCTATGACCCCTTGCCTTATGCAGTGCAGCAAAAATACAGTTGAGCAGCTTTGATATTTAGACTTTGCCACTGACCAAGCAATCCTTGCCACCACTTATCACTGAGAAACGACAGAAAAGTCTGACATGTCGGCCTGGCAAAGTCTCAAAATCAGTGTCTCTAAAACGCAGGTGTTGTACGCTGACAACCCCCCAGCACCAGTTTAAATAAACGATGAGGAACCTGAACGTCAATTCTTGAGGTAGACTTACAGGAACAATAAGGACAGCAGGAAATGGAAAAACCTCAAAGTAAGGTAACATTTCTGAAAGTTCATGCAATACAACCTAAAAACAAGGGTCTGTTTAGCAGAAATGCATCTTTTGGCCTCAGAAGACCATTACCTTGGAATTATATAAAAAAATTTATTGAATTGCCACCTCAAGAAATTTGATGGCTCGGTGAGAGTGAAAAGTCTACGTGAAAGTAGAGCCAACCTTCTGGGGTGCATTGATGACGCCAAGACTGTACCCATACTGCAGGGACCCAAGAGCTGCTGTGAACACAGCCACAGCCAGTGTACCGGTTAGCTGCTACAGGAGTGAAAGGTAGGACACACCAAAATGCATGAACACAAATGTTATCATGCATAGAAACACAAGGACATGAGAGTATGAACATCTCAGATAGTACCAAAAAAAAAGTGCATGCAGAAATGCAAAAAATAGGAGTTTATGAGAATTACTGATGTTTATGCTTTGTGTTCTATTTCAGAAAATTATAAGAATTCTTACATTCAGAAGTAACACTTTTACATAAGAATGCCTAGTAAATAAAATGTTTTGCAAGTTCTATGTCTGACCTGATATTTTGTTGAAGCACAAATCAGAATTTAATTCATGATAATCTCCCAGGCAAAACTAACAACGGAAACACATAAACTGCTGATAAAAGGCGGCGGTTTCTTCTGATCCGAGTGGTAAATCCAACTCTCTAAAGCTTCACGTCTCAGCGTTGTATGTAAAAAACATACCTGTTTGCAAATACTGCTTACATGACCTAGGATGAGGAGGTAGAATATATGCACAATAACCATTTAAAAAAAAAATAAGAGCACAGAATGTGTCCGTTAAGAATTATCTTACCTTTCCCGTCTCCATGATGGGTCCAGAGTGTCAGCCCAGAGTTTGGTAATGATCACTGAGGGCTGAATGCCTGATAGCGCTGTGTCCACTCACTAATCGACAAACACATGCATGCACATGGATAAACATGCACACCTACCGCACGTATAGACCTTTTACACATAAGTGAAACAGTGGTCTTACTCTCCTTTATGCACAAACAGAAACATTACTCTTATTGATTTAATAAGGAAGCAATACAAAACTAATAATTTTGACAATCAAACTGAGACAAAGAATCTATTTTTGAAACTGGTTTAAGGATCTTATGAGATGTTTCATGTTGGCACATTACGGACAATAATATACAAAATTGGGAATAATAAATTACTTCCAGATACAATTAGGGCTGAATATACTTTTTTTTACCCTTATCATTACATCTTTTATCTTTCTCTCTCGCTCACTTACTCACTCACACAGTTAATGATATACTTGTGAAGCAAGTGAAACAGTGGTCTTACTCTCCTCTATGCACAAACAGAAACATTACTCTTATTGATTTAATAAGGAAGCAATACAAAACTAATAATTTTGACAATCAAACTGAGACAAAGAATCTATTTTTGAAACTGGTTTAAGGATCTTATGAGATGTTTCATGTTGGCACATTACAGACAATAATATACAAAATTGGGAATAATAAATTACTTCCAGATACAATTAGGGCTGAATATACTTTTTTTTTACCCTTATCATTACATCTTTTATCAGTCTCTCTCGCTCACTTACTCACTCACACAGTTAATGATATACTTGTGGGTGAGCAAAGTCTGAGGGTCGACTGATAATGTTCATATTTGTGCAAAAAAAGACAGACGCTCTCACAAAAACATTCCCCACATACACACACACGTACCAGAAGCATAATGCTACTTTAATTTATTTATTTCTTACAGCATCTCTTTTACAAAACAAATAAATCCCAAAACAGGACATTAGTAATGCTCTTTCAAAATGAAGAAAAACAAGAATTAAACAGAATAAAGAATACAGTGGTTTCATCTTTGAAAGGAGAGACCTCAGTGTAATGACCATCAGCATTTTTCCAATGGAAACAGTGAACTCCACGATGGACAAACACGGTATTAATGCCCCATTCACACTTCATCATTAACCACACACACGCAGATGCATGCGTGTGCACACACACACAGGGAAGACAGTGGTTTCTTCAGCTCGGCTCTTTATTGCTAAACTCTGAGCCTGCTCCCCCCAACAGAGATCAGGGAACCTAACTCACAGCAGGAACAGCCACTGTATGGATGTGTAAAAAGTCCTAGAAAATTTAACAAAAAACATGTAATAATTTAACAGAATAAACTTGATTCATGGGATCAGTACATCATTGGGGATTTTTGTTTTTTCTACCACCAAACGTTTGTTTACTGATGACCACAATACGGACAAAACTGCTGTATGTAACGGTGACGTTGCTCCAAAAAAACACAGGGGCAGGAGAATGGTGGCGTTTTTTGGGGGGCTTTTG
Source organism: Embiotoca jacksoni (assembly GCF_022577435.1). NCBI lineage: Eukaryota > Metazoa > Chordata > Actinopteri > Embiotocidae > Embiotoca > Embiotoca jacksoni. Next base: position 9,891,735 of record NW_027185318.1, on the reverse strand, counting down.
GTTTTACTTTGAAAACCCAATCAGGACCACGCAGAGGTGGTGCAAAAACAACAGCAACAACCTGGATTAACACTCAGTGTTCGCTACATTATGCACACGCCTTCGGCTCTCTGGCAGTCTTTAAACTAATATTTAAATAAAGTTTAGACCCGCTAATTGCTACATTTTCTTTTCGTAATAGGATGCCTCACTGTTTATTTAGAGCAGTTTTTTCAGTGATATTTTCCATAGGTGATTGTCTTCTACATGATTTGCCCCCAGCTTGTCTCCAGGTGGCTGTTCGTTGATGATTTTAAAGTAAAACTGTGCCAATGTTCTGTTTTAGAGTAACTTTACTCTCATTTTTGTTGTGTATCAGTGGATCTCCTGGTTATTGTCGTAGATTCAGAAGAAAAACTCGAATCTGTACTACAGATTCAATAGTGTTACAAAATATTACTATATGTAGTGATGATTGCACTGTTGGAAGTATCTGGAAGGAAATGGCAAGGTTTTATCATATTTAGTTGCTCCTTTCAAAGAATAAATCTTAAATTTGTTAATGTAAATCTCCATTAGAGGAAACAAATAACATCAGCAATGTGTTAAAAGTTAGATAATAACACACAGACCCCCCCCAAAACCATAACCGTATGGGCAAAAAAAACAACGAAAAAACATTATAATGTGACCGCAGTAATGTCTTGGCCTCCTTTTAAGTTTTGCTTTTGTCATGCTAGGCACTGTACAAACAGTTAGGAGCCAAAATGAGAAGAACCAGGGAGGAGCATGATTCAAAAAGGACACCACAGTTTGCAACAATGAGTGCTTTCACATGCACACAGTATTTGGGATCGTAGCTCATATCCTGTTGAGGTCGTGAACAGGATAAGCTGTTAAAATGCATCTTCTGCTACGGCCACACGGCCGTATCTGTGAACAGCCATAACACTCCTGTGTTAAAGGAAACAGAAACATACCTCAAAAATCAACCACTAATATTGCCTATTTCAAATGCATTGTGTTCAGACACCAACTGATAAACTCCATACTAAGAAGATAATATCATAAATCTGCATGTAAACACACTCAATGTTGCTTTGATCGCATTAAGGTAAAAGTTCACGCACAAAGACTGCTTTACTTGATTCTTGCTGGACATTGATTTCAACGTCCTTTTTTGATTCAGACTTGATGTGAATGGGACTCATTTCAACATCAAGTCAAACATACGCACGCGCGCGCGCGCGCGCGCGCACACACACACACACACACACACACACACACACACACACACACACTGACATAGACTCCTGATTTCAGAGACACAGATGTGCTGTACATTTCATCAAAGACTGACTGACTCCAAACTGTTCCACAGAAAAAGAAAAGAAATGAACAGAATGACGCTCTCATTGTTCATTGAATATTACAGTATATCTGATGCAGCACCTTCAGAGTTTAAAGAGTGAAGAGAGAGAGAGATCATGATGATGATGTGGGAGGGGAGGGGTTGACAGGAGGAGGAAGAAAAGAGGAAGACAGGATGGACCAGTGATTTCATTTTAAAGGGACTCCGACATCATCGTTGCATACGGTTAAAACCCACCTGACAGCGGAGCGTCTCGCCGCATCTCTATCAGTGAAATGCGATCGAATGCTAAATCACAATTACTCGGAACCCGAAAACATGGCGAGGTGAGGAAGTGGGAGAGGAAGGGAGTGACGGAGGAGAAAGAAAATCAATCAGGCCGTCTGCTTTCATCGCCGACATCCAGAGTAGATTTGTCATCTCTCAGCTGTCCTCCCTGCACTGACTGTCATATTCAATAGTATATTTAAATTTAGATTAAATTGCATTCATGTATTGCTTCTCCAGTCTCCGAGGTGTAGTTCCCGGGAATGAGCCCACACAGGGTGGGTAGGTAGGGAAGAAAATGGAGGACATGGGTGTCAAAGGACTGAAAAGATGATTTGATCTACCAGGAAGGAGGGAACGGGCAGAGGAGGTGGGACAAAAGGAAGAAGAGCGACAAAAGGAGGCAGGTGTAAAGTGTATTTTTACAGTACTTGAATACTTGAATGAACTGCTCCATTTGAATAGAAGAGACACAAAAGGGAGGTAAAGAAGAAGAGGAGTTCGAGAGAAAGAGGGAAGAAGAGAATATTTGGAAAGTCAGTGGCACCAGTTTGCCAGTCAGTTGAGTAACGATGGCTTCTGCATGACCCGACTTATTCTACCATAACTCGACCGTTCATTTAAAACTGGTCTTTGTTGTTTTTCTCTAAAATAACTTTTTTGTTCCTACACCGTATTAGTCCCTCCAGTGTTAAAAGAGTTCATTTGCGGCCTCTCGGGTCAGTCGGGTTTCTTTTGTGAGATGTGCGGTGAGCCGAGGTGGGTTGCTGGGCTGGCCGATGGGAGAGTGAGGCAGAGTGGGCAAAGGGAGACATCACCAGTTCATCATAGAGTTTCTGTTGAGAGTCATGAAGAAAACTTGGCTGCTACCTCCCGAACGCACGGATGCAAAGAATACCTGGATGAGAGAACACAGAAACCATTTTCACTAACAGAATAAATAATAACTGCAAACCACACTATCATTATTGTTTTCTCACCTCCCCCAACCAGGTTATGTTTTGATTCACAAATTATATTTCACCTTTTATTGAAGTTAAAAGATGGGGCATTTGGCAATACATCTTATAGTCCTGTAAATGGTTGAAAAGTTCAATAGGTGACAAAAACGTAGGCCATTCTAGAAACACGATGACTCCTTATAACAATCCAAATTCACAGGTACCTGTAATGCGCAGGGAAACATATGTACGTGACAAGTCCATAGCAATTAATAAGACTAACCAAGAATAAGGGAGCACGCCCAGTTCAACTGTGTCTTACCTTGTCATTCCGCTCACACAGGAATTTGAGCCTCTGGGCTCTCTTGTGCATAAAGACTCCATCGAGATGACCTGTCTCCACAGAGCGGATCTCTATGGCTTTCTCACCCCAGCCCATGATCTGATTAGAGTGGATATAGGCTGGAAGAGAGAAAACACAAGACAGGCATTTGTGACAATGTACAAAATATATCTAAAAGTAGATGTCAGCATTTTTAGAAACTGCACTTTAGATACAACTTACTACATTACTACTCATGCACTTAAATTTTGCACTTTGGCAATACCAAGTTATGCAGTGATGCAATGCTGTATTTTTATTGGGCAGTTATTTGTGTTTTTTTCCACAATGCACAGAAATCAGAGGTCACGGTCAACTACTGAGCTGTGCTGTTGAAATTTAAGAGACATTTCAGCAACCGATCCTTGCTGACACAGGAGGTTCTGTGAATTCAAGTTCATGGGGCAGGGATTTATCCACTGAAAAGGCATTTTAAACAAATTGCTAAGCAAAAACACTGGATTTCATAATCCAGAGCATCCACATGCTCTGAAATCTGGAAGCACTTGCAGTCATCTACAAGTGTAATATATCTGGCTGCCACACGGGGGCGGTAAAATGTAATCAATTAATCGTAATTTCCATTTAAACCCATGTCTTTTCTCGTCTTTTACTTTTTGGTCGCTCACTCTTTCTTCCCCTGCTTGTTACTCTCACCTTTCCTTTTACATTTACTATGAATCATCTATGTAAAATCTCTCAAACTTTTACTCTCACTCCCTACAGCTTCTACGGTGCTCCTGCTGAGCAGTTCTGGAGGCCTTCCTGAGAAAGCTGATGTTATAGACTGATTTTTGAATCCAATTAAACCTTAGATGAACTCCCAGAAGCCCAGTTCTCAATACTTTGATCTGTATTGCAATGCACACACACACAGAGGAACTGAAAAGGGTATGAACATACACTGCTGTAGTTATTAAAACCTCTCAACTTCAAGTTTGGTGATTTAATTTAGATCTCTGAACTGGGTATTTATCTATGTTTTAATGAGGACTGGATTGAATTACTTTTTCATGACTTTAATGTTGAGAAGAATCTATTCAAATCAAATGCACATGTGGGAAGGACATACCAACAGAGGTAGGCATCTCTCCCCACTGTAGCACCACGTCCTTGGTGATTCGACCATAGGTGTTGACGTAGACACCCTCATCCTCATAACACAGCAGCATCTCCATTCCATCGGTCTTTGGTAGCACCACGATGGCATGGGGCGTCACCTGGCTCTGGATCTAACACAGATAGACACACAAACATTTCAGAGGCTTTAATTAAATCTGTCACATTTAATCATAATCTACATTAGATTAAAATATTACAGGCGGTCTCATCACTGGAATTTAATGCAGCCGAACTCGGCATCTTTTTTTTTTTCTCGGATCGGCCTACATTTTATAATCCCTTCAAGAGCAGCTAAATATCAGGAGCATTAGTGCATCAAAAGGTTAAAACTTTAGTTTGCTCTTTTGCTTGTTCCATAACAGACACAACATAACATCCGATCTGTGCACTCAAAGTATAGGCTAGAGAGCAACTCTGTTATTTGTGCCACCAGGCTACCATGAGGGGGGACTGAAGTCTACAGTTCAGGAGCACGACAAGTAGTGAAGAAACTCATCTTAGCCCACAAGAAAGCAGCATTATCACAATAACTCAAAAAGCAACATGGCGTGCACCTCTCGCCACACACGAGGAAGTAAATTATTGGATAAACACCCAACAGCAATACCTGCAATACAAATTCCTCTGGCTGTTGAGGCATGTGTGCTTTAATTATGGTTTTGGGTTGAGGTGGCAGCATGTTGCTGGCACTAAAACACAATTTCCCTGAGCCTTGTGATTCGTACTGTGGGTAAAATGAATTTATTCACACACACCACACACACTCTCTTCTGGCTAAGTTATCTGTTAATCTCTCCACTAGTGAAGTGTACTGCACAGAGACGCATGTGGTGCTGCTGCTGTGCATCCATTATGAGGGGGGGTTTCACTAAACAGCTATTGATCTAGTCTAAAGGGTGGATGGACAGGATGTCACCTTCATCTGTTTGGCAAACTGGAGGAGAAGTTGGTGGGGAAGGAGAGAGAGAAGAAGCATGGATGAAAGGTGGAAACAGAAAAAAAAAACCTCAAGAATATTCTTCAATAATAAACTCTGTGATGCACCCCCTGTGCAGCATGTAACATCCGGTTGGATGCATGGTACAGTAGTTCAGACAGTTCCTCACATTTGTATCCTGTGGTTTATATTTACAGAAATATTGCCACTAGATGGAGAGCTTGGCTCAATTGTTTTTGACCTCGATTTGAGTAAACGCATGTGATTAGTGACCTATCACGGAACAAACGAATCTGCGTGCAGTCACCAAACTTGATTTTCATTTAAACATTCTTCCATGAGTGATAAGTAACCACATTTAATTACTATCTGTTAACCTGTCTGTCAGTCTGGTGCAACGCTACAAAGAAGAATGTGAAAATAATATGCTGACTTTTTGGCAGTCAGTCTCTTTGGACAACTTTCTTTCATCTTTGTAATAAGAGAAATTCAATGGTGTGCATTCTGTCTTTTTAACAAATATTGTCCAAGTTCAATGCACCATATTTAGCAAAAAAAAATAAAATAAAAAAAATTATAAAGAGGTGAAGCTCACATTAATTTTTTAATTGTATGACAGCAGATTAATCAAAAATGCAATTTCTAAAGAAAAAGCTTGTCTGATTTCAAAGGTATCTTATTTTCAGCTAAAAATGTAAACAAAAAGGGGAAAGATGAGACTAATCAAAGACGCCGAGCTGGTTTTGCTCGTCCAGGACTCCTTAAGACTATCGCAGTATGAATGCTTCGAAGATAAACCGCACTAGGAATGTTTTTGCCAGAAGCCGATCCTTACGAAACAGCTTATGACTCACTGCTTACCTGGGCACGGACGCAGACTGCAGGTAACAACAAAAGACTTAAAGGAATAAAGAAATACTCCTTGCCATCTAGATTACGTGTTGGCTTTGATTCAAATTCATTGGAGCTGAGAGAGCCGTATTCAGGAAACATGTTTCTTAAAGATAGAATAAAGAGACACACACATACACACACACACACACACACGTATACCAAAACACAGGTCTGCACTTACATGTGAGGGGATGTAGATGTCGTAAGGGTTGCCCGAGTCCACGTCGATGACATGGAAGCCCACGCTGGAGCCGTAGATGACCTTTAACCTCTGACCTTCCTCCACCGTCAGGTCAACCAGCTGGGGGCGATGCTGCAACTCAGTGAATGACTGAAAGTCAAAGAATGAGAGACAGACGGGGGAAGAGAGAGAAAGTTAAAAGGAAGCGAACAAAGGGATAAAGTCATGGTTAGAAATTAAGCTTAAAAAGATGCAGGGCCTACATTCATATGCTATATATTTATTTTGTACATAGACATTCAGTTCACATACATGTGTCCAGTGTGAATGTTTGTGAGCATGAATGTGTTTACAGTGTGTGCATGTTTGTACTTCTGTACCTTAAAGGCCATGAACTTGTGGTAGGGTTTGGGAGCCCAGGCATAGATTTCCACAGAGTTCTTAAGAGCAATCACCAGGAACTTAATCCTCTCATATTTAACTGGAGACAAGACAAAGATGTGCACACATTTTAGCACATTATTAATTAAAAGCGCCATTCATTGTATCACTTGAACCCTTAAACAACAGGACCAGGTATATATAACGTATATTAGATTATATTTATTGAATAGTGTATCACTATTTAATTTAAATTAATTATTATGTTTTATTTTAGGTTTCTCAGCATTAGGTCAGAATTTCTTTGGGTCTAAATCTGCTGCAGCGAGACATTTGTTGTTTTATTTGATCTATGTATGAAATTTTACAGAACACTGTATCATACCCATAGATTTTCCTTCCTTGTTTGTGATGGCACTGTATCTGCCTGCACGGATGTCACCTAATTGGTCTTTTCGTGTTAAAGATTTTCCCGGTCGGTTAGAAGATGGCCTTTCATCCAAAATCCTTCACATCAAACCTCACCCATACACATACAAACACATTCTTACCAACTTTATAATGCACACAGCCCTCAAGCTCTCCAACGGTAATCCAACCCTGCTTCTTCTCTACTTCTGGGTCGTTGTGTAATATTCTGTTCCTCAGCCAGGACAAATAGTAGACACGCAACTTGTTCTTTTTCCCTTAAGAGTGGAAAGATAAACACAGATATGACAAACACATTTAAAACTGGCAGATTATCAGCTACTGTGACTCATTTAGTTGACTTAGACTTGTACTTAAAAAAACAAAAACAACAAAAAAAAAAACCGTTAAAAAAATTATTTCCTTATCTATTTTGCACTTTTAGTATTTTCTCCATATTTTCAGTTGAGAATAAAACACCTATTGATGAGTAAAATAAATAAGATACTGAAGGTACAGTACCAATCTATCTCTGGATATATAGATGCCATATTAACATGCGTATCAAACAATTATTGTTAGGACCTCCCTTAACAACTGAGATATAAATGCATATCAGAAAAAGTTTAATATAATCCGCATTCAGATATGAGCACAGTGCGAATATTATATCTACCAGATATGGTGACGAGCACATTGAGTCCCTCCAGCACATCCATCTGTAGGAAGCGCCGTCTAGTAATCAGGTTATAGACTTTTCCCTGTCCACTTCTGTCCAGCAGCATTAGACCATTCTCTGTCCCCACAAGCAGGTTCACACCTTAACACAACACATGTACACACACACACACAAGTCAGAGACACAGAAAGACAAACAAAAAAGCAGATGTGGGGATATTTAGAAAAGAGGATTTTCTTGTGTAGCAGGGAGAATAAAGGATGTATCGCCGTACCCCAGAGTGCAGCACACAGGATCTCAGAGTTGAAGCGTTTCTTGTATTTACGGATCTCCGGTGTGTCGCTGTGAGGTCTGATGTTGGTCGGGTTGACATTCACCACGGAGATCTTTCTGGCTTCGTTTAGTCGGGCCTGCTCCTGCCTCAACAGCTCATTGGCAAACATGGCTGGGGTACCACAGAAGGAGACAAAGATGGAGAGAAGAATATGTGATCAGTATTTTGACAACTGTGTTGACATTAAGGGGCAAAACCAGCATGAACACAGTTCATTTCAAAACACAACTCACTAACTGACTGAGGAACAACTGTTTCATGTTGAGAACAAGACGGTAAGTGTCAACAATCCTGCGCTTCACTCGTACCTGCTGCTGAGTTCTCATTGTCGTCACCTGGAGAGGTTTGATAGACCCGTGGATCAACAAATGGAGTAAATGATGCTTCGGACCCGCCCACACCAAACTGTAAGACACCAAACAGTCTGTTCAGCAATATGCTGCATACAGTATATGGACATAAATACACCTTATTTCCAGGAGTGGGTGTTAATGTGTATGGTTGTGTGATATCTGTCTGTGTCTGACCTCAGCCATGTCGCTCAGTTCCTGCAGGGCTGTGGTGGGTGTGGCAGAGGGAGAGTTGCTCTGCTGCACCAGGTCAGGGAGGTTACCATGGTTACTGTGATTCCCGAACCCATTACTCTCAGTGTGACCACCTCTTCTCCTCTCCTCTGCCTGAGAGACAGAAAACTATATGTCAGAATCAAAGGAATTTTACAGGAACGCGAGGAGAAAGGAAAAAGGAAGTGGTGAGGAAAAGGAAAATTGACGATTAAACAATATTTTCTCTTTTCTGTCTTAATTCATGTGGCCTGTGTGTGTGTGTGTGTGTGTGTGTGTGTGTGTGTGTGTGTGTGTGTGTGTGTGTGGTGTGTGTGGTGTGTGTGGTGTGTGTGTACACATTCTTCACCTCTCTCATCACGAGAGTACCGTCCTTGGAGCTATTATAGGAATCTCCCCGGGAGTCCTCCGTCAGCCCTCCATACGACTCACCACTGCTCTGCACTGCTGGCCTGTAACACACGCGCACACACATACACACTTGATCAAGTGATTCCGCTAAAGCTATACTGACAAGCTACTGGCATGGTGCATATTCCTAACACATGCATATCCCAATATAAATGAACACTGACAGGTCAGGCTTGCTAAAACAGAGAGGGAGGGCAAAATAAAAACAGAGACGACAACTTACATGATGCGAGGGATGTCGCTAACAGCAACAGTCCCATCGTGCCCCACAGTCTCCCCGTCGTCATCACTGCTCTCTGATTCTTCGCTAGAGGATGAGTAGTCCGTCACCTTCATCACAACACAAGTACAAACAAAAATGTCCTTAAAAAAAAAAGAACACCCTCTGAGCAACAACACTGAGAAGATAAGCTACTTATTAGGGTTGTAGCTGAATTACCTCCACAACTCATTTGAACTCTGCACAGTTTAAAAAAAAAAAATCTCAATGTTTTTATAATGGAATTATTCAAATGACTTTGTGGATGTTTTGACGACTTGCTTTGTTTGGACTGTGCACACACACATGCACACACACACGTCTGTGGGAAAGACAATTCACATTCTCCCCTTTTACACTATTCTAGTCATGAACACAGTGCATCAAATTTGGCCACCAAAGGCAAAGAAGTAGACTGCAAGTGGGAAACATGAATGTAAAAGAATTCACAGGAGGAAAAGGCTACAAAAAACAAAAACAGAATTGGACATTTGACAGATGAAAGAAACTGACAATAAACAACAAACAGCCTTGAAACAAGGATTAATGAAACCAGAGGGTGAAGATGGTCAGATCGTGATAGATCACAAAGAAATTGATTTGGTAAAGCGTGCAAGAACTGTGCACTGTGGTGCTATTTGCTTTTGCAGCAGTTGAACTTGTTTAATCATATCAGCATATCACATAAATAGCTCGGCCTACAAGTTTTTGTCGACCCTGTCCTGCACACAAGTGTAATGTGAGAGAAGTTTCTCGCCTCAGGAACAGAATGTCACAGGACAGTTTGGAAGGTGACGGAGAAAGTGATCCTAACGAATCTGGACTCTGATAATGTGATTGATAAGATTGCAGAGAAAAGCCAGCTCCCTCGGAGCTTGTTTACTACATAAAGGGACAACACATGTATTTAGTATTATAGATTATCTTCTACTGTAATACACATTGTGGCTGTGCGGCGCTATTTTCATATTCTGGTGGATGTATTGTATTATTATGCACTTCCTTAATCTCGAGCCTATGTATTTGTGCCTTTAAGGGAGCTTCTTACGTTACAGCACCTAGCGCTTTGATATTCGAAATATCACATGCCAGCGCTATTGTTTGTAACCAGTCCGTCACTGTATCTTTCTCCTCATTATCATTATTATAAGTGTCATTGCACCTTCACTGGAGGTCTGCTTCCCTCCTCGACCCTCAATTCTCTGAGTTCCTTAGCCAGTGCACTTAAGTCCTGTAACAAGAGACAAAAAATAAGAGAAACAGGAACAGTTGTTTAGTTCATCAGGTCTGTATCATCAGCCTAAGAACCTGAGGAGTGAGAGACCGAATCACATACAAGGGCAAGGGCAGCAGAGAGGATCAAAGAGTCGGACAAACCATCAGCATCATGACAAGAGGTCAACTAATTTGTTGTCAGACAGGCATCTGGGCCTGTAAACTTACTGGAAGTGTCATGGAATAATAGTGCTGATTTGAAAGCACCTTTTTTTGTAGCTTAGCGTGTACATTTTTTTTTCTGACACAAGGAGTGATCACAATCAGCACTTTTATTCGCTCACAATCAAATATTAACTTTAAGAACACAGGTCAGAAGAAGAGAAAGAGACAGATAGTCAAGCTTGATGTACTATTGGAGGGCAGCATTGCTCTGGTCCCTCCTCTACCAATCACCCCCATGCCAGCTGGCCCATGGTTCCCCCTTTTCCCCCCCTCCCCATCACACCAGCCGATGGATCAGACCAAATCATGCAGACGGGGAGGGGGGAGGACCGTCATACGTGGTGGGCTTACCAGCTCCTCCTGACCAGTAACCGTGACAACAGAGAAACAGGAAAAGAGATTCAGAGACTGTTCAGGTGCTTGGCAGTTCAGCTTACACACATTTGCACTCGCACACACGCGCACACTCTCAGGTATGTGTGTGGGAGCACACATGCACTGCCATTGCCATTACACCCTGATGTTTCAGAGTTAAATTTAACAGTCATCTTGTTGACAACCAACTCCACCATGCCGGGGGAAGAAGAGGAGCTCTGATGATCGAGGCAAAGGAAAACCAGGATAAAGTAAAAGGGGTCTCGATTGTCACTAACCTCATCTATGGCTTTCTTATAGCTCTGAAGAATGAAACGAGAAAGACAGAGGGAGGCAGAGAAAGAGAGAAAGACCAGGTGAATAGTAGAAGAAAAAAAAAGAAAGAAGTGGAGGCCTGTAAAAGACTCCCAGAGAGGAGATCGCTGCGATAGAAAGTGGATCTGAGTGTGTGTGTTTTTGTGTGTGTGTGTGTGTGTGTGTGTTGCAAGACTTACAGCAGGTCTGCTGGGTCTAGCTGATTCACGACCCTCCTCCTGTTTAGGTTTCGCTTCCTGATTGGCTCCTGGAGGGGATGCTTCCGGCTTGGTTTGACCTATTAGAACAAAAATGTAAATTAAAAAGAAGATTAGATATCAGTTTCAAAGGGCTTTCCTAAGCAGTTTGTCTAAAAAGTTTCAATCTAAGTTTTTCCCATTAATATGAAGAATATGACCCTTAAAAAAAATAAAAACACACAATCTTTTGTATTTTCTAAGCCTGTATTGTCACTGTCACATAATTAAAATGTTGATTGCCTACCATCAGCACAATTACAAAATAACCTCCATCAAACATAAAGAAAAACGTATCCATACTTGAACTTCTCTCTATGCCGTGTGTTTTAGAGCGAGATCCATGCATATCTCAGGTATCCCTCTGGCCTGTTGTTTGACACATCCCTCTACACCCCTCTCTATCTCCCTATCTCATTTCCTCTCCTCCATCTCTCCGGAGGCTAAGAGCAATAGGGCACATCAGACAGGTTGATCAGAGCAGAACTGCGGCTGACAATGTCCCGCTGATTGCCTCTGAAGCCATGTGAGTGTATGCGGATGTTTCTGTGGTTCTCCGTCTGCATTTGCACTAAATCATGTACACACACACACCAATCTTTAATGGTTTACAATAAAGTGCAAATTTACATCTACCCGTTTGTGCATGTTTCTACGAGTGTGTCTCATGTGTTTCAGAGTTTTCGAGTAAGTTTTAATACCTCTTCTCTCGGCTGAGCCTCCCTGAGATGAAGGGGAGGAGGAAGATGAGGAGTTGGAGGAGGTTCTTTGCAGCATGGCATCCAGAGAGAGCTCCGAGCGCCGCAGGTCCGGGTTACTGAAGCAGGAGGAAAATATTTTCACATGCATTGTTATGTACTCGTCATAAACTTAAGCAACTAATTGCAAAAATAGAGTCAGTGCAGTGTGGTGGAATCAATAGCTTCTGCGGCAGAAGGTATTTTAAGCTACACAATAAAAAAAGATTTAGATTGAAACACACAGGAATAATACCTGTAAACTATTATAGTTTAAAAAAAAAAAAAAAAAAGATGAAAGTTTGCTACTTTGGGCTTTACCTGGCCCGTATGAACTGAGAACCTGTGCGAGGGCCCAGACCTACTCCTCCATTAGGGGAGTTCTTCCTGACCAGGGCTGGGGAGATGGAAGTGGTCCTCTGGGGGACCTGGACACACAGAAAAAAAACACAAACACTAGATAAGCACAGCTGCTACAACTGAGAAGAAAAAGAAGTTCAAAGTTTGTATCTTTAATGCTTTTTCTTTTTAAATGAATACACTGGTAATCCATGTAGAGACATGGTGAAACACAAAGACTGGACCACCTAGCTGTGGGCATGACACTCTAAATTAGTATGTGCACCTGCTTAGTAATGATGATTGCCTTGTAGTGTCACACATGTCCAATAGCAACAAAGGCTCTAAAAAATAATACCAGGGTGTGGCAAGTGAAGTATTTCACTTTTCTTATATTAGTCAGCTGCTAAAGTCGAGCTCCTTTTTTCAGTTTTGAAAAAGCTGATTAAAGATCTCGCAAAACTGGATCTTTTTTTTTTTTTTACTGTGGTTTAAACACGTTTTCAATTACCTCACTTGACTGAAGAGGGCAATATTCTAAATATGGTTACACCATACAGCTTCATTCAGATTTCAATTAAAACAAATCAGAACAAGACTCGATTGAAACCTCTTTTATGGCTGGACAATGCATGAAACGCTGGAGGGCTTTTAATTTGAAACCAGGACTTTTAACTTGACACAGGAAGTCGCAGCATTTAGCTGACCATTGGTGCAACTTCATTAATCAGTCACATGGTATTTAGCTAAGCAGTGGGGTAACTTTATCACTCAGTCAGCCATTCAGTTAGTAACACGCAGTCGTGTTTACTGGGCTGATCCTGCTGTTGTGGTCAACAGCAACAGCCAAAGACTAGACATAATCAAATCCACATTTAACACTCTACTACTTTCCACAAGATCTAGGTACAGTTAATCTAAATCAAACAAGGTAAAACAATAAATTAACAACATAATGAAAATGTTACATCAGCAGTTATTGTCAGTCGTCCTTTCTGACTGTGATTCTCAACCTTGGGTGGGATGTCCTCCTCTCTCAGCCACGCAGTTCTGTCCCGATCCCTGTCCCTTTCCCTCTCCCGATCCCGTTCCTCCCTGCCGGTGACGCGCAGCGGGGGTCCCGGGGTGTCAGAAGTGGGGTCCGAGTTCTGACGGGGCATCTCGGGCCTGGGGGAGCCCACACTGACACCACCCTCACTCAGAGCCGAGCCCGTCTGATCTTGCAGAGACTGAGAGCCAGACATGGAGCTGGAGTGGGTCTTCACTGGAATTAGGTGAGCCATCTGTGGGAGGGACAGGATGGAGGAAGAGGCAGAGTTGAGTGGATGGGAGAAGAGGGGAGAGGGGGGAAAGAAGGATGAAACAGTGTTCGATGGTGAAAATGGAGATTTGTGGGGGAAAGATAGGACAATGGTAGGACATGGATTAGAAGAGAAAAAGAGTGGCAGAAAAGAAGGAGACAAAAAACAGAAAAAGAGAATGACTGAGACGGAGACCTGAACTTGAAAGAAGGGTAGGAAAAGGTTTGTGATTATTTGTCTGGAAGTACTGGTCTCCAGGAAACACACCAAACATTCACATGCTTCCTTTTGCACGCGCACACACACACACACACACACACACACACACACACACACACACACACACACACACACCTGTGGTTCGATGGAGCGGTGGATGGGTGGGGTGCGGGCAGGCTGCATGCCCCCACTGCTGAAGGACTCGGAGCGGGGAGGGAGGGAAGGGTCGGAGATGCGGTTGGACACTTTGTGCTGCAGCGCTGGGGAGCTCTGTCTGTTCAGCTTAGATCGCTCCTCCACCTGAGACAGGTCACATACCACTATCACTCACAGCCCAGCACACAGCACAACCAATCACCACGCTTGACCAGCTATGGGTATCACACCTTCCCCCCATGCCCACTACAAGTAACGAGACAATATTAACGTCACTCAACTCTGTGGGACAATAACTATAACGTGATATTTAACCGATTCAATTGTTGATGATTCAAAAGAGATTCTTTCTTCAGTATAGTTTTCCCTCTCCGGACCAGCTTTTAAGTTTCTGACTCATTGTTATTTGCAACGATCTCTTAACCCAACCGTATACTTCCACAGAAACCCTTGACAAAGCAATATCTAAAATCTTAGCTGGAAGGTTGATGATGCCAATGTGACACATACAGATTAGTTTCCTTTGCCATCCACCATTGCTTAGTCTTTGTTTTCCCTTTGTCTTCATGTCCCACATACAGTTGAGGAGCATAAGAGTGTCTGATGTCTATAGGGAAAGGTCAAGTATAATCCCTGATCTCCTTTAGCAGACACCAAATGTAAAACCAGAATAATGGGAGCCAGTATGTGCAAAAGCAGTTGCACACATACCAAACCATGTTTCATAGTTCTTGTGAACATGGAAGTTTCCGTGTCTGTTTCTGTTGATGTGCGGGAGTGCTCATGTGTCGATGCAAACGTGCGCTAAATGTTTGTGTGTGAGGACGGCAGAAAGCTCCTCTTGCCAGCATAATCTGATTATCAGATTATCTGATGTGCAGTAAGAGAAGGCTCTAAGGAATGCTTCCAGCTGCCAAAATCATACTTTTCCACTCAATGTAATCAGCGGTAGGTTGAGTCATAACTCAGCAGGACATAGTTTTGATGGCCACCAGGTAAACATGCACGTGCAGTGAGAACTATCTCCTTTTTTTGAGGCTTTAAGTAATTCCACATGAGCTCATAATCTAGCACGATTAATCAAGATTATGACCTGGGTCAAAACAACTATGCAATACTGTGCCATTTCCCAAATCGGTGTTAGTTGACTGCTAGGAAGCTAACTACAGTCTTGCAACTTTGAAATCTACGACGGCAGAGAAGTTCCCAAACATTTTGTTAGTTGTTCGCGTGAGAGGCAACTACTGAAGAAGGAATCAGGTGTAGACTAACAGAAGCAAAGAAGTAATGGAAAAGAAACATTTGGTGGTTCAGGAGAAGTACTGCTCAAAGCTTGAAGAGTCTGATCTGTGGAGGCAGTGTACAGTCAACGTTAGCATTACTTTGATTGACCTACAAGAAATAGAGAGATTACTGTTAGTAGACCCCTTTAAAGAAGAAAAACTTTTTGGGTAGTCTTCTTCATTTTGTGCGTTCGGGTTTGTCATCAGTTTACCACCCAAAAACTCTTTCTACTATGGAGGAAAAAAAGTGTAGGAGGAAGTTAATTGTGGACAATACTGCATCTACATCAAGAAAAAAAACACAGAAAATGATGCGGAAGGAGAACAGATGGATGACAGAAGGTATCTTCTGATGATTCACGTTTGTTCCCACCACCACCACTTGGCCAGCACCCATCACCAAGCTAAGATTTGATTGACTGGTTGACTGACCTAAAAGGAAGCTGGGATGGGTGGGTTTCCACGATGTCATCGAAACCCAATATGTCTAAGATTGGGCCCACCAAGGTGCACTGTGGGGAACTGGGTGATGAGGGTCATAAGGGGGCTGGCAGTGTGGGGCATTGGTACAGGGTTATATTTAACTAAACTACCTATAAATCAAGCTATTAGACTTTCCCTGAACATCAGCCTCTCTCCTCTGGATCTCAATTCCAGTAGTGAAAATTTGGAGTATAAAAAGGGATCATTCAAATAGTATAAAATTAGTAAATTAATGTGTAGTTTACAATAAAACAGATTAATAGCATATTTACAGCATGTATTGTCTTGTACTTCTATATTTGTGAGGACTTTGAGACCTAAAAAGTGTATTTCTGAAAAGTGAGAACAAGGGCTGGGTATCCTTAAAAACTTTTTTTTATATAGCATTACCCATACTTTGACTTATAGACCGGTTCCTGAACCAAACTTTTTTTTAATACCAATTTATGAAATGTATTTTACACATTACGGTACAAATCTTTAGTTCATACAGTTCAGAGGGGGACATTGTGGCCAAGGTTGTTTTCTGTAGCTACAATTAACAGATTACCTGCAAATGCCTAACATGCAAGTTAAGGGCCTGACAGGCAGGAATATTTTGATAATGGTATAGAAGCAATTTGGTGGATGCCAGTATCTAAGCATTGTATTAAATTTTGCGTTCATCGTCATCAAATGGACACTATATTTTAGAGCTACATAATAAGTGTGTGCATTTAAACCTTCTTGTGGTATCAACCAGTAAGAACCAGCTGAGGATAGAGACTCAGATGTAATGGCTAGGGCTTGGCGAATGCATTATTTAAATTCCAAATATAGAAGTACAAATACGAGAGTGTGTGTGTGTGTGTGTGTGTGTGTGTGTGTGTGTGTGTGTGTGTGTGTGTGTGTGTGTGTGTGTGTGTGTGTGTGTGTGTGTATGCGTGTGTGTATGCGTGTGTGTGTGTGTGTGTATGCGCGTGTCTGTCTATCTGTATGTTCCTATATACTTGGGCTTTGGAGAAGGGTCTAGCTCTCTGCTCCGACAAATCTGATAGCAATCTGGGTCTGGGATCCAAAGGGAGAGCCTCGTGGGGAGCAGCGAGGTGTAGAGGCAGGTGAGCGGAGGATTTCCTTTGGAAAAAGGAGCTTGGCAGAGGAAGGTGGAGAGAATTTATTGGCTGTGTTGGACCAAAGATTTTCAGGAGAGAATGGAGGGGAAAGGGGACTGCTGGAGTTTGATCTTGAGGATGTGGAGGAGCGCAAGGGTGAGTTTTGTCGAGAGAGGCACAACCAAGAATCTGAGTTGTTGGGAACGTTTTCGGAGGAGCGACTGTGAGCCAAGTTGGGTCGGACTAAGTTTTTGGGTGCAAAAGCACTAAGGTCACACATAGAGGAGCTACCTCTATCTTGTCTGTCAACACTCCTGCTTTGATCATAAGAAGGGCAAAGGAAGCTGTTGTTATGAGGGACTTGGAGAAGATTGCCACTCCATGATGAAGGTGAGTGGGAGTTTCTGTGTCTAGGTAGGGCAGAATAGAGAGAGTTTACAGGGAAGGATTGAGAAAGGGGGTCAGTTTCGCCAAACACCTCCCAGTTGGAGGGCACCACAAGGCACTCTTGGCTGTTGGCTGGCCTCATCTCTTTGTGCCACCCTCCCTGATAATCAGGATCTATCACTCCATCTATTCTACAGGAGGGTGAGTGTGACCTGTTGCGATGATGGACACTAACCAGTTTGACCACAGGGTTGGAAACATGCTTAGATCCAGACTGGGGTTTCTGGACCAGTCCTGGAGACTGAGGTTGGAGAGCCTTAAGGTGTGGGTCCAAAGACATTAGCTCCTGGATGGCTGCCTGACTGGGGGCAGAAAGAGGTCTGTCTCTTGGCCTCTCTTTAGGCCCAGGTGAGTAAGGGTTGGGTAATGGATTAGACTGGCTGACTAGCCCTTGACTAAAACCATCATTAATGCTCTTACTAGGTCCCTTAGTGGGCCCTTGGACAGCCCCCTCGTTGTGCCTCACTGCAGGCCCAGGACTACGGCCCCTCTGCTTGAGCTTTTGTGCCCTAAACTCTCTGACCTGTTGACTTATCTCCTTCTTCAACCCCGGATCGAGGGGTTCCCCATGTTCTAATGAGAGACATATATGTGGGAGGTGTGTGGAGAGGAGCTCGGCAGAGTGGGACGGGGTTCGCCTCGGGACCTGGGCTCTGGGTTGGGCATGAGAGCCAGAGGCTGAAGCTGGCTGGTTGAATGACTGATGATGACGAAGGTGGGGACGAGGCGGGTTACCGAGAGCATGCGGCTGCTTCAGGACCTAGAAGTCAGATTCAGAGGAAGGTGAGCGGTACAACACATAAATACACATACAAAGTAACATTAGTGGTTGTATACGTGTCTTCGGATGTCTCCGCAATACTTTCCTCACATGACCGCTGGTTCTAGTTACACCTGCTGAATGAGATTTTTTACCAACAAAGGAAGGCCACTGGTTGATTTACAAAACCAAACTGGGATTAACACCAAAACCCATACATTCAGTAAACACATTTCCTTAGGGCTGGTACTTTTTACCCATCCAAGAAAACTGATTTCACATACTGGAAAGTAACTCATCACAAATGTGCATGCATGTCTTTGTATGTCATGCATGTTGGGATTTACCTCTTTAGCCCAGGCAGGTTTGTCATTAGGATTAACGACATCCTTGTAGTGGTAAAGTGGTTTCTTCTCTGCTTGCCTTCCCTCCTGCTGCTGCTGCTGCTGCTGTTGTTGTAGAGACACCAGGTAGGCTCGCTCCTGCTGGAGCTGCCTCTGGAGCCGCTCTGCCTGCCGCTGCTCCTCAACCTGCTTGCGCTTGTACTCCTGGAGGGAGAAAGGTAGAGAGTGAATGGGAGGTGGGAGAGATATGAGACACAAGTGTGGAAAACGGACAGAGAGTGAGGGTTGGTATCAGAGGAAAGAACGGGAGGCAGATTAAGATGAGGAACAGCAGGTGGTGAAAGACACATAGGGAGACAAGAGATAACCAAAACAGGTCATTGGTTATGACAATGTTTTACCCATAGGGAAAAGAAAAATAGTAATTGCAAATCATAATAACCATTTATTATAACTTTCCAGATGTGTGGAAATTAATGTTTATGTATAACTTAAGCGGTTCCCAAAATCGGAAGCAATTCGGAAACTCAATTCTCACTTTTTCAGTTTTTTGTCTATTTGCAAATACTACTGTACGAGGTATAATCAAAAAGGCTCCAAGCCTGTTTCTATTTTGCACTAACAGAGAGCAGCAGAGTAACGTGCATGGAGCAGGTGGAAGCAATACATTTTGTTAGTATTCCAAGTTACGTCGCTTGATCTACATTAGCACATGTGTGTTCCATGGGTTTTTGTGACCCGTGTACGTTGCGATTTTACCATGGCCTTATGCAGAGAGCACACATCAAATTTGTGTCAAACTTGAGAAATCTACTCGCATACCAGTGGCTGCAAAAATGTATGTAACACAGGTGCTGACGTTGACCATGCCACGTAATCTACTTAAGGAAGTTATTGCTTCCTCCTGCTTCATGCGCATAACTGTGCTGCGCTCCGTTCGTATGCAACAGGAACAGTCTTGGAAATTGTAATTATGTATGTGCGACACAAGCCTGTTACCGGTGTCAGATTTTAGTAATACATTCACAAATCATGCATAACAGAACTACACCAATATTGACAAATGGAATTGCACATTCCTAACATGAACACATATTTTTCACAATCGTAGTCACAAATGATGATGTATAAAGGAGACCAGGAAGTCAGATGTAGGGCTTTGGCAAATAATATGAGACACAGGGAAAGCAGGAGGAATGACGGTATAACGTCAAGGGCAAGACACCACAATACAGCCCTGAGTTTAGGAGTTTGGGGTCACTGATTCTGGCCTGTAGAGTTTATGTTGGGTTGGATCTCAAAAAGTTTCCCTGCAGGCTCCACATTTCCTTCAACTTTCTAACTTTTAGCAGAATAAAAGGAGCAGCGAACAAATACTACATGGCATACTCTAGTGTTCTGAAGCACAACTGTTGCCCTAGACAAGACTGGGGCACTGAGAGAAACACTCTGCGGAAAACAACAATGTCCTATTTTCCTTTTGTATGAGCCAACATGACAGGGCTGCCAAAACAGCATCCTCACACCCTCTGGGGAATCCTTTGAGATCCAGCCAACGTAATGATACTGTACATGCAATCAGTGATCTGAATAATTTCAGCACAGGCATTAGAGATAAGCAATGCATTTTTTTTTTTTTTTTTTTTTCAGCTTCATGTTTTTCCTCAAAGCTGTTGCTCAAACTGTGGATTCCCCCTCACATTCATTTCCTCTGTACAGCTGGCCACTCGGGTGCATGCAGTGGGGATAGGGGACCACAGAGCACAGATGGGGAGCAGCGGTGGACTGTGGGAGGGCTGTGGTTACCAGCAATAGTGCCTGTTCCTGTAGTAGCTGCTGCTGGAGAATCTCTAACTGCCTCTGTTCCTCTTCCAGCTGTCTACGGATATACTCCTGAGCAGCATGTCGGCACAAGGAGATAGAAATAGATTGAGAGAAAAATCGGGAAATCTAAACATCCACGCACAGCAAGACAGAGACAGAGAGGAAGAAATAGAGAAGATAATCTCCTGAGGTGGCTGTGAATGAGGAGAGAAGATGATAGTAAGAAGCCAGATGAAGTGAAGAGGACCGTATCCTCAAACAACTGTAATACCTTACAAAGGAAAAAGGACAAAAAGACAAGACAAAAAAAGAAAGAGTGTTTGAGGATATCTTTCCAAAACACTTGAAAAGCGTGGGAGGAGAGCAGCAGAGTGATAAAGAGGGATTAGGACAGACAGAAAATACACACCAGAACAACAGTTCAAGTTCACTGAGAGGACAAGAGGAAGAACTGTTAAAAGGAAGAAGGCGAAATATACGGGGAAAGATACAGAGCAGACAAAATAGATGCATCAGTGGGACTTAAATTAGAAAATGTCACTTCCCTTACTTTCTTAAATGAAAATGTAATGGGAGGAGTTTTACAATTTCTATAAAGATATTTTGGGGACCTTTCACCACACAGTACATAATGATAACAACAAGAATAGGAACTAATATCATGAAAAAGTAATAGAAAGAGGGGGACGGTGGTGGGGGGGTTCACCAAGGTTTATGCTACTTCTATGTAATATAACAACAAGTTTCAATGCTCTTTGTTCAATACTTCAACCAGATTTTTTTCCATGCTTGAAAATATTCAGCTTTTATCTATATCATGGCAAGCGACTAATAAAGTTAAAAAGGCAACTTCAATTTAGATATATTGCAGTATATTTCAAAAACTCCAAAAGTGTCCTTGAATCTCAACCGGACCATTAAATATCATCAGTAGTGTAATGCCTTGGCACTGCTATACTATGGCAGTCTTGCCATTAATCATCACCCCATCATTTTGCGATGTAATAAAATCACGTTTCTTGATTTGAAATATGATGAATATTATCTGACTCGAAAGAACAATAACTTTTCCACAACTAATTAGCTCTTACAATACACTTCTGTTTTTGTTTTTTTTCAACGTTGTGGTGTCACCCTAAAAAATAATTATCTGGTAAAATAAAAAAAGACTCTAAAGAAATGAATATGATTGGAGAGAAAGACGAGAGAGGCGTACATCTTTTCAATCATAAATGCGAAAGCTGAAAATAAGGAAGATTCCTGACAATAAAGAGGAATGGGACCATTAACAGGAAAACAAAGAACAAAATACATCTGTGTTTAACACTGTAGGCCTAAAAACACTGAGTGAAATACATGCTTTAGGTAATTCAAGCCGACAGTGTCTCAGGAGGACAGACCGAAAAAGAAAAACTAAGTTTAAAGGCAAATTAGGGAATTTGGACTTGAGTCATGATGATGCTACACATTTCCATGGTACTATTCTGCCTGTCTACACATTGTATACGAGTTTGAATATATTAAATTAGCGAGTGTATGAACCTGTTCTCTCTCCGCATGCCTCCTCTCCTCCTCTCTGCGGAGCTGCTCCATTTCCTCGTAGCGTCTCCTCTGTTCCCTCTCATGCTGTTTCCTCACCTCACGTTCTCGTTGTTGCTGCTGTTGTCGGGAGAACGGAAGCACATGAAGATTCAGGATCAACACACGATGAACGTTCTGCTTCTACACCTTTATATTAAAAAAAAGAAATGCCCCGACAAAGATACTGACGAAAATCCTACAGTAAAAGTTGGACAAGTTAGCTCATTCAATTCAATACTTCTTGGTACAATTCACACAAATACTGTATGCAAACATAGATAGATTCATATTCTAACTAACATGCATGCATTTGCTCACACACACACTGAGTCACAGACAAACACTTGGCCCAGAGTGGCAGGGTCATGTTAGTTGAGTCGAGTCATGGTGCTTAGCCGTGTGTTGGGAGGCAAACCCTGGTGGGAACCCACAGAGAGTGCACAGATTATGGGCTGAGGATTTCCTTCTGTAAGCCTGCTCTCTGGAACTAAGAGAGGGACACCGGGGAAAAAAGGCTGTGCACGTGTGTGTGTGTGTGTGTGTGTGTGTGTGTGTGTGTGTGTGTGTGTGTGTGTGTGTGACTTTGTACCGCTTGCTCTCTCTCTCTGTCTCTCTGTCTTTCTGTCTCTCGTTCCTCTTCCAAAATGGGGAATGTACAAGTTTAAACATCAAAAACTGGGACCGATTAATGCGTTTCAGAGGAGAGCATGGAGAGCCAAATGGATGCTTTTTACATGTGCTGGTGATGAGTGAATTTACTGTAAGCAGTTCAATTGGAAAAGTAGTTATTTACATAAAAATGTCCATTTACACAGCGGTTGATAATTTAGCTAAAAATTTGAGCCTGACTGATACAATTTCCACATTATCGTAAGCATCTTTTTTCTGTTTTTTGACCCGTTAAATAAAAAGACATCATACACGCCATACCAATATACTGTATCTGTGATCGGCCAATATCGGCTGATCAGTCGCACTCTCCAAAAAATATTTGGATTAATCTGGTGTCAATAAGTAATTTCGGGCAAAATGCTGCTCCAAATTGTCAAAACTTGCTGTAATAAAGCCCTCAAGTTGCACGGACATCCTTCCTCTTTGACCCATTGCCTCTCACCTCTTCCAGCCGCCTCCTCTGCTCCTTCTGTTCCTCGATGCGTTTCTGTCTCTCAGCCAACAGCAAGCGCTTGTGCTCCTCATTCTGCTGTTGCTCCAGCTGTTGCCGCCGTTGCGCCTCCGAACGCTCCTTATTGGCCAGCTGCAGGCGCAGGAAATCTCGCCTCAGGGTCGACTCCCCGGGGATGTTGATGATGGAGCTGGACAGTAGCACAAATAGAAAAGCAGTATTATTTTAAGCAAGTAAAGAGATGTCAAAAGTATGTAGCTTAAAAAAGTTGTACCGAGTGTGTTTGTGTTTATATTTGTACACTTGTGAAGACACTGACCTCGGTTCACCCATATCTCTTTCTTCATCCTCCTCCTCGCTGCCACTGTACTCATACTCTGTCTCATCTGATAGGGAGAGAGAGAAAGGAGAAGGAAACAATAATAAAAAAAAAAAAGAAGGACAAAGAGATAAAAACACGAGTGAGGAAGGTAATAACCAGCAGAAAGAAAAGCCATTTCCTTTCTCATTCTAATATTTTTCACTTGAACTGGCTTTGTTCATTACCAAACTGCTCACGATTTCGGCATTCCCAGATCCTCATTCCTTTAAGGCACTTTCTTTTAGCCGCTTTGAATAAGAGTATAAATTGTAATTTTACTGTGTGTAGTGAGGTGGAGAACATTAGCGCTGAGCTCTTTCATTCAAACGGGGCTTAAAGCAAAACGGCTGTAGGAGTGTCTTCCACAGACACATCCACACGGACCTGTCCTCCGAATGTGACAAAGTGACAGCTGGAGAAAGTCACAGTCTCCACAATGACAAGACATTTCTATACATCATCAGGACATCCGCCCCGCAGTATGTTGTTTCTTGAAGCGGTTAATGTGGTTCTTACTGCTGCTGTTCTGTACGCGAGTGTCAGTCCATCACTCAGACACTCGGGAGTGTGCGTTTGTGTTGTGGCGGAGTTTAATGGAAGTCTGTCGCATTTATTTCCCGCCTCGCTGCAAACCATGAATGTGATGGCATGTGTGGGAGAATTTGCGTCCATGTATGTCTCTCTGAAAGTGGATTGCATCTCATCCTACCAGTGGTCCCTTTGTCATGCAGTGAATGTGTGTTTGTGTGCGTGAGAAATCCCTTCAGTCATACACTTGAATACCTGCTGAACTTTAAATATGAATCCAAACCAAACATTACATATTGCTGCTTCACGTTAAAAACACAGCAAGATGAAGCTACCAACTCCTCACTGTGAAATATACGAGCCACAAACTGCACTTGCTTTCAAACAGTAACCGGCGGTGTCCCCAAATAAAACAGCTGAAAACTAAAACATTAAGCATTATACCATAAACTGAAAATAATTTTGGTCCTATTGGTTTTAGACTGGAGTTTTAATGTGAAAAAAAATCCTAAGAAACAATTCAAATAAGAAGCAGTACATCACTACAAATACTGTAAACATGACTTTCTTCCTAATTTCTGCCTGGTGACATATAGTTTGACTGACTAGAAAAGAAAAAAAAAAGGCAAAAAAAGGCAAAAAAATGGCAAGAAAAATCTGCCATGGGTCAACTATTTCAGATTGCATTCTCCTCTTCTGCTATCTATGTGGTACTGTTGCAAAAATTTCCATTGAAAAGGGAAACAGCAACAATAACCTCCAGGTTATCTTACACGCTGAAACGCACAAAATTACAAGTTTTGATATAGATTTGGATCATGCAATAAGACAGGCCTGCCGACTTCTTTTTAGTCATTTGTGGAGACATTTTAATGCCGTGGCTCGGCTCCCTACATGCAAAAGTTCCACCAAAACAAGTTATTCATGACACTATTTGACCACCAATTAAAGAAATCCGAACGAGGCCTCTATTGCAGAATGCTATATGGATGCAGCCAGATCATTCTCCAGGGCAGTGGTGATAGTTTTGGCTATGCGAGACTAGTCGCCATACATCAAGCATAACTACTTACTGAAACGGTCCACCTGTCAGCTGTGTAAAACTATGTGTGCATCTGTATTTAGATCCTACAACACAGGTTCTCCCTCACCCCTCTCTCCTCTCTTCTTCTTGGTGCGGTCGATGTGGTCCTTCAGCTGGATGCGGATTTGCCTCTCGTTGGGCAGGTCTCTGATGAACGGGTGTTTGAGGAGCTGCTCGGTGCTGGGTCTCTGGCCGTGGCTCTTCACCAGACAGCTCTCTATGAACGACTGGAACTTCTTTGACCTGAAAACAAAAGACAAATACAACAGAAAGGCAATTAAAAAACTTGCTGTAGTGTATTTCTTCAGGACTCATTTCCCTGCTTTTGATAGTCATGTTCTGAAGTATCTGCATATATGGAATGTAATTACTAGGATACACACTCACCACTTCTTAGACTTGAGTCTGGGGGCGGGGTTGCGTGGAATGAGGAAGAGAGCTCTCATTGGGTGCATGTCGCAAAGCGCTAAAGAGTCAAACAAGGGAGAGTTAGAGTGAAGTTAGCCCTCATCTGAACTGGTTGGAGACCCCTGACATTAACACACAAACACTCAAGTGCCCCCCTTTCAAAAGAATGTGTTTATCCAACTGCAAGTGGGCAATTTTTTATCTATCGTTATATCATTTGATTATTTCGGTAATTCATCTTTAAAAGATGATTTCCTGACTCAGTTTGGTCAGCATATGCTAAGTGACTGGCACACTAATTAATGTAATCAAGGTTTACCGAGTCCACATTCATTTGTTCAACTTTGACAAACAAAATGGATGTCCTTTCTGATTACTGTGATCATTTATTGACTGGAGCTTGCGCAGACTCTCAGCACAAGTTTTTTTTTTGTCAGAACTAAAATTAATTGGTGGGCGGAAACAAACTCTGTCACCCATAATGATAACAACTGTGTGCAAGCACCTCTAGGAATAAGATCATGAATAAAAGACCAAACAGCGGGCGGCAGCCCAGCAAACTGACAACCAATTTTATATCCTCTCCTTTGCATTCATTAAAATTATAGCTTAAGATGAGTTGTAGCAGCCTGAAGTGAAAAATGATCTGCCTCCTGATAAGTGATCTACTGTGGTAGCTCTAAGACATGATGTGCAACAGAGGCGCAGGTTATTGACTCGGTACGTACGTGGCGCTCCTTCAGCCATCTCTATTGCTGTGATTCCAAGTGACCATAAATCACTCTGCAATGAAAGAAACATAAATAATCAGGGTGAGTGAAAAAAGTGTGAGGGGTGTATATCTACAGAGTGAAAGAAGGAGGCTGTGAAATTACCTTGAAATCATACGTGGCTTCAGGGTTCTCGTCACAGGCAATAACCTCTGGTGCCATCCAATATGGAGTCCCAATAAATGTGTTCCTCCTTCCTACTGTTCTGTCCAACTGGGCCGAAACACCGAAGTCCACTGCACAGCAAATACACAAACACGCACGCACAAAACCGGTGGGCTTTAATTAATTCTGTAAGGGAGTCGTTAAACAGAAAGGAATTACCTAACCTGCAATAGCTCGGCCAATTTATAAATACACACAAACACACTTTATAATCCCCTCTTCACTGGGCTTAGGGGAAGAGGGGGAGAGAGAGAGTCCCTCCTTCAGCACTCTGCACCATGACCAGTGGCAGAGCTACAAAGAGATGAGTAGGCTGGTATTCAGCATAAAAGAAGAAGGAAAAGCCAAACACACACACACACAAACACACACCTCTGAGCCATCTGAAACTTTATACCTCCTACTGTCCTCCCAATCCTAAAGCCAGTTTGTCAAGTGGGGTTATATGACAGACTGACCTAGTTTGACCTCTGCGTTCTCTGTCAGCAGGACGTTCTGTCCCTTGATGTCTCTGTGGATGACCTTGTGCTGATGGAGATGAGTCAGACCCTGCAGGCAATGACAGAGACATGCCGTGAAGGAAAGTCACCGCAGCAAAGAACCAAAATAGTGATTATTATAATAACATAAGGAGCTCATTTGCAAAGGGAAGTCTCCTTGAGCTGGAGTTGCTGCTGAAGGGTTGCTGACCTTGACCTCTGACCTCTTTGTGCATTGGTGACAAGCAAAAAGACTCCTGACAGGTACAAATGTTTCCTGTAACTGCAGCTGCAGAGGTAGTTGTTGCAGAAGATCTTACTTCCTATTAAAGCCTGACTATAACTGTGTTATTGGTTTGCCAGGAAATTTAACGAGCCAACTATTATATATACACATAAAAAATAAATATTTAAAATTGTGATATTAGGCATGTTCTCTGTCATTCAAATACAATTTGGAAATTAAATACATGAGATGTTTCTTAATGCTTGTGTAATTAAATGCACACGTACTGTTTGGTTCATTAAATCCAGCGAAATGCAGTAATGCATACAGTTCCATAATTATTTAAATTTCTTATTGACAGAAAAGCAACTTCATTAACGAGTAGAACACGAAGAAATGTAAAGCAGCCGGGAGACACAGAGACACATTTTTTTTTTTTTTTAAGAAGAGAAAGAGGGAATAAGGAAGGAGAAACTGGAGAAAATGACAGAAATATAGAATAAAGATGTGAAGGGATGGAGGCAGAGGCAGCAGAGAGAGACGAAACAGTAGGCACAGAATGATGCGAGAAATAAAATGTGGATGAAAAGAAATTGTTGTTGCCAAAGTTCAGAGCAACACAGTGTGTAGCTGACAAGAAGCAGTGATATTGCTGCCCTATGTTTGAGGCCGTAGCCCTCAGCACCCAAAACGCACCACAACAGATAGCAGAGTTAAGACGTGGGAGGATGTGTACAATTTCCCAGGAAGATTCAAAGCACGGCTTTACATCAGTCCATAACAGGGACATAATGGACCTCGTGCAACTTGTGATTGCTATCAGGTCTGTGCCAATAACATGACACACATTTATTTTGAAGAAGTGGAAACGCTTGACATCAAGGAAGCAAGTGTATTGTTGTCCTTTAGAAAGTGCTCATGATTGTTGTGGTATCAATAGTTTTAATTGAATGATCTTTTTCCTTGTTAAAATATTAAGAATATATCTTACATACAATGAGTACTATCCTATTTTCTACCGACGTAACAGCTGAATGAAACTTTCTTTGACCTGTCTTCAGGTTTACTCTGCTGCTGTGTCAGTCTTTAATGAATACTCTACAGGGGGTTTCTTGAACACCAAAAAAAGTAAATAAAAAAGGTTTAGTAATTAGCAGTAGATCCAGAAATTCAAAATAAAAGTTATTCATGTGCTGAAACTGAAGCTTCGCCGCGACTTCTGGTTTACCAGCAGCCACTGACAACAATAATTGGGTTTTGTTAACACTGGGGATTGAATCATTGTTATATTTTCCTGTTAGGGGTGGGAGGAATATAAATGCATAAATTTTTCAGGTGCCTGCAACATTTATGACATTTATGAGCTTTTATGATAGTGTTGGTCAGGATTTCTTATTGCTGCAATAAAAAAAAAAGGACTAAAATAAGATGAACAGACAAAAACGTTTTACTTTACTTTTTTTATTTCATCAGATAAAACATAGTTTACTTTCGGAGACATAATTTTCAGCTGAAAGAATCGCTTTCGCTAAAGATTTGACAAGTATTATGATAATATCGTATGATGGGGACCCGATTTATCTTTATCTGATTCTTGTTCATTGCTGATGCTGTATCTATGGACATTTTGTTTAATCATAAATCAATTGTAGATGATTTCCCCCCCCCCTTTTGTTTGGGTTTAATTGAAGTTTAAGGTCTGACTTGTTGCTAGAAGACTACTCACCCTGAGAATCTCTCTGCAGATGTAAGCGGTCCACTCCTCTTTCAGAGAGTTGCCCTTGGTGTTCTTGATCAAGTCGGTCACTGAGCCAGCTCCACAGAACTCCATGACCAGCTACAAACACACACACACACACACACACACACACACACACACACACACACACACACACACACACACACACACACACACACACACACACACACACACACACACAAAGTGGATTATCAAATGCTCTGTTGAAGGGAGAGACCTGGTCTACAACAGAAAGTCTTGTAAAGCAACCTCCTGTGATAACAAAATGAACAAACAGTACTACTTGTTAATTTATGTACGCAGTAATCCTTCCAGGTTGTACTACAGGATGTGCCAAGATTAAGTTAATAAAGATGCATCGGTAGGGGCATATACCGTAGTAAAAATGTTTTATTGGCTACATTTCATGTATGTTTGGCTGATGCTGCAACTGTCAAATGTTTGGCTTGAAAAGTGACAAGTTTACAAAGTTATCGAAATCAATAGCTGCGGGATAATTTTGGATTGATTGACAAACTGATGAATGGACTGATCGTTGGAGTTCTATCTGAAAATAGTAACAACATTATCAGCCTCAAAAATCCACTAACAGTCTCTACAACGCAATATATCCTGGAGTCTCTTCGACACATTAATTTTTATGGACCTGCACTGATGCATGTGCACAGAATAGAAAGTGACTCATCCTTCAGCATGATTATATGCATTACAAACACGCAGACCACACAGATTACTTAAACTACAAGCACAAAGGGACTCAAGAGGGTCATGAGATCACATGAATGAATCAAGTCCGTCTCTCTTGACCCAAACACTCCGCGGCCATCCCTTTCCCTCTCAGCATTACACCCGTGGAGATTGGTGGGCAAAAGTTCAGCTGGTCAGTTCTGGCTCTGCTTCAAGCTCCCACCCCCCATCACTCTGGATTTAAGGGGAATGAGGAAGTTGGCAAGTAAAAGCCAAACTGCTCTCATCCAGGCTGTGCACGTGTCCTCAGACACACAAAGACAAACGAAAAACACACTCATACGTATAAATGTAAAAGCCCACTAACATACAGTTACGCTCACTAACACACTCGGGGAAAACCGGCCGCTGTTGAGTCAGGGAGAATTATGCAGGCAGTAGATTTGGCTGCTGTGTGTGTGTGTGTGTGTGTGTGTGTGTGTGTGTGTGTGTGTGTGTGTGTGTGTGTGTGTGTGTGTGTGTGTGTGTGCATATGTTTGTGTGTGTGTCCTCCCATTGTTGTGTGATGAATGCTGCAGGATCAGTGAAGAGAGAGCTCCCTTAGATCGCGTTAACACATGATTTATTGCAGCGCCAGCCAGCCACACACCGAATCAGATCCTCTATATCTTTCACACACTCACATTAAGTACATATACATATTCCAGTGCACATAGAGCCATAGCCACTGCATGTATGCATGCATGCACGCACTCCATACTCTGCAATGTAAAGGTGAAAAATGGTAAATCACTTCTTTTTTTTGTTTTGTTCTGCTGTTTTCCTCTAAAAGACTAAAGGCTTCTTGTCTCTCTGTGACAACACACACAAATATAAAAATACAGAAGAAAAAAAACATGCACAAACACACAAATAATGCCTTACCCAAAGCTGATCATCTATGCCAGGAGGGTTTTTCTTGACGAAAGCTCCATAGTAGGTGGCGATGTTCCGGTGGTGGCTGTACTTCTTCAGCATGTTAATTTCTGCTTTAATCTCCTCTTCCTCATCCTGGCGCGCACACACACACACACACACACACACACACACACACACACACACACACACACACACACACACACACACACACACACGAGAACAGACGAATCAACAGGCATCAGATCAGACCGCGACCTCTATTTGCGACCCCTCAAAGATCTTAATGGGATGTTGACAGAGCAAAAGGAACTTAGTTGTTCTGGTGTTGAGGGATTTGTATTATGAATCCATTTAAATTCTGAAAAGTGTTGTTGCAGAGCACACAGCTGGACCCCAAATTATCCACAATAACAGCATTACTTTTTAATTACTTTACGGGGTTATTCCCACAAAGGCAAAAGCAGTTGTTTTAAAGAAGTTGTTGTGGTGGCAGCTGATTACTTCCAAATGTTAAATTCCTTATTTAAATGTCAGAAAATTGTGCCATGATTAATTCAATTTAGTGTTCAGTGGTGAAGAAAACAAAGACATTTGTTTTAGTCAGCTGATGTTTTTTTACAGTAGCGGCTCATTAAATTAGCAACATTGTGTTTGCCCTTCATTTAATTTTCATCAGTAATTAATGCAGTTGATACTTTTTATTGTATTTATGTAGACTTATTCACATACTGCCTTCATATGGTTTAATTTATGTGTTCAAGCTTTGTTCATTACATCCGCTCGTTTACTTATTCGCTCATTCATTCATCTTCGTGCATCTTGCCCCCATGTTCATTTCCTTATTTATCGACTCATTCATTCATGCTCCTATTGGTTCATTCATTTATAGTTCCTTGGCTGCTTAATTCCTGCAGTCCTTCATTGTTTTGCTGGCAGCTGAGTGCTGACAGCGAGGCGTAGGGTGAGAGGATCGCTAAATATAGCTGAGATTCCCTCCTGCTATACAGACACGCCAGAGACTACACTGCTGTCCTAATACCTCCAGCTAATATTACCATGGCAATAGGCCTGTCCTCATTTCCTCTCTGCAACATCACACACACACACACACACATACATACACACACACACCAGCACTGACTCATCGCTCATAATTAGATGACACGGTCGACGGTGGTATAATCACTTGAGATGATTTTCTGTGCATGGCTTCGTGGGTGTGAGTGTGAGCGCATGCCAGAGTGCGCGTATATGCGTGCGCCTTACCCCGGTGACATCCATGACCTTGATGGCTGCCAGCTGCCCGGTCTTAACATGGCGACCCTGGTGAAAGGAAGGAAGGAGAGGCACGGACGGAGAGACGAGGGGACAAAATGAGAGAGCGAGGAGGAAGGTAAGAAAGAAGAAAGAGGAGAGGAGAAATGTCAATGTCCATTTAACAGTTTATAGTTTTAAGAAAATACAACATATTTACATGATTGTCAGTCATCACAGTGCATTTGAAAATTTGGATCAAAAAGCAAATATAATACATTCTCATGACGGATTGCTTTTACATAGTTTATAAGTAACTGAGCAGTAATCTGTCGAAATGTAAACATAAGGCAATCCCATCACCAAAACTCATAACATGAAGAAATCTGCTTTATCTCTCCTTTAGTATTTTGGGGTGTTTAATGCCTTTATTATTGATTGATAGTGAAGCGATCGGGGGGAAATGTAAGAGGAAAGGTGGGAAAACGATACGCCACAATCATCCCTGCTTCAAGTCCAGTCAGGGATGCTGCACTTCATGATCAGCATCTTCAGCCAGCGGCCCCCCAGTTGACAGCTCTGTTTTAATGACTCGCAACAGACAACTGTTTTCTGATCATGTTTGAGATTTATTTACATCAGTGAAAGCCCATTTGAGTGCGCCTGAGGAATCGCATAAGCGCTGGAAGAGAAACAAAGACAGATAGCAATCCGTCGACCAGACTGTTGTGTAATATCAAGGCTAGGCAGGTGCATGGGGGAGCGATAGGAGGTGAGGAAGCAGGATATTGGAAGCTCAGGGGCAAATGGAAGGCCCAAATGGTTCGTTTGCAATGGAGCATCTGTGGCTGTGATTAACTAATGAAGCTAACAGGGCTGGAGATGCTAAAACCACTGACGGCTATTACTTCCACCTGTCTGGACTCAACTGATTAGCATGTTACAGTCTGAGCAGAACAGCTTAGCAGCAGCAGCACAAACATGCAAATGCACACACACCAAAACAGGGAGAGGACTGTTTTCTTGGTGGAATTGTTATAAACCAGATGGCATTAAGGGCCTGGCACTGAAGCATCTCCTGAGGGCTTTCATTGAAAGGCTGCTCTGATAACCGAGTGCCAGAGCCAAAAGTTGGCTAAAAGTTGGTGGTTTCATTGCTTTGCAGTTCATTCACAGGAGTGATTTTACACTAACAGAACAGTCTGTGCACCATTACTCATCCTCATCGCTTTACATTGCGTTTTTATGTTGTTTTAAGGGATCTGTTGCACCCAAGGGCTCG
Source organism: Embiotoca jacksoni (assembly GCF_022577435.1). Classification (NCBI taxonomy): domain Eukaryota; kingdom Metazoa; phylum Chordata; class Actinopteri; family Embiotocidae; genus Embiotoca; species Embiotoca jacksoni. The sequence continues at coordinate 9,858,650 of NW_027185318.1, read as the reverse complement.
CCAAAGCCCAGCTTCCCTGATGAATGGCGTGCGAGTCCATGGATGTTATTCAATATATACACTTATTACATTTGAAATAATGTGGCCAGTGAAGCTCTGCCTTGTTCCTTTACAGCCATGTTTTACAAGGTAGTTACAAGTGGTTGGTGGTCATTAAAATGATTTAGTTAAATTTGTATAACTCATTCATGTTTAAGGCTTGAGTTTGAATTCCAATCATTCAATCTTATATTTGAAGATTATTCCCTTATCCTTTGGTTACTGCTTCAAAAGGCAGTTGTTTTAGTTTCAGGAAGAAATCCTTTTCTTGGAGCTAAAAATAGGAACAAATGTATCCTAGTAAATTTGTTTGGTTCCCACAAGATCACCGGCAATATGTTAACATCAGCTGAGGTCCCTGAATGAGGGGATTTTAATGGCACGATTTAAATTTCTCATTAAACAGCTCCCGTGGCACTAAAAAAAAAGCACTTTCAAACTTGCTGATTTATTGCTAAAAGAAAGTCAGTGCTTTAATATGATAATTCATTGTGTCAATCCTGCACCGCACAATACCGACTAAGCACTGCTGGATGGTTGAACACTGTGATCTCTTTCCTCTTTCTCTCTGCTCACACACACTCTCATAAGGAAAAAAAAAAAACAGTCCAGATACTGTGAAAGTAAAAGAGCTGGAAAGATTGACCAGGGATTTCTCATTAGGATCAGACTGCCCCAATTCCACAGGCACAAGGACTGGCTTTGTTGAAGACTAACAAAGGAATTACAGCCACTTACAAACCACAGACTTACACACACACTTACAGACAGACACACACAGAAAATACAAAAAGAGCTCCCTTTTTTTTTTTTTTCTTCTTCTTTTTTTTTTTACTACTCAGACAGAAGAACTCTTGCAAACACCCACACATGTGCACACAAAGACGTGGAGAGAGAATGATTGAGGGAGTTAAAGAGTGACTGAGAGAGCGAACGTGTCAAAGAGATATTGGACACGGATATCATCAGAGCTGGATAAAGATTCATTACTCCGAGCCACCTGACAACCTCCCTCTCTCCATCTCTCCGTCCCTTCTGGAGCAGTAATGTCATCCAGCCATATTAAATGACCAAGTGAAAGGAATTACCACAGTCTGTTCATCTTCATCTCTTGCTCCGTCCTTGTTCATTTGTTTGCAAATTCAAAAATGGAATGGGGCTGGCTGGACTAAAATATGACTTCCAAAGCAGTTAAGAGGATAATGTGTGGAACAATAACAGCTAAACAATTCAGAAAATGATAAGTGCTCAAACCGTCTGTCAATTCAGCGTTCATCACCAACATGTCATCAAGCAAAATGTAAAATATTTGCTGATTCCAGCCACACAAATGCAGATTTCTCTGTTTCTTGTCATTGCATATCAATTTGATTTTTGGACTGTTGCACAAGCAGTTTGATGTCAGTGAGATCTATCTTACACCTGCTGTCAAGCGGTGCCAAGCCCAACATATTTCTCTTTGCTAGTTTCAGACAGGCGCAGCACCCACATCCATGTGAGCATCCATATGTGTTTTGGTCTTAAAAATGAGGTGTGGTCAGGCGCATTAATGTTATCTTGCGGCAGCAGAAAGCGACTGAATGATTGACCAACCAAAACTCATTGGAGCAGTATTTTACTCTTATAGGCGTATTTTAAGGGTGCATTTAGATAGTAAGTTAGTATTACACCTAAATATACACACAACTGATTAAAAATAAAAAGATTTCATTGTGAAAGATTATTTTTGTGTACATCAACCTGCTCAACCTGAGCAGATGTGTTTCCTCTGTAGAGACGTTTTCTTTCCTATCACTTGGCAACAACACAATTAAAATCTGCAAAGGTGCAAATATGCCTGGCACACCTGGCGATTCCAGGGTGATGGATTTATTTCATGTTGCATGCAAAAACACACCCATGACTAATTCACAGACTCGTTGAACCATTGGCCTTACTTCATGCTAAAATTAACTAAGGTCTAAAAAGAATGTGGACACACCTATGCACTTGCACAATGAGACCGAGAGCGTGTGCTTAGTCCAATATCCTATCTCTGGGAACTTCATGGCGGCAAATTCAAGTAATATCACAATATTATTATAGACAAAAATAAATGCTATCTTGCCAAGAATTTGATGAGAAGATTAATAACACTGTTATACCTGTGCAGCAAAGTCAGCCTAGTGTAGCGTAACAACTTGAAGGGTGGGAACCAGTTAGCTTAACTTTCGGCATTAAAAAAATATGCCGATAGTAGCACTTGTAAAGATCAATAAGCAACACAATTTATCCATCAACCAAGCAAGTCTGCTCTGGTTGCTTAAGAACCTCATTGGCAGGAATTGCTGTCAGCTGTTGTTTACCAAAAGTAGCATGTAGCCCCATGTAAAACTGTATTGTTTTCAATTTCGGTTTGTGTACAGATTAAACAAACTTTTTAATTAATGAGCATTAGATGTGTTATAGACAGATCCAGCTGTTTCTCCCTGCTTGCAGTTTTTACACTGAGCTAAGAAAATCACCTCTTGGTTCTGGCTGGCCCACGATTAATGCACAGACACGAGCGTGGTATCGATCTTCTCATCAAACTCTCAGCTCGAAAGCAAATTTCCCAAAATGTTAAACTATTCCCTTAATCAAAAATGAAAATAATTGGTAGCTAAAGCCTGGATGATCATAAATCATGGAAAAAAAGGATTTCACACAGTATTACAATGATGCCGTCAGCCTTCCTTCTCTCTCTCTCTCTCTCTCTCTCTCACAGGGATGGCCCACTCTCGCTCTGATCCGTCCCATTCAGAACGAGGAGCATTGAGCCTCACAGGCTTGTTCATCCCTTCCTCCACTCATTTGTTGACTGCTTTGCCTCTCTGACCTAGATCTGCAGTTTCTCCCTCTCTCTCTCTCCCTCCCTCCGTTATCCCTCGGATTCTCTCTCTCATTATCTAACCCTCTTAACTTCTCACAATCTCCTCTTTATGCCTTTCATTATTTCTCCCTTCCTCCCTCTAAATGTATCACTTACTTTTCCCTCTCCCCGTCCCTCGTATTTTTCTGTTCCCGTCTCTCATGCCTCGCAGCTCAGCCCAGTGGCCTGTGAAAAGCAGGTCCTACATGAACATGACTGAGCTGAACGCTAATACCAACAAAACAGCATTCAGCTTTGAGCTCGACAAGCAAATATGACACGAACAGAGGACTCCATGCAACCCTTTCACTTTGGCTCTGCTAATGCATGTACAGCCTTCTGCAAACCACAATGCACTGACGTGGGCCTGAGTGTCTGCGCGAAGCAAAACAAACTCGCATACTGTATGCCTCTGCACATAAATACTCTTATCCAATATGCTGAAACAGTCACTATCCTGAGAATCTTGGGCATTAACTTTTATTTAAAATTGGATAGTAGCATATCTTCATGTGTCCAAACCAGCATTTTTTTTCCCCTTCTTTAATCCTGTGGAGGTATTGTGACCATATGATAGCAAAACATCTGTCACACACACACACACACACACACACACACACACACACACACGAAGAGGTGTGATGCCGGCCAGGTGTGTTTGAGCGATAACAGGCCGAATTGACTATGTTTGTTGCGCTTGGATGGCCATGCTGTGATGGAGACGGAAAACTGATCTCCAATCAGCCTTCAGGCGGCCACATCATGAAGAAGTTATTACTCGGCGTCATCCCCGCAGGTCAGTGTTTGTTAAACAAAAAAAAAATACTGTATAAAAAAAATACTGTATAAGCAGGAAATTCTAAATGTAGAAGGCTTTTTTTATGATGGATCCCCAACACAGAATACGAGTATGCTTTTGTGCTCATTTGGTATCAATGTTTAAGAAAATCTGGGGTACGTTTGTCATTTTAGAGGACAGTGAGATGTGTACTGGTTGTTTATTTCTTTAACACATTAAACTACACTTGTCTTCCGTCATTTGCTGAGCTGTTCATTTGTCAATTTTTTTTGTGTGTGATGTTTCGAAGATCACCGATTAGATTTTACATAAATTAGAGGCAATGAGGTTCTGTTTACTCCTACATTTTGTGATGACTGGTCCAATCATGCTGTGATTTCTTGCCAAAACACAGAAAGTGGAAAATATCAACACCTTGAAATAGAGGATTTTGCAAGGTCACAACTACCAGCTGTTATTCATTGAGTATGGCTGCAAACAAGGAGGATTTTTCGATTGATCAATTTTGCCCTTAACTGAGTAATCATTTGGTTTATAAGATGTTATAAAATATTTAAAAAATGTCAAACGGAACAAGCAGCAGCCCAAGATTGCATCATCAAATTGTTTGTTTTGTCAGAATCCTGAACCAAAGATATTCAATGTGCTATCACATTACACAAATACAAGCTGGACTACCTTTCTGTTAACTGGTTAATCATTTACCCAGTAAATGTCATAAAAATAATATAAAATGCAAAGATCAAACAAGTTTCCACTGACCAAAGTGACATCTAACAGTTGCTTGTTTTGTCAGAAACCCCAAATTTTATATTATTTGGGATTTTATGTCAGTCATTTCAGGACAAGTAAAAAGACTCATGTGTTCTCCAAACATAAAATCTGATTATTCTTATGTATTTCAACTTCTTTACTTTACAAAACTAACAAGTCTGGAACAAATACGATGTTCAGTCAGGACCTTTTTCAGCTTGTCCATTAATTTTGCATCTATTGTGTGTTGTTGAGTATGATCCTTTTTTGATTCTGATAACCACTCATTATGTTGTCTATATAGTGTAGATGTAGAGATACAAGACTGATTTTAGGTCATCTCATCTGGTGCCATCTCATCTCTCAACCTTCTCTTTCCAATTGCAGCAGGAGGGAGGCACCAGACTGACAAACGTATTCCAGTAATTATCATGGACACATAATTATGATTAATTGCACCTGCCAAGTGAAGTTAAAACGTAAAGCGCTTACAGCCTATGGAGAAAGAAAAAAAAAAACCTGGTATGATGTGCATGTGTGTGTCTTGGGATGAAGAAAAGGAGGTCGTTTGTGATGATTCCTTTCACCGTTTTTTTTTTTTTGCCGCTATATGGAGCTGAATGTTGAGGGAAGCAAACATTCAGGAACACCGCAGGCTACAGAGGGAAACGTTCCTTCATCATTCTCAGCTTGCAGCTTCAGTCAGGAGAGACAGACCTGCTAACCACTGCCTTAATACAACCTGCTGGTGAATATCATGATACCCAAGGTATGTGCGTGTGCGTGTGTGTGTGTGTGTGAAAAAGAAATGCTTCTACAGCGTGTGTGTATTTTGTTTGTTTGTGTGCGCGTCCATGCCCTTGCCAAGTCAATTACACAGTCACCCCCCCCCCCCCCACCCCCATCCAGACACATTTACTATGCAGGACACTTCCTGTTGTAGCCTAGCAACAGTCTTGGCTGGCCAGAGTACAGTGGGCACGATACTTAAATTTACACACACACACACACACACACACACACACACACACACACACACACACACACACACACACACACACAGTGTAAGAGGAGGAAGAGGACAGGGAGTAAGTAACTATTGTCCTTATACGTGAGTGTTATTAAGAAGAAAAGGTGGGATGAGGAATGGGGGGAGGGAGAGAGACGAGGAAGAATTGATTGAGAAATGAGAGTGGACGAGCAGAGTGGTTCAGTGAGAGTGCTGACTTTCTGTCGATATGTGGCCAAGCTGCAAGGTCACAGACAGCCATCCAAATTTTTACTTTGAAATGACTTTGAGAGTGAGCTTTGTAAAAGAAAAACTGATCCTTAATTGATTTTAAGCCTATCCTTTATGTGAACCAAAATTCAAACACTTGTTGGGTGGTTCTGCAGGTTTTAGCCCATTAACTACAAAACCTCATTACTTCAGAGTATTGTTAAAAGTCGACCATAAGTAAGATTGATTTCCCACTTTCCAGAAAGCCATTGAATTTCATTCATTTCAGAAAGATTAAACTCCAACTTGGAGAATTGACAAGAAACATTAATCTCAAGGAGAAACAAAGACTTGATTTTACACAGGAAAAGACATATTATTGAGTTTAGCTATTGTTTAGATCACCATCTTGTGACTGAATTGATTGTGAGACCACCTGTGCTGAACAGTTTCCTGAGGGCAAACCCTGCCAGGCCTGTTGATGTTGGATTCTGTGACATCTGACATTTCAGACATGGCTGCCAAAATAGGAATCTTTTAATCAAAGCAACAACCAAACTCAGATAATTGTTTCCACAGTGCCGTGTTTGTTTTTCATTTATTTTATGTATAATTTTGGGGTTATTTATTTTGACTTTGCCTATTTATTGCAATGCTTTTCATCAGCCACTAAAATAATGCAAATGAACACATATTATTTGTAGTTAATGCACTACAACAAGACATTAAACTTTACGTCAGACATTTTGCCAGTAAAAAAGAGAAAAGTCAAATTATTCTGCAACTCGAAAAAAAAAAGTCTATTTTCAAAGGCACGATAATGGTTCTACATCCTGCATCTGTCTTCATGTCCTTGCATGCGAAACATACAGGAAGACAAAAGCAGACATATATGCTACAGCATATAAATGGAAGCTAAAGTAGGAACAGATTGCCAGACTGTGTTGCCAACTCTTTGTAAAAAGGAAATGGGTCACACCATAATCCTAATCTGTGCCTTCATGGTAATCCACACAAACATACACAGACATCAGGAACTAAGTGAATGTAGTCTAAGCATTGTGTCCCGGCATAGGACCTGTCGGCATGGTAACAGCATCACGGGGGGGAAAAGTGGGTTATGAGATGGGCCTCTGGGCTTTCACCCTACACATTTTTCTTTCTGTCAGTTCTGTCTCTGACAGACAGGTCCTGGAGGGAGACCGCCGTCAGTCACACACACACACACACACACACACACACACACACACACACACACACACACACACACACACACGCTCCACACTGAAGTTGGACTGTGTCAGGGTTGAAGGATTTTAGACAAGCAAGTGTTTCACTGTGTGCCTTCATATCAACACCCACTGGTTCTCGTCTGAAGGCTTACAATCCCGGTCCGATCGGCAGAAGGTGCCGGAGCTGTGATGCAGAATAAAAGCTACTTTTGGCTAACAAACATTACAAACACCGTTCTGCTGGAAAGAGCCCAAAGAAATACAGAGGGCAATACTCCTAAACACACCTCATTGCAGTTCAAACACCTGCAATCAATCCGCATTCACACGTGCTCACACACACACACACACACACACACACACACACACACACACACACACACACACACACACACACACACACACACTGTTGTGCAATCAGTGAGGCAGTAAATAAAAGTGACAAAGGCCTCCATTCCAATCTACTACTGCACGACCGAGAAAATATAGAAGCACCCCGAGGCTGCTCTTACACTCACGCATGAGAAAGGAAGAGAGGAGAGAGACGGATTGAGACAGGAAGAGATTTAAAAAGAGAGAGGATGTAACAAGAGCCAGTGAGGATGAGGGAAACGTATACAAGCAGATCATTTGTGGAAGAAGGTAGTAAAGAAAAAGAGAGGCGGAGGTTGGTGAAAGAAAGAAAGAAGAACGATGAGCAGATGAAAGATGAGCACAATGATCTGTAGAATAGTCTAGAGGGCATTAATTGATGGGTGGGGTGGTGGGGTGGTGGGCTGCCGGGAGGAGAGGCTGAGTTTTGCATCAGAGTGTTGATTCCACTCTGAATGAACCGGTATTATCAGCTAAATCCTATTGAAACAATAATCTATCAGCAGTCTGAAATATAGCCACTCATTAACCTGTCGGCTCGCTGTACAAGCAGCTAATTAACAAGCCAGGGTAAACACAAATGTGAAAGGAGCAGACTAATACGGGTTCAGGGAAAGGATTTGGAGTGCTAAATAGTCGCACTAAATGCAGTTTAAATTGTGAAAAACACAAACAAATACACCCAAATGTAATCATAAGCAAATTTGATCAGTGATACTACCCATGCTGGTTTTATCATCACATCAAGAGAAATACAATTTTGTTTAACGTATGCAAAGAGGATCTTTGAGTGTGTGAGTGTGTGTAAGGTCAGAAAATAGTAAAAAGTCTGTCCTCATCGTAATACATCCGTTAACGTGATGGAGCAATATCGACACTAACAGGATAACCTACCGCCGAATGACTGTGTGCGTAAAGCTTGTTTATGTTTATTTGAAACTGACCCAGATTAACTGAAACACAAACTCACATAAACAGATGTATTGCACTAAATTATTATTATTTTTTATTTTTTTTTGTAGTTTGATGTCAGAATCCAAACAGCTGCATGACCCTGTCTGTAAAATGGCAGCTCTGTCCCATCATGACATTTGTCCACAAACTAAAATGAGTCACTAACTTATTTACACAGGTTAATTCATTCATGCACTGGCTGACTAATTCACTCAGTTAGCCGTCGACCTGCCCGCTCCCCCACTTATCTCTAATTTAAACTGAAACAGCCTAAATGCCCTTAATGCAACAACTTCGTAGAACAAGAACATACAAATGGAGGAAGACAGAGTGAGAGTGCGCCCATGTGAGGGACCAGTACAGAGGAGGAGGAAGAGGAGGAGGAGGGTTAAGGCGAGGAGGCAAAGCGGCAGGTTCAGCACATCGGCATTACGCTCCAGCAGCTCTGGAGGTCAAACGAACAGCCGAGCTGATTTACTGTACAGACTGAAGGTGAAAGAGAGCTAGGAAGAAACAAGTGAGCGAGGGCGTGTAGGAGGAAGATGGAAAACATGAATTGAAGATGCATTTTAGATGGACAGCAGGAATAGATAACAAAAACAAGGAGTTAAAGGCTGTGAAAAAAAGGAGATGATAGAGGGAGTAAAGAATAATAGAGAGAGGCAGTGCTGGTATAGCTTATTGATTTAAATATTGATGAGCAGTAGTTCACACAGGGGGGAAAAGCCTCATGTAAATAGTTCTTTACACTGCGCACTATCAATTAAAGAGTGGTGGATCTCACTGGGAAACATACAGTAGAAAGAGACAGAGTGAAAAAGGAAAACCAAAGAAAGAATGAGAGATTGTTATTGACATGAGGCATGGCTAATTGACTCTGGTTTGGGTGGCGGGAGTGCATTGTGGGTAAGTGGGGCATGTGGCCTTGGGGAAGACAAAGAGAGGATGTAGGCTAATGAACACACTGCCAGGTGTGAATGTGTGTGCGCGCGTGAGTGTTTCTATCTGCATGTGGGCAGAATGAGCACATCTGCTGTTCCCACAGTAACAGGCAACAGCCACAGTTCACAGTTCATTCATAAGGACTCCAGAGATTGAAGTGTGTATGGTTGTGTGTAGATACTCTTAACAACTGCAACATTCGCCCTATACACACACACCAGAGACATGAGGTAACAGGAAAACTCGCATGTACACTTATTATGGTGTGCACACAGAGAAACACATATCACCATTTTATTTTTATTTTTTTCGAGACCTGTAGGACTATTAGCTATTCCTTTAGGTTTCGGGACTTTTTTCTTAGCTCATGAATATTTGATATTTTGAAGAAACAGACTTTTCATCAGACAGCAACGAGGCTGCTTCCAGCTTCTCAAAGAGGATGTGTGCTTCTCTTTGTTTTAGTGATTGTAAATCTAATATTTTTGAGATTTGCACTGTTGATTGGGCAAAACAAATTTTAACTTCTGGATTTGTATGAAATAAAACAATAAACATGGTGACATTACCATACTATTTTATGGAAAACTAGTCTCAGTGGACTGGTGATTGATTAAATAGCTTAGCCAGTTCAGGTGTCTGCTGACTGGACGACAAAACACACCGTAGGCACCGTCCCCACTCCATTCTTCACCAGACACGGACGTGACGGCCTTGAATTTGTTTCCATTTATTTTTGCTAGTTTCAATATTGAATTTTATCAGCTATTCTGACAAGCATATTTTTCACTGCGCAGCAGCATGACACATGGCAGTTAAAGGCAAGTATATCTTAACCTTAACCCTAACACAACATAACAACCAATCTCACAAAGGTTTGCAGGCCCAGCAAGGGCATTTAGTTGCTCACTGGTCAGTATTCACTACTTTCTGGCACTTTATTGACTTAATTAATTCAATAAATTGATACTAAAAGTAATTATTAGTTGCAGAAATATGGTAAATACGAGGGTGGATCAAAAGGTTCAGAGACTGTTCCTGTCACGCGTGAACAGTGCGCCTGCAACAGAATGTGCACGGGGCAGGACGAAGCTATAACTACAATGAGTAAGTATGCCAAGTTTTGTTAATTTACCAACATCTGTAACCGAGCTTCACACATTGTTGTGACCACTCGTAATTTGTCCAGGAACATAAACAGACGGCGCACATCAAATTTGAGTTAATTAAGATAAATTAAATGGAATGCAATGCATACAGAGGAAGAAGGACTGTAGTATATTCAGTGCGAAATGCGATGCCAACCACTGATCTGTCAAGTTGCTGTTGAAGTATAATTTATCAATGTCTCTTTTCAAAGATATACAAAGTTTATATGCTTGCTTGATCTTCTTTCCTGCTGAGAAACACTAGCTGGAGGAGTTTAGAACATCAAACAAGAGGAATAAATGAAGTCACTCTATCTTCCATCCTTTTTTATATCAGGCTTTCTCACCTCATGCTGCTTCTCTGAGGTGTGTATGTGTACGGTTGTGTGTGTGTGTGTGTGTGTGTGTGTGTGTGTGTGTGTGTGTGTGTGTGTGTGTGTGTGTGTGTGTGAGAGTGTGCACATGTCCTATGTGTTGTAAAGGGGGATGGCTGTGGCGGGCATGCAGAGAGAAAAAAAAAAATCTCCCATGGTCCTTTGCAGCTTGACTTCCAGCAGATAAAGAAGATACAAAACAAATAAAAGAAACGACTGTGAAGTTTTATTCAGTTCTTAAGAGGGCAGATGAGGGAGGAGAGATGGATAGGGGTGCTAAACAGGCAAGGTACTGCAGTTAGAAATGATAACGAGACACAGGCATAGAGAGGGAAGGAGAGCGAGAGAGAGATACAGATGTCATTGGTTAACGAGATGAAGTGTTTCTTCAAGGCTTAATCCTAATCTGCATCCCGTCTGTTTGTTTGCATTCCGAGACACCGGATTGTGTGGGCAACAAGATTATCCTGTCATCAGTGGACATGTAAGGTCGTAACTGCACACGCCTCCGTTTCGTGTTAATGGTGTCATCCGCTCATCAGTTAACCGAATTCCCATGATACGAAGACGCCATGCTCAGAAGACTACACATCACCTTCAATCCTGACTACATGAAACAAACATACACAGCGACATGAGGGCATGGCGTCCGCCGCGTGTTCCTTCAAACCCGCATTGATTTGTATACACATACACCAGTGCAATAAAAGGAAACCATTCAGCTGCTCTTTATACAGAGTCACAGTCGGTGAGCATACAGTATAAGAGCCCATACGGCCCTGGTCCCCAACCGCCACTGCTGCTACAGTGCGTGTGTCTTTCTGAGAGACTAGTGAATATTTAAAGAGTGTGTGGAGCACTTTGCCTGAGGAGGAGCAGAGTGGATGTGTTCTGTTCTGTCATCAGAGAGAAAAAGATTGGTCGCCTCCTTCCCACCTATTTGTACTGCCTCTCCGCTGCATAGAGACAGCAAAGTCACGGAGAGAGAGAGAGCGTGCGCTCACAATAACACAAACATGGCAGACCGACACAAACACAGAAAATAGCTTATTGCTGCCAAAGCAAAGGAGACAGTCGATGAGACTGAATGTTTTCATGGTTCATAGGTTTGTGCACGTGTGTGCATCAGTGCTGTTTTTCTATTCTTGTGACCGTGATATGATTAGTTGCCCTCTCGACTCGTCCTTGCATATATCAGGCAAAAAATTACTTCTCTCCTGGGAGTGAGAAGGAGCTGTGATTAATCAATTAGCCAATCAATAAGCCTGTCAGTCAATGAGTTGTCCTGTCAGTCAGTGTCTCAGCCAATGGATGGATAGGGATGGCTTTAGTTCCTTCCTCAGCTGTGAGGCAAGGAGAGCTTCCTCAAGTTGAAGAAGTGCAATTCCCATAAGCCCCATCAAATATTCAACGGCATCAGGAAAAAAGAGGACAGAAGGGGGACACAGTACAAAAGCAGAAGCATGATAAAATAAAAAATAAATAAAAGGAGGGTGGAGGGGAAAGACGTGGCAAGGTAAAGGGAGGAAATACTGATGAGGGAGCGATGGAGAGGCAGATGATAAAAGAGTGACGACAGAGAGACAAAAGCTAAAGGAGGAAACGGAGAGAGTGGAAGATGAAGAGGGAGGAAAGTGGAGAGAGAATGTGTTTAATTATTCAGCATTACTCGTGTTCTCTATTTATGGCCCTTTAAAAGCAGCCAGTGGAAGCTATATATACACACACACACACACACACACACACACACACACATACTGTAGGCATAGGCTGCTCCCTTAAGTACAGCTCACAGGGGAAGTTTCAACCCAAAAAACAGGGGAAACAAGAAGAAAAACGTGATTACATATTGATAAGAGAAATCCACAAAAGCAAAGGATGAGAAGTGAGGGGGATGAATAGACAGAGGAGGCAAGACAAGGAAAAATAAGCACCATGGATATGTAAGATGAGAGAGGGAGACAGAGTGAGAAGACAAGCTAAAATTATCTTTTCACTGCGGCTACTCGTCTATCACTGTTCTTGGCCTAACAATTTTTTTTTTTTTTTTTTTTTGCTGACAGGCAAACTGCAACAAACACAACAATGTGGAGCAACTTTTCAAGACATTTTTTTTTTTAATTGAGATGAGGTTTTTAGGTGCACGTGGGGAAGGAGAAGAGAGGGATGGAGAGAGAGAGAGAGGAAAGAGCACTGAGGAGCAGATCTGTATCATTTAACTAGATGGCATAATAGAATTGTTGATAAACCCGTTATCTCTTGCTCCCAGACGCACAGAAGTGCAGCTACGTGGCACATTACTGGCCTTCTATCACCAATAACATAAAACACTGTGCTGACCACTACTATCACACACACACACACACACACACACACACACACACACACACACACGAGGTTGCATGCATAGACAGGCATACACCTACATATCCCCAGCTTTATTATACATAGAGGACAAACTACTGCAGCAGTTATAATGTGGGCTTGTGTTCAAGTCACTGCAAAAAACAATATCCCTGAGAACCATAACAACACATTCTCTGCGTTCTAATATCCATACTACCGTACCACTTAGTATGCTGGAAAAATATTTTGTATGTCCCAATACGCATGTTAAACGTAGTACGCCAAAAGGAGGATAAAAAATAAGAAGAGGCATTAAAAGGAAGCCTACTCGTTTCAAATCGCATCCTTTTTCTTTTTACTTCAAATGTCGAAGATCAAAGTCTATAAGGTGCATTTTTAATGATGAAATGATGCATACTACATGCAACAGTACATCGCTTTTAAGGGTAGCTGCAGTGTATACTTTAAGTAAAAAGTAATAGTATGTGATTCGGGATGCGGGGATTGTTTTTGTGTTGTTTTCATAAAATGGTTGCGCTTGATTAAAGGTTAAATGTAAAAAATGCCAACTTCTCTGGAAATGTAGCTGTTTTTAGGTTTTATTCTTGCAACTTTCTCTCCATCCAACAGGCTTATTAAAGTTTCAATCAGCTCCAAAATAGACGAACTTTGTTATTCACAGAAATGTTTTTCGACTGTGAAATGAAAAACAGTAAATTTGGAGCTTTCATTTTTTGTATTTCACATTATAGATAATAAAGATAGCTTGTGTAGGTTGTGTATATTTTTATGATGATGTTCAAGTTGTTCAACTGCTAAAGCAAACACTGGTGTGAAAGAAAATATCAAGGCACAAGTTGTTAACTTGCAGTCTATGATCACAGTCGCATCAAAGAAAAACAAACTGGCCTCTGGCAACTGAACAATTTGAATATATTTTTGGAATCAGAACGAGGAGTAAAATCTTTTTTGCAGCCTGCCTGACTTGTTACATCTGAGCAAAAATTCTAACTCCACCTGTGTTCACTCCACAGCACACTGGCAAGGGCTCACTGATTCAGATATGGGAATACCCCACTACAGCTCCAAAGCTAAATACAGACTGATATTCTTCTGTTATTTTTCTGATATAACAAGTGTTTGAAAATGATTTGGAGCCAAAGCAATTCCCGTTCACTAATACCCACCAGGCTGAAGGTCAATTTATCATCTCAGTGAGTCAGAGATTCACCTCCTCACAGAACGCTGATCCTCTTCAGGCAGGCAGCTTGCCTAGACGAGGGACCTCAACCGCACGAGAAATTTAAAATAGATGACATTTTAGCTCAAGTGACTCTGCTGCTCATCTGTATGTAGGAGTCAAATCTTTTCTAGTTTACGGCTGCATTTCTGCAGCACTTGAATGGCCCATGTGTTAAAATAACTGCAAAGAGAAAAATCTGTGGAAATATAATTTCTTTGAGCTGTCAACTAGCAGCAGTAACAGAATACACTTTTATATGGACTCCATTATACACGGTGTAACAGCCAATCACAAACCAGTGTGGATCAGCTGTATGGGCTTCCGACCCAACAGGCCTGTGATGTTGCTCCAGGCATTCTGGGGCTCAGTAATGTATGGGACTGGCTGAATGTCAGCCAGTAAATGAGCCATGACTTTCACCAAGACAGCAGAGAGCCAAGTCAGCAATAAATGGATACACATAATTCTCCTGTTCTCTGTTCCTTCTGTGGTTTTATTTCCTCCTTTTCTGTCCTTTCCAAACAAGCACACATACACACGAGGTGGTTGGATTATTTCTAGAAGCATAGAAATGCATGTCTGACCTCTGTCTGACCTTTCATTAGATCCAATCAGCTGTGAGAGCCGGTCCTCTCCATCACCACCTGACCTTGACTCTCTGCTCCATTAGACACACTCCCATCATGCACAAAATACATGCACTCGCAGGGGCTTCCACATGGAAATGCGGTCCACTTATTTGAACATACACTGTTTAGTCGCCTCTAGCTGGAAGAAACACGAGTGACACGGGCTGATGCCACATCCTGCAGAGCGGCAGGATAAAGCAGCAGAGTCAGGAAAAGGAAGCGAGGACCAGGGAAACGACGGGCTATCATGGAGGGGAGAGGAAGCTCGGACAGTGACATGGTTGGAGAGATACTGCTCAAACAACTGCGGGAAACAGCTGAGACCATCTGACAGCAAAAAAGCTCCAACCGCAGTGATGTTACAATAGCAGACTAACTTAGCACACACACTTCCTGTGTTTCAGAGAAACACATCCCCCTACATTTCCTCATCTGGAGGGATAAATACACCAATGCAGAGATATATAAAGAAGCATAAACACAGTGGATAGAGAGAAAATGAAGGGAAAAGAGTGAGGGAAATGTCCTAAAAGTAGATTTATGTGACCCAGATTCTGCTTCTCCTCCCTGCATTAGAGTCTCCTTTACATTCGCTCCATTTCTTTCCAGCTGGTGGGCTGCTTTTAGCCCCCTGTATTCTTTCCTGTACTCCGTTTCCTTCAATCACAATGCACACTTCTGCTCTTTATTCCATGGGCTAGTTGGAGAGATAAACAAAATGTGAGCTAAAATAGGGAAGTGTGCTACCACAATGACAGACCAATGTGTTTCAAAGTCCCTTTATCTTACCTTGTACACCTGGCCATAGGTGCCATTTCCTACCAGCTCGACCAGCTCAAAGATGCCAGCGGGATCCTGTAAATGCAAAGAAAACATAGCGGGATGATTAGGATTCATGAGAAAGTGATCAATCATTTAATTTTAGAACGCAACGAGGTACAGTGTACCGTATGTTTTTGTACGTGTCTGCTTTATACAGTAATCTCAAGTATGACAAAGCATGACGTTCATTTTGTTATACACGTGTTTCCATGGACAGGACACCAGCTGGTTCAACCCTTTGGTGGGTGACGTGCTGAAATAGCTCAACAACTACACGGCAGATTGCCAAGAACATTTATTGCCCCTGTGAGTTGACTTTTGCTGTAGTGCCACCCTACTGGAAGGATTGTCATACAATTTCGTACAGACCCTCAAGTTTAACTCTGGATGAACTGTCATGAATTAAAAGGTTCAGTGTGAAGGATTAAGGTGATCTATTGGCAAACATAATATTCATAATTATGTTTTCATCAGTGTGTAATCACCTGAAACTAAGATTTCTTGTGTTTTTTTGGTTGTTGTTTTTTTTTAACTTCCCCTTCATATCTACAAAGAAAGCGAGTCCTCGTTGATGGAGCCTGCCATGTTGCACCACCATGTTTGGATGTGCACCTTCTGGGAGAGGTTTGCAGCCTCTTACACACTTTGAAAGGGGACGATGTTAGTCCCAAACTGCAACCTGACCACGAGATGTCACTAAATCCGACACGCTGCTTTCAGTAAACCCCCCAACGTCTTGCTTTTAGCCAGCAGCATCATTTTTAATTGTCTAATACTTTGTTTTGTAACCAAATGCATGCTAAACGAACGGCATCCCCGCCAGCTGTTGACAAACTAAACTGCAGCAAACCTGCCAAACATCAGCATGTTCACTGGGTTATTGTGAGCATGTTAGCCTGCTAACGTTAAGTTGGCCTCCCAGAGCTGCCAGCACACAGTAGCTGTACATTGAGGGTGATTTTTTTTTTTTTGTGTGTGTGTTTGTTTTGTTTTTTAAATCCATATCACAACAGTGGGCATGCAATCTAAACTGTGCTGATAGTTTAACTCAGCAGTGATGTCTGGCTCTTCCTACTGAGCTCTCCAAGTGTTGATACAGTGGTCTGAAATGCAGCACCGGATTGTTTTAGGCTCGCATCCAGGCGAGATAATAATTTAACCCCGCAGTCGCAACACGGAACTCAACGCATCTCTGACAAGGAGCAGCTCGAAGAACAGAGCAAAAAAACCCAATGACCCCCGCAAACACACACACACACACACACACACACACACACACACACACACACACACACACACACACACACACACACACACACACACACACACACACACACGCGAACACACGAACACCTCCCCCTTCCTCTCTGCTGCATGTTGCTACGGCATTCCAACAATAGCTGGTATTCACCCTCTTCTTCCTCTTCTTCCTCCTCTCTCTCTCTCTGCTCCACCAGCCAAAGTCCATCTATGTCTCTCTCATTCTTTTATCTCCACTCGCTGGCTTTCATTCCTGACAGTGTCCAGGACAAGTCCCTCTTCCCGCAACGCTTCTCTCATTCCAACAGTGAATGAGTTTCCAGAAAACACTGGGGCCCTTTTACCAACTTCTGCCATGTCGCTTTTCTCTCCCGGGGCGTCCTCACAATGAACAAGTTTGGTAAATGTTACCATCCTTCATTTTGGGTCAACTATTCTCAGCTTTATACCTCAATCTTTCTGCCAGAAGAATGATGACTATGTCAGAGCTAATCCCAAGACATTCATACGCACAGTGTCTGTAGCAATAAACAAACAAGAATGTGGTCTTGTACAATGATGGCTCTTTAAATTCTCACTATAAAAGCTTGGAATGTGGATTACAATATATCACAGCCAATTCTACTGTGTCAGCTAAAAGAAATATACTCAAATACAAAGGAATTTCTGTTAGTTTTGATATTTTTTTACTTTTTTTTTTAAGTGGTTTTAACAATATCATAGCCAGGAGCAACAGAAGACATATAGAAATGAGCTAATCTAGTCAGGGCATAGCTAGAGGCTTATTTCATTGCTGAGTCACCAAAATAAACTGCACTACTGTGTCTATCTACACTGGGACTTGTGCAAGAGAGAGAAGAGGCTATATGACACCATACCCGTTTTTCACAGACAATTCCCCTTTCAACAAAGAATTGTTTTATTTCCTTTCTGAAAAGTGACAGACTCTCTTTCCACCTCAGTCTCATTTCACTTAACCCTATCACCTCTTCTCATTCACAGTCTGGCCCAACCACACTTTTGTTTCACACTCTGGTTTCTAACTGTCTGCACTTGACATTCATGTCATGCCTGTGAATTTTCAGTTGAACTTGCAGCAAACTTTGCAGGCATACCATGCAGATCTATGAGTGCAACCACAGCACTGAGAAGAAAATAACACGGAATTATGGCCGAATGAAAAAAGAAAGCTTCAGTGCATTTCGGTTAGAGTATAACAAATATTTACTGCATGCTCAAGGTGTTTGCATACTGTATATCTTCATAGAGAATACTTTTGTAGTCTTTGCCTTTCCTCTGTTCTTCACTTTCAGCTCTCCACCTCCCTCTCCGTCTCTATATGTTTGTTTCTGTTGGTCTCAGCAGACCTGTCAACCTGTCAGCTGTTTCTGAAGACAGGGCCTTGTGCTTTTCTTGCTCTCGCCTTCCTTTTCCTGTCCTTTCACCCTTTCTTCTCTGTTTTGTTCTGCAGACGCAGACACGCATGCACTTTCCCTCACATACAATCACACACACACACAAACTCATTCTCTCGCTCTCCGTCTCAAGTACATCCTCCCGCTGTCTCGCTCTCTCACACTCTCAAAATCACACACTCACACACCAGGGCAAAAGCACACTCCTACACAAGGGCGACTGTTCAAATGTTCTAACGAGTATGAGTGGGCACAAAATGATGTGTCTAACTAAACGCGTGTGTTTGTGCAAAAGAGAAAGTCGAACCGTGAGTCGCTTTGAACAGTGCAGACAGCAGCACTCTGCAAGCAGTGCGATTGCCTTATGACCAGGGCTTTAGCTTAAGCAGGTAGATTTTTTTTTTTTCTCCTTTCACTTCCTTTTTCTCTCTCCAAGTGTATACGCGTGTTTGTGTGTGTGTGTGTGTGTGTGTGTGTGTGTGTGTGTGGTAGCCGGGTGTTTGACAGCTGCGTGAATTTGCTCTCAGAGCTGCATATAAAGTTCTGACAGATTCTCCCAAGACACATCAAAGGATGCTCTCCCTTTCCCTCTCTGTATACACACACACACACACACACACACACACACACACACACACACACACACACCAGAAACATTCAAGAAAATAAGAAAAGAAAAAGAAAACCATGCACACAAGAAAACATGCAATGCTGTAAATGTATATAGGAACAACAAGGACTGGGAGACCCATGATGCGGGCATGCAAAAGCCTCTCCTGAATGCACAGCATGCGGAATGAATGCTGTGGCTAGAAAAACAGAGGCTTTTTGCTGCTCCAGTTCATACATGTCCTTAGGTTCTCTGATGAAAATATAGCACGATATCATTCATATTTTATAGGCCACTAGCAGAATGAGCTCTCAGAAAACGCCAGCCTTTTTTCAGTGCATCTGCACGTGTGTCTGTGTGTATACGTGTGCACGACTGCATGTCCGTGGTTTAGAGTTTCCTAGGACTGGAGCCATTTTGCCCCCCCCCCCCTCTCCCCCTTCCCCTTTTTTCTCAATTTGTTTTCCTTCTGAGCGTTCACCAAGGTCACATGACTGCCACATGACCTCACTGGTGGCCGATGAATCATGGTGTGCGTCTGCATGAAGATGCTGAATAACAGTAAGAGATTAAATATAGCGAATAACACAACAAAAAGTGCTGAGAAATGGAAGAAGTGAGAATCAACCATTTGCGTTGTGATGTAAAAATAAACAGACACGCATAATTTCTGCAAAACTTTTCAGAGGAGGTCTGCTTTAACTCTGATGAGAGTGCAGTTTCTTATTACTTTAAACACCGGTGACATGGTTTCATAGCAGACTAGACATCTGAGAATTTTCCAAACTCACAGAAGACCACGACTTCCTTCATTTTCTATAAAAGCATTCATTGCAATATTTAAAGCATGACACTGACTCATCATAGATGACTAATTATCATATTTTTTGGGCACACCTGATACAACATACGACAAAGAACTTTTCTACTAACTTCATGAATATACACAGACAAAAACAAATCCGTTTTGCCGTTTCATCTGGAGACTGGGACTTCTGGGTTTTGTTCACAAGTAAGTTGAAGTAGGATTAACTTGGAGCACAAGAGCAGTGAGATATATGTAGCAGTGGACCTGCTCTTTTTCTCCAAAAAGGGGATATTGGTCAATGAGCAGCTATAGGCCATTAATAATGGATTTTAGAGTGCAGGGCTGCAGTTCTTGTGAAAGCCACTTTACGACATGTGAGGACTTTTACTGACTGCATCCATTCTTTCGGTCCACATCCTAACCTTAATCCTCTCCACTACATTCCTAACCTTAACTCTTATCCAACCAAAAGCTTCAGATGTAACCTTAATGCAAAAACCAGGGAAAAAAAAAAAGACCAAAATCCATCTCCATCACATCTGAAAATGCAGGTGCAAACACAATCAATCTGATTAGAAAAAAATGCATTCAATGGTGATATGGTCCACAAATGATTCTGACACATATACATATCCTCATACCATAATGGATCACAGTTGCTGAGATATCAATATTTGTCAGCAACATAATCAGGAGTGCGAGTCCTCGTCCGATAAACACGAACAATATCTATAATGGCTCTGTGGAAAGCTATCTCTATAATCCTGCTATTGTGTGTATTAAGCCGTTGGTTCATTGCTGTCCGATTGAGAAAGCCGACTATTTAATGTTAATCGTTAATCGAATGTCACTCGCAAAAAGAGATTTTGCCACTTCATAAGAAACAGTGCAGCACTCTGAAGCTTTGTTTTGTTGTCTTTGGCTGACACTCAGCTTTCTGATGCATTGTAAGTACTTCCATTTATTACAACAACTGATGTCGGTACTGTTTGCGTGCTTGCCAGTGCCACTCCTGCTTTAGTTTCTCAGATAATGCTGCAAAACTCAAGAGCTTCAACTGAAGGGCAAACACTTGAAAAATAAGTAAACCAAACGACACTCCTTCTGTTATAAACCATTTTACTTTGTACTTTGGCGTCACGTCTGAAAGTCTACATGTGTTTCTGTCGGCCCGTCTTTGTCAGCCATGTCACGTTTAACCACGAAAACGGTGCGACTTTTAAAAGATCAAATAGTATTATGGGGACAGTAACCTGCATATCAAAAGGAGGTTTTATTAGCAGGAGCATGACATGTATTTGCCACAGAAGATTTTGTATCAGATATCTATCTGTTACAGTTTGTCCTAGCAGTTTAGCACCACATTCCTATCTACACTTGTCACACTGAACACGCATAAATACACACTTTAACTATATCAACATGTGATATATGAATAAGCAGGAGATAGGAAACAAAATGTAAGACAGATAGGGAAAAACACATCTCTCAAAAGTACAAACACCAAGGGAGCAATAAGTGATATGAGGGTTCCACTAAAACAAGTAAATCTGTGCAGGTTCTGGAATCTAATCAATGAGGTTATAGTCACAGTGGAACAAATTGCTGAAGGGATAAAACCATAATCTCAAAACAAACTGCACTCATTAAACACAAAAGAACAAAGCAAATTGCTCTTTGTGAGTTCATGAAAAGAACATTTTACACCTACATCACATTGATACTACAAATAATCAACCATCCATCTCATTGTTGACAAGCCAGACCACCAACACCAAAAGTCCACAATATAATATATTCTATTTATGTATTTACAATACAAAGAAAAGCAGCAAGTCTTCACATTTGAGAACATAAATCCAGTAAATCCTTGGCATTTTTGTCTGGTAATGAGTTTAACACTTAACTGATTAACTAAGTGATTAATTGTCTCATCAACACTGAAGTTACTTTGTATAAATTGTTTCATTTAACATGTATTCTTAAATTTGTAAAAAGAAAAATCTATATCCGCTAGTGTGTTCATTGTGCATTCCTGTCACAACAAAGCAAGACTGAGCACTGAATTTTCTAAACATTCTTCACAGTGAAGTTAAGTTATGACTTTATCAAGCAGACCCAGGCCTGAAGTAAACATCATTTATACTGTGGTTCTCCTTCAGCATACTTAGATGCCCGATAGATGGAGTTTGCTACAGAGTGGTGTCATTCCTGCAAGAAAGTAATTACAATTAAAATTTCACTGATGTATATTTCTTTATAACCAATGGCTCAAATGATTACATATATTGTGACGTGTAATGTAAAAGATGTTACTCAGTGGGCAGTTTCTATACAATCTGTAGAGTATTTTAGCCTCCTTAAACTCATTGTTTTGGTTTTGTTGGCAAAACTTTACTGTTTTTATTCACTCTCACTGCTCATATTAACCTACTCCCCGGCAGGTAGCCATTTAGAGTAACAAGCTGCGGAGATCAAATAGGTCTGATAATCAACTGAACACTGCCCAGCAAACAGCCAACAAAGTTAGACAGCAGCTAACAGTACATCATGTAGCAGCCGGAAAATTTAAAATAGAGATGAAAATAAAGAGAGCGTATGTTGGTCAAAAAACACTGTTGCTTTGTGTCTGCTGAACAAAAATACACAAGTGTTTGCCAACAAATTCGTCATATAAACTGCATAAACGGACCCCTGTTGTTTTAAATCTTAATCTGCTGACTCAAGGTAGACAAAAAAAAATAAAATAATCTATGAATGTTGCTTTAAGAGTTGATTCCGCATATTTGTTGTAGCGCAATGGTATTTAAAACACTTAGATCAACTGGGTTTATGGAGGATAATGATGACTACATGAGACACTAAACTAATCACTAATAAGTATTCTTTGAAAACTCACTAAGGCTAATTCTTGTCCTGATTTTATAGGCCTACCAGTATATCTATAGCTTATCTTTTTGTGCATTAGACAGCAGCCAGGTGAGTGCAGTTAGTGCCTATAGAAAGTGAATTTCGGAAAAGTGAGGTGGATTAAATTAGAGACCATAAGAGGATAATGGGAGTCATGCTGGGGCTGGGTCTGTCTCATAAAACCACTTACACTTAAAAACAGGGCTCACCACTGCTTGCTTTTACAAGGAGAGGCCGCGGTAGCCTAATTCCCAGTACGTCTCACCCAGACATGTACAGTACATTAACAGGAGTCAACTCTTAATCACAGATTTACAGTGCGCTGAAGACGATACACGCAGTGGGGTTTGTTCTGCGACGCTAAAGAACCCATCAGGTCGTCGCCTCGCACCATCCGTCTCTGCCAGCTTGTCATCTCTCACACCTTTCCCTGTCATCTCTTCGCCCATCCCGCCATCCCCCTCATCATTCATTTTTTTTCTTCTCAATTTTTGACCTCCGCTCTCTCCCTCTGTCATTTCAATCCATCTGTCTTTCCTCCCTGCCCTAAACACAACGGAGGGATTCAGCTCCGACCATGGACCTGTTTACGTGCACACGTTTCCTTCAAGCACTTCAGATCAAGTGTGAGTGTATATTAGTGTGCGAGAGAGGAGAGAAAACAGCACGTTGTGCTCTGCATACTCATGTTTAAATGTATCCCTAAATGTCTTTAAAGCATGCTGCAATGAAATGCACAATAATTGAAAGTTAAAATCTAGAGAATCATAGCTTTTGTGTTTTTTATGTTGTGGTATCATCTTTGTTGATTGCTGTGCTGTTGATGCTAAGTGCTTCCAAGAAGTCATTTGGAAACCAGAGAGTGTGGCTGCTGTACTCTGATGTCTTTTTCGTTGAATTTCATTTTCTTTGCCTGCTCAGAAATTATGCACTACAAACCATAGCTGTTGCTGCTGGAAATATCAACCACATCACTTCCTCTGCATGCGATAAGTTTCCCAGGAAAACCTGAATGTTTCAGATAACAAATCTTTTCCCAGAAATAGTATTTTCTAAAATCAGCTAACTTGCAGAAAGGACACTTGCATAAAAATATCCGCAACTATTAATTTGATATGGCAGAAATTTCACTTAAAACACCTTAAGCATTTAAAAGCAAGCATTTAAAACACGGTTTCCAACGTAATATAATTTACAATTTGCTTCATATAATTTAAGATCAATTTATTGTAAACAAATAATACAATCCAGTCATCAATGGATACTCGTATGAAAACAGTTGGTGAATAATATAAAAAAAATATACATTTTTAAGTTATAATCAAATTCTATAAATTAAAAAAATAAGTGTCCTTAAATGTCCTTGTAGTGAATTCAACTATATATAGTCAGTTATAAATCCTGTTTATATATATATATTGCCATTAAAAGCTAAATAGAGGGGCTTAAAGTAAAGTCAAATTTTTAAGCACACCACATCAATTTATACATGTTAGCACTTGTATGGTTGAGAATTAAAGACTTAATGCAACTCCACAGTGACTTGGGGGGGGGGGGAGAAAATAGGTCAACTAGAAGCAGGCAGGCAGAGTGGGAGGGAGGGTGGGAGGGAGAGGGGCATTTCTCAGCGACAGACTGCCATACAGTATATAGACTATTCATGAATAAGCTCTGTGTAAGCCTTGGGCACTGCTGTGGCCCCGTTACTATGGCGCCCATGGTGAGGGGCCGTGGAATGCGGCCTTACTGGGCAACAGGGATAGGGAGGGAGGGAGGGAGGGAGGGAGGGAGGGAGGGAGAAGCTCGGGAGTGGGGTCTTTGCCTTGGACTACTTTAGTCACTGGTCACATCTCCACCTTTAAGCCTGAGCTCAGCCTCTGTTGTTTTCTTCTTCACTCTCTGCTCTCTCTCTGTCTCTCAGTGTCACTCCAAGTCTCTGTAAGCTGCATTCATCTTCAAACCTCCTGTTTCCCTCTCCAGCTTTCTCTGCGTCTTTCCCTGACCATGTCACCATCCCTTCATCCTCACCTGCTCTCCCTTTCATCTCAGATCTCACACCTGAGTCCCTGCACAGCACATTAGTCTACTGCCACTATACCTGTGTGTGTGTGTGTGTGTGTGTGTGTGTGTGTGTGTGTGTGTGTGTGTGTGTGTGTGTGTGCTGCGTGCGCGTGCGCGTGCTTTGTGTGTGTCAGTGTAGTGCTGTGGCTGTACTTCCTGCTGGTTGACCATCTGTTATTCTCATCAGCTGACTGGGTGAGCCCGTGCTTCTGATGCCTCTGACCTATGTGTTCGCATCACTTTACATAAAAACCACTGTCTGTGTAAAAACCGCAGACCTTGTGCCCCCTTTTTGGCTGTCATTGTGTAACGCGTTGGAGTGGTGACATCTCTGACCCTGCTAATAAGTCTGGCCTTTTCTCACTCAAGTGAGACATGCACGTACTGTATACAGGTGCTGCTGGGGGTGATGTGTGATAGACACCAGCAAATGTCTCAGAGAGCATGACAGGCATAGGAAAACAGAGAGAGAGAGAGAGAGAGAGAGAGAGAGAGAGAGAGAGAGAGAGAGAGAGAAAAAGAAAAAGTGAAAGTGAAAAGTGCAGAGAAGGCGAACATGAAAAGACACTTCTCTCTCCCCTATATTTCCCACACAGCGTTTGTCTGTCTCTTTGTATCAATATGCTGAAATATGTTTGTCCTTGTGTGTGTGTGTGTGTGTGTGTGTGTGTGTGTGTAATGGTCTAAAGAGCAAGCGAGCTACGGCCCTGGACAACCCCCGACACAAAAACACAATGCACTATCCCATGGTCACCACCAATGCCTGTATTATAATCACCTCCCACCTCCCCTCCCCACCTCCTCAGAGCCAGCTGACCTACTTCCTGTCTAGCCAGTCCAGTGGTTGACTGTACACTCATCTTAGACTGTGGGTTTGTGTGTCTGTTTTGCTGCTGTGAACAGACACATGAGACTTTGTTCATGTGGATTAATCTCACTCGTGATGTCAACACATTTTTGTGTTGTCATTAACTACAAGTTGTGAAACACACTTATGGGAGAAAAGACAGGCCGGTCAAATTGCTACCTACAATTGCGACACTGCACCCTCTTATCATGCAGGTTCTACATACACAACAGAGACTAAAAACACAAACATCCAATCTTTACTTCTTTTTAAGTAGCTTTGGGTTTGGAAAAATATCGATTCAAGTTTGGCTTGTTTCAACTCTTTTTTGAAGCTGTGTGACATTAAAACTGAGTGAAATAATCAAATTCTATTCCATCAAATTATCCATTGGATTTCCACAGAAATTTAAAATAAAGTTTGGCTTCAAACAAAACCTGAGTGCACAAAAACAGTTAGAAATGAGTGACTTGCTACTTTGGCACCAAAGAACCTTTGAGGACCGTTCTCTTTCTGATGATAATAAGCCAAAATTGTGTACAAACATGCATGAGCATAATCCATAAAAGAGTTCAATGATTATGAGATTTCTCACATATTCACTTAAATACATGACCATGCCATGTAAAAACAAACATGTGAGCATTTGCCCATGTGTGTATGTGTGTGTGTCCTTGTAGCTGCCGCTGAGTCACAGAGAGACGAGCACTTAAAGTCACGCCTGTGAAAGAACAGGACATACATGGGCTGACTCCCAACGGACTGGAACTCGGACTGGAACTTGCCTCCTCTTCGTCATTCGTCATTCCTGTTCAGCTCGCCTGTCTTTTGCAATCTCCCTGTCCTCATCTTCCTCTTCTTTCATGTTCTTCTTTCATGTTCTCCTTTCAATTCTGTCTTTAATTCTACTCTTTCACCGGGTGAAAACGCGTCACATGTAAACCTCAAAAGTAATGTTTTTTGGGGGGGTTTTTTGTCGACACTTGCTTCAACTCCCGTGTGAACAAGTTAGTCTTCCTGCAGGCAGTTCAGGGAGGTGGGCACAGAGAGATAATGCTAAGAGACAGAGCTGCTGGCAGATAGACTGGGGAGCTGCATTCAGTCAGTCAGACAGACAAGATGCTGAAAAACAGGTGATGAAATTGATAGAAAAAAAAAAAAAAAGAAGGGGAACAGCATGCAGGTAGAGGATGAGCAGCTGTGACTGAAGCGGAAACCGAAACAAGCAAACACAAAGGAAATAAGACAGAGAACAGAGAACTAGAGGTATAAAAAAGGACATGTGGTCACAATCGAACAGACAGGAAAACAGGTCAATGCAGACAGGCATACAACAACTGCACCTTATGTATGTGTGTGTGTGTGTGTGTGTGTGTGTGTGTGTGTATATGAGAAAGAGAGAGAGAGAGAGAGAGAGAGAGAGAGAGAGATGTTGTTTTGTCTCTCAAAGCAGCAAACAGGTCTTTAGCTGAAGCCCTGTTCTCATGTGCAGCATCCCTTAACTTGTATGCAGCTGACTATCCGCTTGGCAGACACCCACACATTAGAAACACACACATAATGCCCAGTGAAGTGAAAACATGGGTATCCACGCATAAACACAAGCACAGGAGGCTGTTAGTGTGTATGTCTGTCTGTGTGTGTGTGCGTTGTGGATGGCAGCACATATAGGATGAACAAAAGAATTGCAGCATGCAAGGCTTCAGCTGTGATTGAAAGTGGGCTACAGTGACTACAGGTAGGTAGGTTGGTTGGCTCTCTCTCTCACACACACACACACACACACTCTCTCTCTTTCATACACACACACACACACACCCACCGAGCAAATTGAACCAAAAACAGCAAGAGGAGGAAACTAGTTTAAGAGGAAGAAATTCTGGGATCAATTTGGTCTGAAAACAGTTTCTGTCTCGCTCCCACAACACAAAAGCCAGGTGATTCAGCAGTGTGTGGTAGAAATAGCTTAAATTCCACTCTGAATCTGGGCTGATGAGCCTATAATAGGCTGGCCAAGTGAAAAAAGATAGAAACCCCCCCCATCCAGGTCAGCAAAAATCACAGCTACAACCTCATTCAGCATCACACACACCATCAACCTTGCTGTTACTGACTCCAGTGAAGATAAGGCATCAGATGCACGTGCCAGCTGTCATTGTAGTTTAGTGTCTATATTTAATTTGGTCTATATTTTGACACATTGTGGCGGTCCGTCTCCCACACATCCGCCTTTTGCAGCCTCCTCTGCTCTTCTGCCGGTTGTTATTCAGGGAGCACTATCAGGTGCACGGGAAGGAGGAACGCGCGCGCGCGCGCACGCACGCACACTCACACATCAGTTTCTTATATTTTCATTGAAATTATAGGTCACACCATCTTACCCTCAAAGCGGATAGGTCGATTTCGTCCAGACTCCGAGCCGGAGAGTCACTCGCCATGATGGAGGACACACAAACAAAACGCTCTCTGTTGCCAGATATCCTGAGACGGCCTTTGCTGTCACGACTGTGTGGTCTCCTCTGCTGCTCTGTCTCTGCTGTCCCCCACTCTCTCTCTCTCTCTCTCTCTCTCTCTCTCCGACACAGTGATGTCTCCGCGGACAACAATATAATATCGGTCCCGTTGCGGTCAGCAGCAGGACGTGCCTCTGGCCGGGAGCGCACAGCTAGAGCGCAAACGCGTGGTGGATTGAAAGCGAGAGCGCCGTGCACATCAGCACTTCCAGGTCCATGTCTGCGAGATGTAGACTGTACGGAGAAAGGTGAAGCTCTGCGGAGAGTGGATAGCTTCTGGTGGAGCCACTGCTGTGACAGCCAGCCAGTAAATATACAGAAGGAGGGAGGTGGGAGCGCACTACTGCCTCAGCAAACCACGCCTGTTACCGGGCGGGGTTTGCTCAGGCAGCAGGGACTCCCAAACTTTTTTCTTCCCAGTGTTCCGAATGCTTTGGAGCAGTTCCTTTTTTATTGAATGACTGATGTCACTTTGCATGTTATATATTTAAGAATGTGAGAAAATGTTGATCAAGAAAGAAAGAATTGAAAACAATGGTACGAACATATATTTGTGTAATACCTGCAAGCAGTTTACATGTTACAGAATAACCAGAGCAATCTAATATCAAATCCAACCAAGGACAACAAAGCAGCATCCAACAGACAGTAAAAAAAATTAAAATGCCACACAACACATTTTACAACTGGTTCCACTGACTAAAGAGTATGATCCATAAACTGAACTTCATGTGTACAACTGAAGGGGGGTGGGGCCTTAAATCGCTCCCCACCAGTTAGATTTAAATTATTCCATATAATTCCTATCCTTACTATGGAAGAGGAAATCACCGTTGATAAAGAGTGTAAAAAAACGACTGAGGAAATTGTTTGTCTGCCACTAAAAATACAAAACTTCTGTGGGTTTCTGGAACCCTAATTCCACTTTAGGAGCTAATAGATTTGCCGGAATGCAAGCAGTACAGAGAGGAAATACTTTTTAGTTCAGCAGAAAAAGGTGGAATTATCGATGTTCACAAAAGAATCAGGTCTCAACTATTTACATTATCAGCCAAAGTGTGTAACACACCTATCAGTCCACCGCAGTATACTGTCAGGTTTTGCCTTGCTTAGGGTGTGACCAGTGTCACTGAAGGAGGCCATGTGGAAAAGGTCATGTTCAAAGTTCAAAAAGTCAAAGTCAAGTCCATAAAACACCAAAAGTCAACGTGAATTTCTATTAAGTAATGTCAATGAGCTACTTACAAACTGCAACGTATTTGATTTAGTCAATGAAACTGACAAACATATTTTTATTTAAGTCAGCAATGACAATTCCCATGCAGGAACGACCTATTTCTGACTTCTCACACTCAAACACGAACAATAAAAAGGCCCTATTCTAACGAATCAGGAAATGTGTTGTTTCAAGCTAAAATGTGTTTATCCATTTCGAATTTACAGCGCACCTCTTTCCATAGAAAGGGCGAGGGCTCTGGCATTCAGGTTAAGTGACAAATAAAAACAAAGGAAAAACCTAGGAATTTAGGGATGAGCAGTTAGGTTCCCAGGTGTGAGACATTTTTCTCTGTGTATTTAATGTGGAAGTTTCTTGGTTATTATAAAACAAAGTTGGCACAGATAGAGGATTCAGTCAGACCTCATCATGTTCATAGCTTCCAACTGTATGCTCAGCAAGTTAGGCAAGAAAATACAAGAAGAGTTTCCCATTACACACACTTATTAATGTTGGGTTGATCAATGCAAAGGATCATTTATGTCATCACATACATCTGCCTTCCCTCCTGTAGTCCCAATCCATAGCTTTTGCATTTTACATTAAAGTTAATTAAACAGCAAAGACTTCTCAAAAAGTCTTCTAGAATTCAACTAGAATTAAGATACTCAAATAAGAAGAAACAAAAACATTTTCATACGAATTCACTCACCTTTTAAGCAAGAAAAAATATAAATGTATTATTTATACAAAATAAATAATTAAATTGCTCAAAAATCAATTACAAACTTAATTTTGCTGATTATATAAGAAGGGAAATTAAAAATATGATTTGACTAAACAGGTTTGTCAAGTTGACCATCTTGTCTGTTGTGCAACCAGCCAAAATTGTTTCGTTTACAGTTTTGCAGAGAAGACTTAAAATTAAAAACAGAATTGAATGTAATTACAAATGCAAAATCTCAAACATAAAACTTAGACTGGATCTCCTTTGTAGAATGGCCAACTCTAATCATACATCATGATCACATGTTGTGGTGCTTTATTTAAATTTACTACTCTCATTATTTTCATGGGATGAAAAACACAAAAATCCCAAAGATAAATTGTATTTATTAGCCATTTAAATTACACAGTGTTAAATGAAAATATAGAAATTAGAAACACTTTCAACTGTACAAAAAAGTACATAAACAAACCAAAGGGTAGAGAGACAGGAAAAGAAAGCTGCATGGTAGTTATGACAAAGAAACAGGGGCTGAATTACAAATCCACAACCGTCCATACAACCATGCTATACATTTAAAAAAACAAATGTTTAAAGAATGTTAAATGCTTCATATTCCATAAATAATGCACAGACAAATACACCAAGGGTAAACATTACAAACAGTACTGTCAAAATCAATAAAAATTGTAATGCAAAAGTGTTTGGCTTTGTCTAAACAAAGAGCGTATTTTCTTCCCCTTCATACTTTATCACTTTACTTAACATTCGTCAATCTTCTGGTCCCATTTAAGAAATCAGTATTTCATTATCAAATCCCTACAAAACAGTTCTCGTCTGCTTCATGAATTAAATGAGTGTTTCACATATTGGGTGTGAAGTCAACACCACAACACAACTGAAAGGCTAATTGTCTTTGCACGAGGAGACCGTGGATCGCCGCCAAGTGAAAACACTTATGTTGTTGATTTGTAATGTGCTTCCTGACTGCTTCAACGTCAAACTTTGTTTCATAACCTTTGCGAAGACCAAGTATTTGCTGTAACATTGTTTGTGTTTATCGCCCATAGCTCAAATCCAAAGGAGTGGTTCTTTAACTTCACATTCAGGGGAGGTTGGTGTTCAAAGCGTGACAAATATTAGAAATTCAAACAAATCTGGGAACATTTGTCCACATATTCACATCTACAGAGTCAGTCGCTTACCTCTCGGGTCTCATGCTATAAGTATCCCTAGAAAAGCTGTATTTCCTCTTGACACATACAGGCTGTGTTACATGACAAATAATAAAATGTTTGAAATACTCTTTTCACTTTGGGTAAAAAGCTCACTCAAGAAAACAGCTGGAACTGCCCTGAAACTGGAAAAAGTTGATTTCAAACTGTATAAAACCTTTTCTTTTGGCATCAGTTGCATGCTTTTTGGAAAATATGGTTTCATATTTTCATTGTTTACATTGTCTCAAAGACTTTTTTGACTTAATCAAAAGGCACTGCCAAAAGACTGAGGAAGTACATCTAGAAGAAATTAAGGATCTTTTCTAGAACTGTTCAAATACAGACTGTAATTTCAAGAAGCTAGCACCATCTGCTGAGCAAAAAGGAAATTACTCCTTTGAAGGTACAGTCTGATTGTCTCATCTTCAGATCTAAAACTTTTGTATCACAGAACACTTTCAACAAGAAATATAATGTCTCTGAAGAGTTTTTTTCAGAGGTGTGATTGGTCCATACATCATGGCAATCATGTTACGAAGATTTGAGCATAGTTATTGAATCATGCACCACATCTGAACCAGTAAAATTGTCTCCGCAGTGAAGAACGAGCACATTATTGATTTCTTGCTGAATAAAAATTTAAAAAAAAAATGAGATTAAACGCTTTTAAATTCAAAGAATTTGTCAAAAGCAGCACATACGCAGGATCAATGACTCATCAGTGAGCTCCAAAACGGCGTACATAGCACAAATGTATCGAACGAGCATACATCACAAATTCAGTAAATCGCATGCGGCACCATCTCTATATATTTCATGATATCGTCAACAGAGAGTTGAATATTTGTTAGCGTCATCCTTCCTCACCCTGGTCCCTCAGAGATCCTTGCATGTCTAAGAAGCTTCTTCCACAGTCTGAAGCTCTCCAAGCATCCAGAGTTGAAACTGATTCCCAAAACCCAAAGTTCATGTCCCTGTTTTTTCATCTCCACAGTTTGAATCCAGTCACAATGCGGTCGTACTCGTTGTCCTTCAGTGTGACTTCTTTGTGTTCTTCAAAGTGTACGTCCAAAAACTTAGTGCCGAACCCAATCAGCTGTGACCACTGTGTAGTGTTTCCAGTAGCAACCGATGTGAGAGATTTGTCATTGCCAAGCAGTCCTATTGAGCCAAAGGAGAACTGCCGATATGACTCCCATCTCTGCATTATATTAATTATAAGTGAACTCCAATGTTAAGCATTCAATGATGATCTTAATCCAGAGATTTCACTCAAGAAACAGTTCAAATCATATGCGAGTCAGTGGTGGTGGCTTCACGTCCTCTATGTCCAGATCTCAGTTGGTACCATTGACTCCTTCGTTCCGACAGAGGGCATGAGGTTCTGCTCGGACAGGAAGTCCAGAGGAAACTGGACCAGGAAGCCTCGGATTTTGCGCAGCTCCTCCTGAGCGCGGGCGACGTCAGTATGAGCCAAACCTGGCTTGGACTGGTATTGCTCCAGCTCGGACGTGTTTCTCACCAGAGATGAAGGAAGGCAACGAAATACCTGCAGCAAAAACACACATATAATTTGTGTTAAGTGAAGCCCTGGGTTTCTTTTTGCCACTCTATTTGTGCTGATCTTGAGATATTGGACACAGTGATGGACCAGCTGATTAACTGAGAATTAAATATCTAATCAATTTCCCCAAAAAATAAAAAAAATAAGCTCGAACTTCGAGAGTTCAAATCCCAGCTGAGCCAAAGTCTGAGATGTCCACAAATGGCAAATGTGGATAAATCATTTTTATTAATGTAAAACAGTGCTTCCCACAGGTTGCGAATTTACCTATGGCGGTAGGTGGCACAGTGTGACAAATGTGCATGCAGACACTCATGCAGTTCAGAGGAGGAGAGTGTATCCCAGGTTATTTTCTGTAGCTACAGTTTACAGATGCACCCCAAACGCCACAACTGTAGACCGTGCATCGATGCTACAATTTCCTGATGTTCTCCAAATGCTGACGATGCTTAGACACAACAATTTATGTTCCAAAAACTCTTACATGTAAACTATCAGTAGATTCTAGCTTTGCAATTTTTCAACCAATTGAATGCACCTTGGTTTCCCCATTTAAATTAGCATGTCCACTCTACCTTCTCATAAATGGTAGCGTTGCGTCCAGCTGTTGTCATCCAAACCTCCTTGTAGAAACGGTCACTGATGGGGTCGGACAGGTCGATGCTGGTGTCAGTGTGGCCTCCAAGGATAGTCCTGTTTATAAAAATAGAATATAGAAATGTAAAAAATTAAATTCTAAAGGAAGGAGTTCTTTACATACAAAAGTTAAGCTGAACCCATGTTAACCTACATCTGACAAATAAAACCGAATTGAAGTGAGTGTAAATGTTTCTGTCGAATAAAGCCACTTTAAAAAAAAAAAAAAAAACTGCTCAGATCTTTTGTTTTGAGAGTTACATTTAGCCCCCCTTTAAATGTTTATAGTGATATTTTTGATTACAGCAATGAGGATAGATGACATGACAAGACAATGGATGAGAAGATTAATTAAAACATTAAATTAACACAGAACCTTCTATCAAAACGTTCACATGATTGCCTTTTGCTTCCGGAGCGTACCTCACTGACTCTCTCTTCCACAAACACCCACCTGAAGCATTCGAGGCGTAGTTGCAGTGCGTAGGGTCCAGCTTCGTATTCTTTTCCATCCATCACTGCGGAGACCTTTTCAGAGTCTTCAACAATCACTGCCACCTCACTGTCGCGTTTACCCAGCATGCTTCTGTCATTGATGTTCGCAGAACCTGCAACCAACATACAAAACAAGTAACTTAATTTTTGTGCCTTCACCTGACATGCTCTTGTTCTTGCCTCCTAAAAAAATTAGAAAAAACAACAACAACAACAACAAAAACAGCTGTTTACATAATGGGTGGCAAGAGTTGGAGTGGAGAGTACACTGACATATTAAGGCTCATAACTTTATTTTGACCTTGTTAATACTGTATTGTTTGTATAAATACAAATGAATTAAAAGATAGATTGACATCTAAAAGAAGATATTAAGAGTATTTAGGAAATCAGGGCTTTGATTTGTTTTTTATTTCTTGATTGTTGTTGCTAAGAAGGTGAACTGCACCTTATACACCAGCAGGTGGCACAACAGAGCCACGTAGCGCTCAGCATAAACAGTTATATTATGCATATTTGTTAGCTGTACACATGGTGATAGAATGGAACCAGCTTTCTAGTTTTATCACATTTTGATAGTGTCAAAGCAGAGCGGTTAGTTGCCTCAAATAATAGCTGGTGAGAAGGGCATAAGTAAAAAGTGACAGAAGGTGAGATGAAAGACAGACTAACCAATGATGACTGTGTTGTCGTCAGCGATGAGCATCTTGCTGTGGACGTAGATGAGCTCTGTCACTAGGCGTCCCTCCAGCTCAGCGTGAGTCCGCAGACCGGCGAAAGAGATGTAGTTCATCCAGTGATCGTCCACTGAGAAACAGAGGGGGGAGGGGAGGGGAGGAGAGGAGAGGAACCCAGAACAGAACATGATGAAGTTCAGAAAATATTGAAGTCGAGGATGAAATCAGAAGAATATTGGCACTTTCCACAGTAACTTTACTCTCAGTGATGAAAACACTTCATTTTATAGTTTATTCTTGAACGTACTCTCTTTTTTCAGCTGGGAGATGATGGAGTACTCTCCTCTGATCATAGTTCTGAGGAGACAGGAGATCAGAATTATCTCAAAGTAGTGTATTTAAACATCACATAAGTAAATCCTAGACCCAAATCAACTTGAAAGAAATAAAAAAACGATGGATTTGTGATCACACTTCTGCATCCACTTTCTTGTTTCCCCTCCCTCTTCCTCTTTCAATAAAAAAAACCCCTCTTATTAAAGAGTCATGTGATGCACCTGTAGTTGAAGTGCATGACAGCCTGGATGGCGTTGCCTCCTCCTGTGGTGATGTCTCCCTCAAAGCCAGGAAGCAGAGGGGTGACCACGTACACGCGGTACTTCTTCCCCTCCCTGTAAGCAAACATAAATCATTTACATATAGACTTTGAGTGACTTGTAAGAAACATTAAGAAGAGAAAAGAATATTTTTGCACACTGTACGGGACATAAAACATCTTTTTGACAATCACAACTACGCCTTAAACAAACGGTTCAAATGAAGGGAAGTACTTGTGGGCCCTGATGATCCTTTCGATGATGGCGTCTCCGATCTTGTTGTAAACCATCCTGTTGTCGGCACAGCTGATGAAAAACTGGTTCTGAGAGAGGAAACGGAGAGAAATGACCCAAAACGCAAAAGTTAAAACAGTTAAGGCTGTCAGGCTTTGGTTCTAAAAGTACAATTTGTAGTTTTATGCTACATACTAAATGAAGCATTTAATTTCACAAAGTCAGAAGAACTACCAAATGAATACTAACAATTCAATGCTTTGAAATACACCTCCCCTAACAATTTCAGATTAAAGTAGTTGTCTTCTATTTTAATATCACGGCCTCACTGTGCTCACTGTGGGTTTACCTCGATGTAGATGTAGTGCTTGCTCTTAGCGATGACCTGGATGTAGGCAGTATGGATGGACTCCTCGTGGTATTTGATGCCCGCCGACCAGTCTGCTGCTGACCGCAACACCTTAAACACACACACACAGACACTGAGAATAACTGCATCTTCCACTTGTTTCATCCCCTGTATGAATGTGTGTACAAAAATACTGTACCAACTACAGTGGGCTGCCGATAAGGCCCCTGTGGTTTTTACAATATCCAAGTATGGTTTTACACTTCAGCAATAATCAGCTTGGTGTGAAAATGGGACAATGATCAATATAGAGGTAAATAAAAAGGAGAAAACTTTGTTGTATAAGGAAACATTGATCTAAGCAAAATTGCTTTTTATATTTGTGTAATATTGTTACTTCCAGAAATGAATATGAGTGACTAAATGAAAACATTCCTTAGCAAATATTTATGCCAGAAAAAGAACTAAACTTCTCAGATCTGTCCATTACATCCCAGTTTATAACTTATATAAACAGATTCAATCGATAATTAAAAATACTTGTTTAGATGATGTAACGTCATAAAATATACTTTCAAAACTACATTCACAAATAGCTTTAAAAGATACAAAAAGAAAAGAGTACATTGTATACACAAAGGTGTCATTTCAAAAACACACAAACACAAAACCATTTGACAGGTGAGACGAGGAAACAAACACTTTCTTTCACTTTTAGTACAACACAATGGACTCGTAATGGGATCTTCATGCACTTCTCCTTATTTTAGACGCCTGTTTCACTCCGAGGTCGGTTCCTTACGGCTAAAAACCCTCGACTGTCAATCGCAAGTACAAACCTTTGTAGTTATATAACTTTCTGGCCCACTGAGAATTTATTTTCTCTTTTATCTGTTGCCAGCTTGACTGCAGACTTAGATGTAGAAGATGTGAGGAAGAAAGAGTTTGTCCTGTGTGTGTTCTTGTATTTTCTCTTTAATTTTCTACCAACAATTTCCATACATTTCTTTTGTTTTGTGGGTGCAGTAAGTAAAAAGTGAAGTGTGCTTTTCCTGTTGTCTTACCTGCACTTTGGCATTAACAGAGTCAGGAACTTGGTATTTGATCTCATTTGCACTGGAGTGAGACTTGGGCAGCAGGAATGGATAAGACAGAGAGCGATACTTTGGCTTCATGATCTGTGGGAGAGACAGTTGGAGAATTATATAAAGTCAGAGAGCGGAGGATAGGAAAAGAGTAAAAAAAAAGGAGAACTGAGGGAAAAAGTTGGTTCCATGGAAATTCTGAGTGTAAAAATTAAGGTATTTTTTTCCACTGTTCCAGATAAACATTTCCTATAATTCAGCCAGGTTAGAGTTTATTGTCCTGTTTTATTTTTATGTTAACAACTCATGATGTTCCCCATTTAAAAAATGTACATAAGCTTGCTACTACTTGCTAACTGCAAGTCTATTATTAATCTACATTAGAAATAATAAAATCAATGAATAAAAGTAGGCCTTCAGTCTAAAAACAAGGTTAAATTTACCTACATAAAAAACGGTTTAAAAAAAAAAATCCTGTTTAAACAAGTTTAGCATGAAGGTTTGATCCTGCTCGACATCCCTCTGTGTGTTTGTTAATGTACACAGTGTTGCATGTAACAGTGCCTTAGTGAAGTTCCAGCGTTGAATGAAGTGTCTCGCCACATCCCGGGCGCCTTTGCCGTGAACCACTGAGGCGATGTCGTGCCAAGGCATTCTGGGAGTGGTGTACCTGTCGATGAAGTCTACACAGACAGGAACAAATAATTCAATGAAAGTGTGGACGTTTGAAGGAGGGGATAGAAAAGGAGGACAGCAAAGAGATGGAGTGAAGACAGATTTATAGAAATATCCAGACTCAATGAAAAGGAAAGAGGATGGGAGACAGAAACACAGTGGGGTCAGGGAGTTTGGTGAAGAGGATGGGAGAGAAAAAAGTGGAACAAATGTTGCAAGTGTTTTATAGGACTCCATATTGGTTTTCCAGATGACTACATGTTTCCATCAAATTGGTGTTGGTGTTTGTACTGGAGCTGCGGCTGCCTTCCATAACATGCCAAGCAAAAGAGGGAACTTTTAGAGTATGACCTAAATGTGTGCATGTGCATGTGTGTGTGTGTGTGTGTGTGTGTGTGTGTGTGTGTGTGTGTCACACCATCAAAAGGTTTCTCCAGCTGGATCCAGTCCTTGTAGACAAAGTTGCAGTAGTCTTTTCCATGCCAGAAGCGAGTGTTTCCCTGTAGCTCTCCAACGCCTGTCTTCAGGCTTTGTACAGAGCCACTGCCTACACACATGCGCATATACAACAACAAAAAAATAGGATAGTGAACGTACTGCTGTTAAAATATCAAACTTGTTTTTCATTCATCCCCTACTGCTGTAAGAAATGGCGGTGCTTCTTGCCCTGCCTTCACGCACCTGTGCTGTCCACACTACTGACACTGTCCACGTGCTGCAGAGTGTGCTTGTGAAGGTGTCTGTACAGACTGAAGCGAGACATCCTATTGCGCCCAATTCCCTTCAGCTTAGGTAAATCCACCGGGTCGCTGGGCAGCGTCCCTCGTCCATTGCGAGACGCAGAGACGCCATCAACAGTGGACACGCTCTTACTCGATGGAGCGTTGGAAGAGACAGCCTGGGAACATTAGAAGATACACTTAAAAATCATAAAACAGTACTGAAATAAACCGTACTTATACCTCAAACTGGCACTTGAACCTCAAAGTGGTCACTTTGGGGACCGTCGGTGTAGTGTGGTGCTTCTGAATTATACTGCATTATAGTGCTGTTTGGTGCTGCTAATATTTAATCTACTCTCATTAATATAAGTGCAAGTATATTAGGTTGATAAGAACACGTTAGAATCCCAAGCAAGGGACAGGTGTGATTTTGAGTGGGTGGAAGTGCTATGGACAGGCCACAACTTCATTAAAAACAAAATTATTTATTGCCTTGGGAGCTTTACAATTTTGTATCATAAAATATCTTGTGTAAAACATTAAGAGCCACCCCAAAACATTTGATTAATCATAGTCTTTGTGAACAAAATTGCACAGGGCGGATACAAAATAAATCATTTAAAGCCTACTACTTAGTTAGTTACTTTTGTTTAATACATATATTAACTTTAAGGTCCATAATATGAAATATGTTTATGTATTTGTGGATAACAATTTGTCTGTGTCACTGAAATACTTTTCCCAATTTCTTCTCGCCTCCTCCATCTTCTCATTTTTGAACCATTTCTCGGTTGAGATGAGAAGCACATTTATTGCCAACCGATCCTAAATGCAGACAGGACGTTCTAATTAGTTGTGTGTGTGTTTCT
This sequence comes from Embiotoca jacksoni, assembly GCF_022577435.1. Classification (NCBI taxonomy): domain Eukaryota; kingdom Metazoa; phylum Chordata; class Actinopteri; family Embiotocidae; genus Embiotoca; species Embiotoca jacksoni. Next base: position 9,819,402 of record NW_027185318.1, on the reverse strand, counting down.
GACCTGCTCCAGGGCCACAGAGCGTGTCACACTGCCCACATCCGTCAGCCGGTGCTCTCTGTCGTCCCAGCGACCGTATGCCAGGTCGATCCCGCCCACGAAGGCCACCGATTGGTCGATCACTATGATCTTCTCATGATGTGCCCACAGATAGACGGAGGAGGAGACGTGGTCTGGATGACGCATCACCTGGACCACAAACACACGACACCCACAGCACACACACACTTGTCTTTACAGTACAGTGTGGATGCAGATATTAAACTTCACAAAAAGCCAAAATATAACTTACCTTGATGTTGGGGTGCAGGTGCATGAGCGTCCTCTTGCTGTAGCCTGAGTTGATGCCCAGGGCGAGCTCCACCTCCTTATACAACATTACAAAGATTCGCACTCCCTGTTGCTGTGGACAGACGGAAGGTAAGCGCATCTGGCTGTTCACACGTTACACTTGTTTGCAATACATTATGAAGCGATTCTGAGAAGGAATCAATAAAGATAGCTCTGACTAAACATTTATTTGTTAAAATATTGAAATAGCAACACTTCTGTAAATCTGTAAAAGCATTGTTACCAGACAAAGATGTGGAATATGGGACCTTAGTTAAAGTAATACTTTTTCACACCTGCATACCTACATGACTCTGCCATGCAGAATCATGCATATTTAGATGCTGAAGATCATGCAGTTCTAGTTTTTTGCAGATGAATACTAAAGCAATTTAAACTTTTTGGGGGTTTAATTAACTGCTTCTGATTTATGCTGAACAAAGACTCTTATTTCCTGTGAACACATGGACATGCTCATATAGTATGTTTAGCTAATTGTAAAACGTTCAGTGGAAGTGGCAGGACAATAGCTTTATCTGAGCTAAAAATACAGTCTTATGTCACTGTTAAAAATTGTGAATGTACAAATTGAAAAAAATTAAATTGAGGGAGTTGTATTTACTGACAGAAAAGGACATATTCCATTTGAGAGGATGTTTCTTTTTTTCAGGAGTACAAAGTCTATCAAGCTCAATTCTACGCCTGTGAGTCATTTCTCTCCCGTAGTGCTGGCAGTCTAATGCCTACTTACTGCTTTGCGTTTGAGGATACAGTCCAGCCTCCACCTGTTGCCCTCGACAACAGGTCTCTTCAGGAAGATTTCTGGACTCAGCCTGATGAAAAGAGAGAAAAAGACAGAGACCAACAGCAAGAAAGAAAGAGACATAAAGAGGGAGAAATGGTTAAAAACATATGTATTCATCAAATTGATTTAAGCTACATGAAAAACAAATGTTTATTTTCATCATATTAGAGCCACCAAAACATCTACATACAGTCTGAGACATAACATAATGATGTAGTCTCATGAGTCACTCACACTGGCATCCTGAGCTTACATGTTTATAATACCATTGGCTCGCATTACAAAGGCTGACACCTCATTGGTTAAGACCATAATCCCAGTGATTACTGACTTGGAACACAGAGATTCAGCCACATCAAACAGTTGCACATTTGACTCTGAGGGATTGTAAACTATTACATTTGAAATTAAAATGGAAAGAATAGTACAAGTGAGACAAATAATGTTATTTCCCTTTAGAAAACAAAACACTATTAAAACTTTGAAAAGTGGAGAACAGTGGTATGATTCAGGGTAAATATAAGGAAGGAAAAGTTTATTTACAATGCAAAGCAGTCAACCCGATGGCATTTGAGGTTGTAGCGGCATCTTTGTACTGCCATTACAAATGTTATTGCACCTTCGGGGGACAGTAAAGTCTTGACTAAAACCGTGTCCGTCATGTAAAAACAAGTTTCTACTTCAAACATAGTGTTGTTTTGAAGACAAAATGTAGCATTTACTTAGTTTAACACTTTTCTGACCTTAATATTCATTTGTACACTTGTATTAGGTGCCTGAAAACACACAGCCTTTTGTCGGGTGGTGAACATGTCAGGTAACAAGTAAGACAAAGAGGGACAAAAGCGGAGAAAAGGGGGTGTAGCAGAAGTGTAAACAGATATGGAGACTGTGTCTTTCTGTCAGAGTATTTCTATTCTCAGTGTGAGGCTGTAATTAGAGCCAGGTCTCTCTGGCAGACTCTGACTTGTGGGTAATACATAATGTAATGTGCGTGTTGAACACTGACTGGTATCAGAGTGTCACGTTGTCTTATTATTCTTTGGCAGAAATAGGTTATTACAGCTATAGTGTAGAATTTTCAGCTGGTGCATGACACAATTTTTTTTACAGCATATCTACATACTGCTGAACTATATCACGGTTTTAGAAACTTTTTGTTTATAGGCCCAATTACTACAGGTACCAAAGTATATGCAGTAAAGGTGTGATGGCAAAATACTAAATATTTGCATATGCACATGATTCTGTAACATGACAGGTCATGCAGCCATGACAACAACTTTCCCCTCCTTTTTTATGATTGCTTTTGTTTTGGAGTTGGTTGTGGCATTTGCTTTTATTTGAGATTTGACTGCCCCTTGTTAATTAGAGCAGCATTGTTTGTTTTTCTGTTATTTTGTGTCTGCATCATTATAATTCCATCAGGTTTGGAAAAAGTTGAGACTGAATGGATGTTGCAGGGTTGTACTGAGAGAATAGACCTTGACCAGCGAGCTGTTCATTTCTGGGTTCTCACACTTCCGTACTGACAGCAGACACACCTAAACTAAATTATTTGGCATTCTGCAAGTGTACACACAAGACACACTGGAACTCACCACCAGTCAGTGATGAAGATTTCCTCGTTAGCCTCCTCCAAGGCGTCAGCCACATCCTCCATGTAAGTCTTTCCATTCACATACCTGCCAAGAAATATCAAATAAACTGGTGTGAAAACAGACATCCCTGTCACATGTGCTTGTGTTGATACATAAACATTACACAAGCAAAAATGTAAACAAGCACACAAGTAGGCAGTGTTTTAGTCAGAAGCATATACAGTAGACGGATAACTACTTCTGTCTTTTTCGAGCTAACTAACACTAAAAAAAACACAAATTAGTCATCAGCAGAGAGAGAAAAAGAAAGTGACAGAAAAGGTGATGATAGTCTATTTCCCTTTTACTCCACTGACTTTCATTACTCTGTAACACTCTTACAAGCTGAAGGCTACACCCATAGCTGTGTCATCATGACATAACTGCTCTTAATACACTCCTTCTTTCCATCAGCTCACAGGACCGCAGCACGTTCATTTCCTTGAGGCTCCGTGCTGAGCACAAAGACGCTGTGATGTCATTATCGCACAGATGATTCAATATCACAGAATCTGCCAGCGGAGGGGGAGAGAATGCAAATAAAGACAGGAGAAATGGCAACGCAGCCAAAAGAGAGAGTCGACTTGCTCCACTCGCTCAAGCATTTCCATAGTTACCAGTGAAAGACAAACAGAGGAAGGCGGATATGCGTTTTTTTTATTTTTTGGGGGGATTTTTAAAAAATGTTATTTTTAACTTACTCATTAATGGGCAGCTTTCTTGTTGTCAACATAATTCAATCTATGAAAAATGGTTCTTAAATGATATATACAGTCCACATTTTAGTTACTTTCATAGAGTCGATAAGCCACAATTCATAAAAGGTGACACTGACTTCGACACACTGTAAATGTAGGACTGTATGTCTTTCAGGAAAAGTCTGAAACGTATTCAAACCTTATTTAACCTTATTTGTTTGCAGTTAATATTTGGTATCAAATGTTCCCTCGCACACAGCAACAGCAACAACATCTCCACCAGCTGTGTTCTGTCCCAGTGTAGTTACCATTTGGCAGGGATGTTTTCCTGTTCCTGTGCAAACGATCCAAAGCGGTGAACTCTGAGAAAAGCCTTCCCATGATTCCTCACGAAACTCTCGATGCTCTGACCCCACCAGCGAGCGTGTCTGTAGCTGCTGCACTTAAACACAAGGGTCCTGCCAGCAGAATACACACACACACAAACAGACACAGAGAAACAGATACACAGTACAGTCGGCATATTAGAGGCAAAAAAAACAAGGCAATAGTGTGATTGACCTTTTTTAGGCACACTATTGTTTCCTTGCTGTAAGATAAAAGAGTTTGATAATGATTCCTAAAACACAATCAGCCCTGGGTTGAGGGTGTTGGAATGAAAAAGAGCGAGAGAAATCCCCCCCCCCCCCCCAGTGATTTTTTTTTTTTACAGCTGTTTTCAGAGTTATTTGTTTGTCAGCTGATTGAATAGTGAAGCTGAATAACAAAAGGTGCCGTCTAATCACAAAAGAACCCTATGGACTGCAATTTTAATATCACAAACAGATTTTATTTAACAGGAAGAGAAAGTCAAAGAGCAGATTCTCTTTTTAAACGTGTGTAAGTAGTATTAGCCTTAGCATTACTCAAAATATATGTGATCACTTCTTGGGGATCTTCTACAAAGTTCAGATGTTCAAGCGTACACATGTACACACACACACACACACACACAGAAATATAACCTGGAGAGGCTATCAACCCGGACTCCGTGTTTGGTCTCTGTTTCTTTGGAGTCCATCTTGATGCTGAACTCTTTATCCACCAGCAGGACGAAGGAGATCGCTCCCGAGTCTGGCTTCATGTACAGCAAGCATGAGTCCTTCACCACAAGCCAGCTGCAGCGCGCACACACACACACACGCACACGCACACACACACACACACGCGCGCACACACACACACACACACACACACACACACACACACACACACACACACACACAGATGCCATCATCATTATTATTGTAAAGATTTATGATTTTCGTGTAAACTTTTGCAGCTCTCAACTGATCACTGTGAACCATTTCTTAAAATTTTTTGTTTTGAGGAAAGGGTGTAGGAAGAAAATCATCATGGGGAAGTAGGTGGATGGGCAGAGCATTTCAAACGTGTGGGATTTTTTGTGTTGTCTTTAGAAAATAACAATATAAACCGCTCACATAATAATTTGGCTGAGATAAAGAGAAGGAAACAGTCAAACTGATGAAGAGAGAAGCGAGTAAGTGCCCGTGCAGCTATGATGAAAATTTGGTTACAACTAAAATTTTCTTAGCAAACCACAAAAAAAAATTGGGAAACATTGCATGAGAGCCACAACTAGCACTTTTGAGGATGTTATTATTGCTATGTTTTTAAATATATAATGGATAGTCATTGTACTTTGACACCCACACTCTGTTAGCTTCCTGCCAGAAATTTGAGTCTGTATATTTAGTTGTTGTTTTTGTACACGAAATCTATCACCTACATTGTATTCAAGTTTCCCAATTTAAAAAAGAAATAAGTAAAAAACAAAAACAAACATGTCATTCCTTCTTTGTGTATTTCAATAACCAAAGATATTGAAGAATTCCAATCATGAACTAAAGCAGAAAAGTAGTTAAAAAAAACTGTTTCACTACTAAAATAAATTGTCAAACTATTTAAAAACTGTTGAAAAAACAGTTAAGAAAAGTGATACTGTATAAATTATGTTAGCATTGTAACTATAAAGAGATAGATAAAGACAGAGAGCAACATTCACACACCGTTTGGACCAGCGATAGCAGGCCTGACTGTGACCACAGCAGTTCATTCCAGGGATACGATGTCCGCCTGAGCGCTTATAGATCATCCCTTCCCTGGAAGAGACAGAAAAATATAATTAAATATCTTCTGAGGACTCTATTATGGGGTGTAAGGAGAGTATAAAACAACATACAAGCTTGTAAATGCACACATATAAATAAATAAGAAAAACTTGACTCTGTTTCTCTGGATACAGTATGGGAAGAAAAAGGCATTCATTGAATGAAGGAGAAAATGCTCACAGTCCTTTGGGTCCCAAGTCATGAATGAAAGACAACTGGCTGATGTCAATGAACTCCATCTGAGAATAGACAGGAAAAGGCTTCACACTGTCTTTCTTGTACAGACACACCACAAATTGTGGAATAAAGTGTTCACATCAACATGTGAGCAGGCAACTGATATGTCCACACACCATTTTTTATAACATGTGCTGTCACCTGAGACATCAACTTGAATTGCATCAAAATGATGCAAATAATTAATGTGAGAAGGCAACAGTCATGATACCATGGCAATGGTCTGTTTTAAACCTTGTGCTTTATGCTGACACAGTACTTTTATGTAGGACATACAACAGACTTGAGGCCTTCATCGTAAGAGTAGCTTAAACTGAAAGTAAACTCCTTGGGTGTGTTAACGCAAAGAAGAAACAGTGCTGTGGGTAGACACATTCATGATGTGTCAACACTCAACTTGCCACCATAAGGGTTGCGCATGCAGAAAAACCCTGTTAATTATTTACTTTTGCAGTGTATCTTATGTATCTGTAGTGGCTGACAGAAATATACACACGTTAGAACAAACCTTAACTTAACGTGAAACGTGAATGACAAGCAGTCACCGTGAGGGTAAGTTAATGTGTTGCAGGTTGCCTTGCTTAGTATGATTACTCACAGTATGGTGATATTTGCGGTACATGGCCATCCTCAGCAGCTTGTTCAAATAGTCTTCTAATTGTCTCTGTAGAAACACACACACTATTTTGGCCACTGTGAGTATTTTAATGACAAAATACATGCATATAAACATGCAGAGGTGCTTGCGCGTGCGCGCGCGCACACACACACACACACACACACACACACACACACACACACACACACACACACACACACACACACACACACACACACGGTCACAGGGTGTTTTAGAGGATATATGTGCCCGCAAGGAGGTAAGTGCCATGGCAACAAGCGCGTGCCATGAAGAGCTCCTCGCAATAAAGCCGAGATGTGGCAAGTGTCAATTTTCCAACCAGGAAAACAAGCATTAACGCTACAAATATAACTGTGGCACCTTACCCTCCTGCTGGAGACCTGCTCGTCTCGCACGAGCTCGTCTCCTCCCCCCCGGGGAAGGGAGGGCATCTCCCTCACCTCGCTCTTCCTCACTGTCCTTCTCCTCACCGTGTGGCTGAAAAGCAGAAGGAAGAAAATTCAAATGACTGAAGTACAAGCTCTTTGAAGATGTTTTTTTTTTTTCCCCAGAGATTTCTTGTAAATTCGCACAGTGATTGCATCTTTGTCCTTTCAGTTTGAGGTTCAACAATGGCCTGGAGGAAAATTCAAAAAAAAGCCTCACTGCTGTTATTGTTTATCAACCAGGAATGCGGGGTTGCAAAATGTATCTATCTGAAAACAGCGTGGCTGTTATGGTTTTTTTCTTGTGCTATTTGTTCTTTAAAAAAATAGAACAGCTCTTCATAAAAAAAAAAAAGAACGACTGCCGAGTAACCCTGAGTAACCCCAGAAATGCCTCGTACACTTATCCCTGCACGAACACAACAAATTAAAGTCAACATCAGCACAGCTGGGAAAAACTCCAATCCAATGAAATCCACGTGCAGCATTCCAATGCTTTCAAGTGTGCGCAACACCGGAGAAATGGAGAGACACAGAAGGAGGGAAAGAAACAGTAAATCAATGTGAAAAGATGAAGAGAGGTAAAGATAAAGAAGGATAATACAAAAGTCAGAATAGCATTAATCATGATACTCGATAAGAAATGTTCAGAAATCTCAAAAAAGTACCAGACAAGTGTGTCAGTACCACTGTTTGACATTTTTAGAAATGTGCTCATTTATTTTCAATATTATTTTCAAATATTTATTAATAACTTTTATGATGTGCTAGATTTTTTTTTTTTTAACTTTGGATAGAACCAAGCGAACTGTTTCCTTCTTGTCTCATCTTTTTGCCAAGATAAACGAATCCCCTGCTAGCACTAGTTTAATAGCTTATCTCATGTTCCCCATGCGAGCAATATTGATTTTTTTTTTTTTTTTTCATCTAAATATTATAAATTTAACATGTTAATCATACTGGTATGACTGGCATTCCTCTGTAATTAAGTGTATCACATGAGAAGGCTAATTTTCCATTTGGAGACAAAAAGCTGAGGTCAAACTATTTTATTATTAAAACTAGTATAACTTCTGCTCAAAGAATCTAAGTTGTTGCAAAAAAAAATTTGTGCACATGTAAGCTTGTGTTTATTGCTGTTTGTATACGCCCACATATGAGAGTGTAAATCTGTGTGTGAGTAGGCGCCGACCTGCGTGATGGCAGCGGTATCCTCATGAAGGTCTTGTACGTCCTCAGCTCTCTGTGCAGCTCCATGAAATGTTTCTCCTTCCTCTTAACCACCCAGGTAAACTCCCCGTGCTTCAGCTCAATCTTAAACACCGCTGGCAGAGACTACAGACACACGAGGTAAATATCTATCAGGACGGCAGATTTTAGCTGCTTCATATGAAGTTGGGTTCGAAGCAAAACACAATAACATTTAAAAAAATAGAATTTATGTGGAGTGGCATACAAATTATAATGAAATTCTTGTATTTATGAAGAAAAAAAAAAACAATAGTAAAGGATGCAAGGGAGGATAAATATACACATATATATATTTGTATAACTTAACTACTATTTATAATGTAAAATATTGCCATAAATAAACAGTAACAGCAAAAATTCGAGCCACGCAGCTAACAAATACAGTGTTTTGGTGCACGTGCACTACCTTGTTGACACTCCTCTGTTGTGACAGGTTGAAACGGTCCTGTGCGGTGTTGAACCTCTCCACTTCCATGATCCGGACAGTAATGGGCACAGTGGGGAGGTAGACCTTCGCGTTGGCCTCCTTAAAGCCCACCGTGGCATACACCGCTGAAAACGGGATACGACAGTCCCCTGGGACAGAGAGCGAGGGCGGGTGGTTAGTGTGATTTTTTCTGTTGCACATGTAGGAGTTACGCAGGCTGCTGGGGAGCGAGTAGGCTGCATCTCTGAGAAGTCGGCCTTTGTTCGAGACTTTCGTGCTTTGCGAGTGTGCAGTGGTAGGTCAAATGTCTCCGTTTATTCTCAGGTAAAGTTTGTAAGATCTAAATTATGTAAAGGAAACATCCACCCTCATACTCTACCACTGTTAGATAGCAGTTTGGCATTCAGTTGAAATCTTTTTCAATCAGTCACAAGCATATTGCTTTGAGTTTTTATGACCATATAACTTGATAATGATGATGAATGCAGTTCTTGGTCTATGTTTCCTGGAAGTTTAATCACTTTTAATCTTACCAGCTGAATTGCTTCCTCACTGAAATAAGTGACTGCCTTGTTTGAAGTGGCTTTTAGATACTTTTCTGATTATCCTTCAGATTTATTGTGCTCGAATTTATCAACTATGCCTCAGGGATATTTGTTTTTGTTTGTTGCTCTTTTGGTCGTCATCATGTGTTTGATGGAAATGATTGTGAGATTCTACCATTTGGTATAAAGCAGATAGACAATCAGGCAACACACACACACACACACACACACACCTAAGTAGTTTCCATCATAGTCGATCTCCTCTCCCTCCCCGATGTCCAGCTCTCTGGCATCTAGGCTTTCCACGAGGTCAACCATCTTGATACCGTCATGTACGTCTGGGGCCACTGTGGTGTCAGAAACTTCAGAGTTCACCAGGTTGAGGCTACTGGTCGTTGGCTGAGCCGTACTCAGCATGCTTAGCAGTCAGAGCCCAGAGCAGGGCGCGCCTAAAGGAGAGCAGAGAAGATCACTTTGAAGTCAAAAAACACTTCATGACAGTGTGGACTTGTGTTGAGGGATAAATGTAAGTTTGTTGGAAGCTACATGACTGTTTTCTGAGTGTACAGACACTCCCACAGCGAGGCTCAGACATGTAGCTTATCTTACAGTATCTTACACTATCTTACAGTAATGCTTTTCTGACCCTGCTGTTCTTATCTTACAGTAATGCTTTTCTGACCCTGCTGTTCTTATCTTACAGTAATGCTTTTCTGACCCTGCTGTTCTATCAACAGATTCAGATAAGGACCACAAGTATGCAGAACAAACACGCAGAATATGAGACAAATACTTTGAAGGGAATTTGGTCAATAAAGCTGATTCTGAGAGAATACAAAGTTGTAGTCATGAAATTATACAATGCTTCAAATATGAATGATGCCGTAAAGAAGCTACAAATTCTAAAACATGGATGCTCCTCACAAAGACAGCACAACAGATCTATGCAATCACCCCAGTTTCAAGGTGGACAACCAAGATACGTTTCATCAATTCTTCATTCATCCTACCAAATGTCACAGTGAAGTTGACATTTGATCTTTGGATATAAAATGTCAGCACTTTTTCATGCTTTCCTATTAGATATTTGTGGGAAACTCAGTCATTATTTACGTATGAAGTCTTAAATTATGGTGACAAACATTTCTTGTAGCGTCACAGTAATCTTGACCTTTGACCACCAACTTCTAATCAGTTTATCCTTTGAGTCCAAGTGAATGCTTGTGCCAAATTTGAGGAAATTCCTTAAGAGGTATAACAAAATTATTTTGACTGACTATATATAAAAAATACATTCGACAATTTTTGTGCTACATACTCCAAAGCACTGAGGTTAAAGACATACTGCCATACTTCTAATATAAAATGCCATCATTAGTTTGATTTTGTCACCATAATATCCAACATTGATTTTCTATTGAAAAAAAATATATAGGATCCGTTAGTTTAGATCACGTCTTTCTTTCGTCAGTAGTGCTGATCTACAATACATGTACCGTAAATTCGTTCTTTCTACATCTTTGAGGTAAATGCCCTCATCACAGATCCCAATATCAACATACAGTGCAGCAGACGACTGTACATGTTCTCATGTTTAGTAGGTGTTTACTCTGAGCAAAGAAATACGGGAAACCTGCCGTCATCAACACCCTGTTTTAGTTTCACTAGTACCTCAATGCCGAGAGAGCTTTGGCTAAAATTTGTATAATAAACAATTATTGTGACACCAAAACCTGTTTAAACCGGTTAGAAATGACACTTCTGTGTGTTTGCTGCACTCCTGCTCCAATTTCACTTTCAGTCCCAAGAGTATCTGAATCTATGAAGGTTTGCATTACTTATAGGATAAAGGCAGGGTGTGGAAAACACCAGTGCAGTGGAATTCACATTTTACAACTTCCAACATTTAAGGAGGACACTCTCCACAAAACATACCACGATAAAAAGAAACACTCAATATCTCCTAGCTGTATGTTCAGTCATCTAAGACTATAACCCCCCAAAAAACACTTCCCTCAGACTCTATGAAGTACGAAAAGAATACAACCCAGGAGGAGAGTGAAAGAAAGAAAAGGAAAGAAAGAGGGGCCCTGACTCAGCAGAAAGAGTCTGAAAAGAGATTTTAACAAAGGGTTGATTGGAATTTTACATCCCAGTGGATCATTTTCCTGCACTCAATAACACTGAGTTCCATGTTTCCCCTTAATTCTTTTGAATAAAATGCTGTCAGCTGTATTATTTTTTTAGGTACTTGTTACATAATGTAATCAACAAAAAAATGCTAATGTCTCACACTGCTTTTATAATTAGCTTGACTAGAATGTGATTAATATTACTGCAGAGGATTTTATATAGGCCTGCTGGCCAAAAAGATTCACACTGAGGAGGAAATAGTGATTTGTGTGTTTACAAGTAGAGAACAGATGCCCCCTCTGCCTCTGCCTATCTAATCCCAGTTCACAGTGTTCCAAAATATATGTAATTATATGAAAGGATGAGAAGAACTGATTTAGATATGTAAACATCTGACAGCTTTCTGATAAAAGGCAGATAGAAAACAGTCATTAATTAAACAAACACCAGATCTGGACGAAAAGCAAAAGAGTTTTCCAGAATTGAGGGCTAAAGTCACAGACAGCCGTGAGACAGAACTATCAAAAGTATTGTGGTGGTTCTAGCAATTTGATATTATATTGTTAGCAGAGGAACCACTAGGTCACTGTCACTATCTTAAAGAAAATATTTAGGGTGTGTGTCTCTTTCTTATGGGAGGAGCAGCACCAAGCGATGAGGGTTTGGTGATTCATCAGATTTCTCAACCACTTTTCTGAGGCAAGTCGGGGTGGGAACAACACCCAAACACCGAGAACAATAATAAAGTGAACTCCTTTTTTATACTAGGAAAAACAAAAGAAGACACACTCCCCAGGAATCCATTGACAAGATTCGCTTAAACTCAATTTTAGACAATTTATTCCAAATGGCACATCTTGAAAACACACTCTGCTCACACAGAATGAAACACCCTTCCTGCCCAGCAAAGTCCTCGATTATCCTGTCTGGGGCTAAAACTGGTGAGGACAAGTAAATAACACAGGAGCACGTAAATCAACAGATAACAGCTTGACAGTAAATATTCCCACTCCGCTGGACAAGAGCCAACATGCTCAGAGAGCCAGGGGAGTCGCCAGCAGGCACCAGCTGCCGGCACTGACGGCATCACTTCCACTTGCCCCTGTGAAACTATTTATCCTCGTCATTCATCCAGTTGTTTTATTTGAAATGACAATGCCAAAAATAAACAATGAGGTTGCTTTGACAGACTTTTTAGAACTCATATTGTTTGCTGATTGTAAATAAATCAACCCGCTCAAAACTTTGGGTAACAAAATAATCAAGTGAATTCTTTTCTGTTTTTTTCCCATCACCACTGACCTTGATCTTAAGAAAGGACGTTATTCAGTTTCACATTTTCAGCCCGCATTTCAAGAGACATTCCTATCCAAACTATGTTTATCCATTTCTGAATCAGCACAGCTATCACCAGCTCACTTTGCATGGCCACATTCAATGCAGGACAACGGTGTCGGAGATGGTACAGCTCACAGCTAAGAATAGTGTGACATCTGCCAAGCATATACAATATAGCCTAGTAATTACATGATGCTCGCTCTATTGTATTTAGCCTCTGGGCATCATGCAGTTGTGGGTCTGTACTTAGTAAAACTAATTCATAGAAAAAAAAAAAGAAAACAATGTGTGGAAGAAAAATGTGAATCGAAAACCAATAACAAAATGTTTACACCTTGTTTGCATGATTAAAAATAAACTGGATTTTTTTTTTTTTTTTTTTTTTCTTTTCTGTATGATATATTTAATTGCACAAGGCTGAGCTGGTTGAAATTGTATGTGAAGTGTGTGCGATGCTAGATTCCAAAGGGAGAATTTATGACAGCGCTGTTATCTCCCTGGCCTGTACTAAGAATATCCCTGACCCCCAACAGACTTGACCCACACAGAGGTTAACTGCAGAGGGACCTGGAATGCTGAATGTGGTTTCAACTGGAGTCAACAGTGCCTGCAGACTTAAATGTCAACATTTACATGCACACATATATATATATATGCTAAAGCGGCGGCTTTAGTGTTATCCGTGACTGCAGTATGCAACCTGAGAGTTATCTCTCCGCTCCATTCAAATGGAACACTGCCTACTTCCTGCTTCCTGTCCTGTTGTCATGGAGATAGTTTGAACGTCTAGCAAGATGTATAAATATCAACAAAAACAGCTGAGAGCATCCGCCTCTCCCTTCATGTGCTAGCATCCCTCTTAAATGTCAATTAGTGGGATGAAGAACGGTGCAGCTTCAGTAGAGTGTGGCAGAAAGTCAGGGGAAAAAAAAAAAAAAAAAAGAGGAATCATAAAAGTGGGCACTCGTCAATTTTCAAAGTGACATGCAGGAAATTTGTCTCTCACCGAGAACCACAGTCATTAACTGCTCCACTCGGCATGCAGGGATGAACCTTTCTAAATTTTAAGGACAGCTTTTTGGATTGAGGTGTAGATTTTCAGGCGCTTATTATCCCCCAAAGGACACGATTTGTCCGTAGCTTTTTAATTTCAGCACATAGACTGCTCCAATGGACTGTTTGACCTCTGACCTCCTGTGCTGCAGAGCATCTGGACCAATATAGTTCTTTGTAACTTATGAAAGAAAGGGTTTGACATTTTGGGGAAATAGTTATTCCCTCTTTGATAAGAAGACTGATGCCACTCTCAGGTCTGTCTGTGAAATATGATGCAGCGAGATGTGAAAGTAACAATTCTGCATCGTACGAGGGACGATGTGCTGTGCCATTTTCTCAGCCGTGAGCAGTTTCCAGCTTTGCCTTCTGGTTACCACAGCCAAGAAGTAGTGCAGCAAATAGTCTTTTTTTACACTTTGTTTTGTTCTGATAAAACAAAGAGAGATAAAGCTGGGCTTGCTGTTTTCTAAATTCTACTTGCCATGCTCTGCTAATCTAACCGGCTGCTGGCAGAACCTTCCTGTTTCATGGACAGACATAATCTCAGGTCTTTGAATCCTCATCTAACTTTACGACTGAGGCAATTAAAAATATTTCCCGAAATTCCAAACTATTTTATTAACATCATATAAAGACTTCAAACTTTTTTGTTAAAAAAAATCCCAAGGTCTTGTTGGTCTACATAGTCTATCATAGAAATCCGTGACCCTTATTTGAAAGACTTGAGAATAAACAGCTCACCCAACCCAACAGTTTATCAATATAATAACTTACTAGCTTCATTAATGATTTATTAACGTTAACAAATCAAAGGTTTGCAAAGGTTAATCCAATTTACAGCGGACTCATTCATCTCGTACACCCCTTTATAATCCTTCACGTCACTCAGGGAAGCCGAGGAAGAAACAAGCAGAGCAACAATTGTCTATCTCTTTCTGTGTGGACATTAATGGTGGCCATGTTGACTTTACTGTCCCTCATTTGGTTTCATCCACTCTCCTGACATTTATTATACCACAACACATTTCCCTGTGTGGTTTTAACATACGAGAAGAAGCAATATGTAGTTTATTAGTGTGCATTTTTGCAGCAGAGCCTCTGGTAGCCCTGTTGCTTTAGCAGAGCAAGGAGCCATGAGGGACAGATGGGAAGGAAGACAAGGTCAGTATGGCCATGTGGATCTGCAACCAGAAGAGAAAAAAATCTGGATCACATTGTTCTGTTGCTTTCCAAAATTAAGTTTAGCCAGGAAGTTATATGTTTTACAGCCAAATTTTTGACTCACTGCTAAAAAAAATATCGGGATCCGTGTGGGATGGTCCTGCCATTGGTCCAAATAGAAAATGATCATTGAGACTTTTGTCCTGTGTTTTCTAAAGTGCTTTTCCTTATGATCATTTGTAACAACTAATATAATGACTTGAATGTTTCCTTTCGAGAAACTTTTGGGGTTTTAGCAAATCAAATGAACGATGAGTGCTTTTTCAGATGGCATTTTTGAAACAACAGTGGTCGGAAACACTGACACCAAAACATTTATTCTTTGTACATATACGATAAAGTCTTCCTCACACAATATAAGGCAGCATAATAGTGATTTGTGATTTGTCTGAGCTATCGCTGGAAAAAAAATTCTCCCTCCTTCAGCAAGTACTTTGCTGTTTAAGGTGGGAACGCAGCATGCCGTGGGTACTTCTGGGAACTGGGTTGTGCTCACAGCACGAGTCCTAAACCGGATCTTAAACATCTTGAACAGACTGTGGCGAATGTTTATATTTCAAACATGCTAAAGCAAATTATTCTGCTGCTCCAGGGTATCCTAGAGGGATCTTAGGTGTGCACCACATTCTTTATAAAGGGGATTTCATGCATTATACTAATGTTCAAGTCTCGTGCTTGCGCTACTGTAGCTCATCCTCTATCTGTCTCTAATCTTTCACACCTCTCTAAACAGCTTAACATCAAGTAACAAGGTCATTTTCAAACAATTTCATTTTTAACATCTTCCTGTTCAGGTTACGTGTGACAATTTTGGGGAAACAGAACTAGGAAATAGTGAAGAAAATCCATCTTGAAAAATAGCTTCCATTAGGGATTAAAAATTGTACATTTGTGGGTTTTTGTTTTTTCATTCCTAGGATTAAAAACCAAACCAAGACAATATGAAGTGGTGGCACAATAATCCCAGCACAGTAAATCAATATATTTGGAAATGTACTGTGTTAATTATTTGGACTACATCACATTGACTTAGGTCCATTGTTGTGCTTTGAGAAAAGAAAATACGAGAAATCATTGTAGTGTAATCTGACATGACAGATTGAGAAAAAGGTGAAAACAACCAAAATGGCAGGACTAACGTTGTGTAACTATTTCTTCTTTTTTAGGTGTAACACAATGACAAATAATTAGTCCACGACAATGAATACCAATCTCATTGCTTATTTTAAGGTATACTGTCATAACTTCTCTTCATCACCTCCGAGTCAGACTTCTTTATCAGTGATCATCATACCTTACTGTGACTGTGAAACTGCATCTGCGTATTGAGCAAATTTGTCACAGCTGCTTCTTTTATCCAAAAAGTGCTCATCAATTATGTCCCTAAACTGAACTCTGCATATCCATCCATCTTAAAAGACAGCTGACACTCCTACTTTTGTCCCTTTACATGAGGTTTGCTCACAATTTTAAAGTGTCAAATTATTGAAGAGAACACTGGAGGCGGACTGAACGCCCATGTCAACATCAGCAGAGGTGCTGTCACTGATTGCCCAGCGAGTGTGAGGAGAAAAAAGGTAACTTGTGAAATGTATCTTCTATTCCTGGATGTGTGATAACATGCTTGACATTTACGAAGCGCCGTAGCAAACACGGTGAATTATTTAAAACGTTTTAAAAGACACCACACATGTCAACATTGTCTTTGCATGAGAGACCACTCCCACACTGGCACACATACATACAGCACAATATAACATAAATGTAGCTTGGCATTTATTGATCGTGTGGTGCCAAGCTCCTCGTGGCGCAGATGGTACAAAGAGAGAGAAAGAGAGAGGAGCTAGAAGGAGGGAGGGAGGGAGAGAAGCAATGAGAGAGGTCTGTGACACCTCTTTTTCTCTGCCCACACTAAAGCTGCCTATTATCTAATCCTTCGCACCATGGAAAGGGGGATAGGGACGGTCAGAGAGGCAGAGAAAGCAAGACATACAGTAGATGCCAGAAAAAGAGAGAGAGAGTGCAATCGTCATCATCGGCGGAGTGTCGTTCTGCTGGTGGTGACACAAGGTGTCATTGTACTGGAGGAGCGAAGGAACTGCTCCCGGTCACTCTCTCTGTTCCAGCCAAGCCTGACTCCGGGGCGGCCAAGTTTGAGCCTGGAAATTACCAAACTGAAACTTGTGTCCAGACCACTAAAGTGACTCATGATTACAGAGGCAGGACCGGAGAGAATAGAGGATGTTTGTGCTCTTGACTTAAAGGGTTGGTTCACCCTAATTACAACAACAAAAAAGGAAGATTTCATGACAGGGCAAGATAGCACTACAATCAAAGATAAAGACAGTTTAGGAACACAGAAGAGAAAAGCTGTGGGTGCTGCTTTGCTGAAGTGTATGATGTAGCAATGTAGAAGGTGGCGAGAGGGCAAAATGGCACAGTAAACCTGGGCAAATATACACATTGAGAAAAACTGTGGACGTCTTTTATCATCTGCGCCGGACAGCTTTTCCGTTTGTCCTGTCCACAGCAGCAACTGAAAAGAGCAGGACTGTCTCCTGCTTGACTTCGATTACATTTAAACTTTGTTTCTATCACACACAAAAAAAAGCAGTGAGAGGGTTGACAATTTAAAGGTTGAGAATGAAAGCTGTCCAATCAGCTTTCTGCTTTTCAATCCTAAACATGATGAGACTGTGGTTGGAAATTTAAAACAGTGTTTGTAGGTTTTTGGTGAGGGTTCACTGTGGCATGAATATACGAGCCAGAAGTCGGCATCTGGAATACATTTTCAGTGGTAAAGCTGCCTGCTACGCTAAAAATATTTCAAATCCCCTTCAGTCCTCCCTGAGAAAACCCAAACTTTAATAAGTTAAAACGTCTTACTCTAAATCTTCGAAGAGAACAACAGGTGGCTGCAGACCAAAACTCTTCAGCTCTACTATACTCTATGACTGCTGTGTAGCAGTATGTAAAACAAGCAAGATAACATCGCATGGAACAGACTGATACACTGAAACACACATGCACACGCTTAAAACCAGGTAGGAAGAAGAGCACCGAAGTGTACGGTACGAGTATCCTGACACCACTAAAGAACAGTGATGAGGTCACGTCTCTTTCATCGTGCAAAAGACTACTGAATGCCAGAGGTCAGAATCAATCCTGTGTATCAGTTGCAAAGACAACAGAAGAAAAGTGGAGAGAGAGTGGAGGAGGGTTGGTCTTGTATGGGTAAACAGAAGAGAAAAATATCTCCAGTCTTCCCATGACAAACTTTCACAACAAGGTATGAGAAAGGAGATAAGCATGCCAACACAAACACACACACCAAGGCAGTGTTATGCAACACACTACTTGCTTCTGTATTTCATAAGTAAAAAAAAGTAAACACCCTCCACAAAAGGACCAAGAAACTCATCTCTACACCCAACTAACCACGAATCTTCACACAAAGACAAACAGACACAGCTGCACCTTGTCAAGTTAAATACACATTTGCTGTGAAGCAACACAAGAAAAACTGATTCAACATATAGGATCAGTAAGAGTAATGTCAGACTCTTAACATGCAATACATTATTGCTACATGGTCCCGCTGATAACCCAAAACCAAGGACTGACACAGAGACACATATCTCCCAAAGCCCATGGACGCAAATAGAACAGCGCAGACAAACGGAGATATCACCAACCTGCTCTTTTTGTGGACCTGCAGTCCACATGTTGGTTAGTCTGATCAGTCCACTTGGCTCCACTGAAAGGACAGCAAAACTAAAACACACTGTCTCCAGCTGAGCGGACAAAGAGCTGTAGAGCAGCAGCAGACAGTTCACTCTGCACTCCTCCTGTTCTGGAACTCAGTTAAGTGTGGCTGAGAAAAACTAACTGTGAACTCTCTTCAACTCCTCAGGAAAGGAGGGGTCTGTGAAACTCTGGACCAATCACAGAAAGACATTCCTCCTTTGAGCTGTTCTCATTGGACCGCAAAAAAGTGCTGGACTTGTGGTGAAGTAGGAGGAGTCCTCCAGGGAGAAAATACTGACAAGAGACTATCTCATCATTTCACACTGTCACTTTCTCTCTTTATTTAACTCAAACTAAATGTCTGTCCGTGTCAATGTGTGAGCCTTTATGTTTATGAACCTGTGTGCCTGTGCCTTTGTGTGTATTTAGTCTTTATTGATTTGCAGAAACAGCAAAACATGTCATGTTTAAAATTTCATCTGGGTTTATGTAAAAAGAGAAAATATCAGCCAGACTTTTATTTGTCCGTTTCCTCTGTGTACATATATCATGTCAGCATTCCCGGTGAAAGTGCTCTCATCCCAAGAAAGGTTCCCTTGTGTCAGACCTGCACTACAAAAAACATTCATTAGTCCGGCAGGCAGACACAAACACATTCACACTTCAAGGAAAAAAAAAGTCAGAGATCTCTTCTTCCATCTAGCGGATGAAACAATGAACTGAGCTCATCATGGACTGAGAACACAGTCATTCACATAGTTGTCAACTGTGTGTGCATCACTCTGGACTTTAACCTGCAATCTACCACACCCCGGAATTCCACTCCAGACAAAATGACACCGAAACACATATAAACACACCAATACGTTACAGATTTGACCTGAACCATAGAGCAATATAGGACCGAAACAATGAAGTGGTGTGGGCTATTTCATGTACAAACCATACAGCAGTAAAATCAAACACAGAGATAAACTTCTGGAAACTATGGGAGACTTTTGCTGAAAATAAACAAATGTAAAAAAAGCTAAACAGAGAAATCATTCACAGCCAGACTAAAAAATACATGACATTTCATACCTAGTCTTGCTATTATTACCTTTTGTTGTCCCAGAAACAGTCACATTTAGGCATTTTGTCAATGTAAATAGTGATATCAGCTTGTTGTTTGGCATTAGGCCCGTGGAATGTAGTTTGATTACACAGTACAAATATCTACAGTCCAATGATACAATTTTTCTGAAAATTACAAAAGGACCATCACACAGATACACACACATATACCACAGACACACATACATATGACAAGTAGATACATACCACTTATGATGAAAACGTCTTGTGGAAGTAACAACTGTCCTGACAAGTTCCCTGCTTGTGTTCTGCCCACTGGTAAGATCTCTCTCTCGCTTTCTCTATGTATTTCTCTCTCTCTCTCGCTTTCTCTCTCCACCTAAACACACACACACACACACACACACGTGATTCAGTGGTCATAAACATAATAGTATCTGGGGTAAACACAGCGCAAAGGGCAGAACGATAACATGATGATGAAATCAGTGCAGTAAAGAGAAATGTATTGCAGCTATAATTGGGATTTGACTCACACTTATTGAAATTTCTCCTTCAGCAAATAAAAAAAAAAAAAAAAAAAAATCTAAAAATGTAAATCTGAAAGTCTTAAACATCGTTATGACGAAGCTAAACGAGATGATTGCAAGAGTTAAGTCCTGCTAACACTATAAAGCTCCCTTTTACCTGCATTTTTGTAAAGAATAATTTGTAAAGAATAATGAGAATAATTTTTCAAGTTCTTATATATATTTGTTTTTATGTTTTATGAAAGTTGTATTATTAATGTACAGAATGATGTTTGTTCAAAGTTTGACAGTACAAGACTGCTGAAAGTGAAACAATTCTCTAAGATCACATAAACTTTGAGTTTATGGCGTACACCAGTGAGCAGGATTTGTGACATCACAGCTTGTTATAAAGCCAATCTTGGTCCAATAGGCCAGCATTGAATGTACAATACTGTAAACTTATGTACACTTTTCTGAATTTTCAATAAGGGAAGCACAGGTGGTGTTTTAAGATTTTTTTTTTCTGATTTTGGAAGAAAGAATAGCCAATCCTGCCAGTATTTAGGGGATGATATATGCTGAGGTTACTAAAATGGCTCAGCTCTAACCTCATTACAGTGCATGACGGTTTTAATCTTTTTGAAACCTGAATCCTCTTTACATCCTAAGCATATAACATACTTGATGTGCCTGCTTTAAATACTCTTTGCATATAAAGATAATTCTCGAGCAGTTGGAAAGACACTCTCCTCTGCTGTAGGGGCTAATTGGAGCTTTTAATTAGATCTGGGCTTCAGACCGACTAATCCAATTTCCTTCTTTGTGACCGTGCAATTATACAACTCCTTTAGGGCTGAAAGATATAAATCAACGATGTTACGTTCTTCCACACAAAAACTGTACTTTTACTTTTTGCACTTGACCTTAAAAAATATATATATTAATAGAGATATCAGTTTAAGGAACACATGTTATGCTCAAGACTAATTTTGATCCATACTTGAAAATATCTTTATCCACCACCTCTTTTATGGATCAGCTGCAGAACCATACTTCTGGAGCAGATTTGAGTCTTGCACACTTTGAGCCAACTTGGAAGAGCTTCTAAAATGTTGCGCCTCTTTCCTCTCCTGTGCACACAGAAAGACTTCGGATAGGTTTTCTGACATTGAGGAGCCCCGGCCCCCACCCCTCTCCCCTGCCATCACTGGCCTAACAGCACCAGTAGGTGGTGTTGCAGCACTTGACTCACTGCAGACCCCCCCACACCTCCCTCCCCTGAGCAGCACTACTCCACCTGGCTATGATGTTTTGCGCACTGGGAATCAGGATCCTCACACACGGATATGCACCATAACTAGAAGGTCAGAAGTGAAGTCTTAAGGTGGATTTCTTTTTCACTCTCAATAACTGTATTTTATTTCAATATTTTGAAGTCCAATTTTTATGATTATGTTGACAATACGTCGTTCCTTCGTGTTTTTTGTGAGTTTTATAAAACTGTCTCCCTACCGTCACACAGCATTTGTTTTCACCATGGTTGTTGTTTATCCGTTTGTATTTGGTTGAGTTTGAGCTCCGGTTGCCTTCCCAGGACAGATGTTCATCGCTGCTGCCGCATCACTACGACCCTGAGTCTGACTCAACATCACATGCTGCCGGATGCAACTCGTCAACCGATCCACTGTTTTTGTTTTGTCTGACGTGGAAACGCAGGGACTCGCTACTGGTGATGGGAACTCTTTTGGAGTACTTGGTGCATGAAGGACTTTATTCGGGTGTCTTTTCACAAACAGAAAGGGTGCAGGAGATAACCCGTCTTTAAGTGAGGTTTTTGAAAAATATTCACACCTACTTCACAACTACTACTTTCAGACCACTTTAGAGTGCGTATTGCAGATGGAATGGATCATTTTAATCGACCTCAAATCACCTCATGCTTGTGTTCGAGTGTGAAGAGAACTGCTTGTTCCCAGGAGAGAATCAGGGATTATTTTTCATTTTAGAATTGTGACTTGGTCATTTTCAAAGAAATCAGGGAGAAGCACAAGCCTGCTTGCAACGCGCGCAAGGATATTGATTTTACGCACCTTCCATCCTCTGCTACGCTTTGCCATTAACTCTGGAACTCAACAAAATGATGAAGGGAGGAACGGGCAGCGCCGAGGGGCAGGAGGTGTCCCAGTACCGTGGTGACTTCAGCAGTCAGGGGCAGGCGCGGCCCCGTGAATAACCGCGCGACGACAGCATGCCCTCTTGGCCCAATCACTCGGAGTGCCTCTCCAATAACTGCAGCTTGGAGGAGACCGACAACACCTCAAGAAACTTTGAACCTGCCTTGCCTCCTCTAAATTACTATTCTATCCCTCTCCTTACGGCCATCACCATCGCCTGCACACTGCTCTTTCTGGTCGGGGTGGTCGGGAACGTAATGACCATTTTGGTGGTCAGCAAGTACCGGGACATGCGCACCACCACTAACCTGTACCTGTGCAGCATGGCTGTATCCGACCTGCTCATTTTCCTCTGTATGCCACTTGACCTCTACCGCATGTGGAGGTACAGGCCCTGGCGCTTTGGGGACGCTCTGTGTAAGCTCTTTCAGTTCGTGTCAGAGTCATGCACTTACTCCACCATCCTGAGCATCACAGCATTATCAGTGGAGCGTTACCTGGCGATCTGTTTCCCGCTGCGCGCCAAGGCTGTGGTAACCAAAAGGCGCGTGCGCGCCTTAATTCTTCTCCTCTGGACAGTGTCCCTTTTGAGCGCTGGCCCTGTGTTTGTAATGGTGGGGGTGGAGCGGGACCACATTGGGCCACCGAATTTCAGTTTGTGGCTGAATGAGACTGGCTGGCCCCCGGAGGCTGGGGACACTCGGGAGTGTAAAATGACGCACTACGCCGTGGAGTCAGGCCTGATGGGGGCCATGGTGTGGTTAAACTCTGTTTTCTTCTTCATGCCAGTGTTCTGTCTGACAGTGCTCTACAGCCTCATAGGCCGTCGCCTGTGGCAGAGGCATCGGGAGACAAACATGAGCTCCCGTGTAGCTCACAGGGACAAAAGCAACAGACAGACCATCAAGATGCTGGGTAAGTTTGGAGAGTGCGTACATTATGCCAAGTGCATTGATTAGGGTTTCATTTGTCAACATGTAAAAGCCTTTTAAGCGTTTATATCTAGGTATACAAAATGTCAGCAGGGTTTTCAGTTAAATTAATTTAAAACTTTCTTTGCCAGAATTTATCTATGTCTGGAGTTACTGACTTTTCAACCCCTCCTTCATACACCCCCCCCCCCCCCCCCCCCCCACACACACACACACACCTTTTGACTTTCTCTTCCTCCTCCTCCTCCAGTGGTGGTTGTGCTGGCCTTTGTCCTGTGTTGGCTGCCGTTCCACGTGGGTCGCTACCTGCAGTTCAGGTCTCTGGATGCTCCGTCCCCGCTGCTGTCTGTGCTGTCCGAGTACTGTAACTTTGTGTCCGTGGTTCTCTTCTACCTGAGTGCCGCCATCAACCCTATCCTCTATAACACTATGTCCTGGAAATACCGGGGTGCAGCGGCGCGCCTCTTCGGCCTGACAGGCAGCCAGCCGCCGCGGGGCCGCACAGCCAGCACCGTGAAGGGAGACGGATCGAACGGCTGGACGGAGTGCACAGTCAGCTTCTAAACGCATGCCTGTCGAAACGTAAAGCTGTTAGTCATTTAAAAAAAAAAAAAAAATACTCACCGAAAAGCCATTATTTCTGTCAGGACGTGTAAAAACTGCTGTGAGCACTTGTCTTCACTTGACTGGAACCAAAAAGAATGAAAAAAGCACGAGCCACAAAAGCTCAACATGCAGAAATATAACTTCGATTATTTTCTTTTTTTTTTTCGGTTTGCTTTCTGGTATTATTTCAGCAAGTGCCACACACTCTATTCATACAACAAAAAAAGTAACCTTTGATACGCAAGTGGAGTGAAAAATAAATACTAGACTTAAGTGCTTAAATGTAAAAAAAACAAACAGGAGGATGCATGAGAGTATACATGCAAATATACAGTACAAATATATACATCCACTAATGCCTTACATTGCATTCATATTCTGGATGACAAAGAAAGCACTGTAGAATTTGTGGCACAGCTGTGTACTCCTTCAGAGAAGAGCAGAGGTGCAGTGTGTGTGTGTGAGTGAGTGTGTATGCGTGAGAAAGAGACATATGCGTGTGTGTATTGTGTTTGCAGGTTTCATTCAAAAGGATGTGATTTGTGTAATTAGTTGGAGATTGTGTGAAGATGTATAATATATTACTGTTATTGATTTTCGACCTGCTCAGTGCCCTGTATCTTGGAAATTCAAGTCCATATTGTATTGATGCTGCCAACAATGTTCGACAGAGTCGGGTGACGGTCCCTGAAATGAAGAGGAGTATAATTGTGTATTCATACAATCCACAACAGCGGTTTATTTTCTGTAACTTTGAGACAACTTACAACATTTCAAGATATGCATGAGTCTCTGATTTTTGTGACGTTAATTCATTGTTTAACAATCAACAATATGCAGGTCTTTTGCTTTAAGTAGCAGAAGACCTGCAGTTTGAACGGTCATCAGGAAATGTGCATGAGGAGGAAAGGAATCACTAAACCTTTACACGTCACTTTTACTGTGCAGTGCATTTAACAAGCACCAGTTAAACAGAGCTGATAAGTGTAACTGTACAAATCAACATAAAAGTGGCCGTAAATACCTCAGCTCACCTCAGAGTGTTGTGAACCGAACATCCTTGAAACATTCTTAATTTTGTTGCATCATTGTCTACATACTTGAGTCAGGTGAATTGAGATCAGTTATCTTGATTCATCATAGAGTGAAGGGCCATCTTTTTTTTATTACAGCTACAGGGACAGTTGGTTGATTTTGTGGATCCATTCAGATAAACATGTAGCAGATGTGTTATTTTGTCATTGGTCTGATTTGATAAGATTAATTATGCTTCCTGAAGCCACCTCAGAGTAATGAAAATATAAATTTTTCACCATACCTGTCTTTATAAAAGCAGCCTTGTGTATTACCTTCCATTTGACTTCTCAGTTATCTTTGGCACAAAGTGTTCCTGACACCCAAAATGGAACTGGCAGAGAATGTATTTTTTTTTATTTCACTTTATTAATCCCAGAGGGGAAATTTATTTGCTACAGCAGGGGGGGCTCTCAGGGGGGAG
Source organism: Embiotoca jacksoni (assembly GCF_022577435.1). NCBI lineage: Eukaryota > Metazoa > Chordata > Actinopteri > Embiotocidae > Embiotoca > Embiotoca jacksoni. The sequence goes on along the minus strand of NW_027185318.1, from coordinate 9,793,942 downwards.
CTGCTGCAACAGGCTGCCACTAGCGCGGCGCCGGGTAACCTGACCTGAGGTGCATGTTTTTTTGGATGATGGGAGGAAGCCGGAGAACCCGGAGAGAACCCACGCAAGCACAGGGAGAACATTCAAACTCCGCACAGAAAGGCCCAGGACCGGATTTGAACCTGGAACCTTTTTGCTGTGAGGCGACAATGCTAACCACTGCACCACCGTGCCGGACACAATGTAACTTGTATAATAAATGTCTTAATTGTCTTGTTTAGATTGGAAGAGGGAAACTATTCATGGGTGACAGGATAGCACATAATAGCTTGTGAACTGAAAAAGAAGCTTTGTAAATGAGCCTCACGTTGACAAAATGTTACAATAATGTTCAACAAAACAGTTTTTAAATAGCCTTTCCTTTAAATGTGTTTAAGATAACTTAACTGATGGAAATATTAAGTAAAAATGACTTAATTTTTTAAGTGTCATGCACCGTTTTGAAAGAGGATAAGTGAACTATTTATAAGTGATAATGTTATTCTTGCTTTAATTTGTAAATAGATGCTTTGTAATGCTATACGCTTGATGCTGTACACTCAGCATTTTAAATCACCACAGCAGCCTCCACTAGTCCGCACTGGATCTAAAACATGGCCTCCTGGCTCTGAAGAATGTATCTCTGTAAAATGAATACATGCTGACATGACATAGTATTTATTAATGTACATGATGTTGAAGAGTAAAAATTGTCTCTTATTTTGGAAAATGTCTGTAAATATTTCCTGTTGGTTCATGTATCTGTCCATGACAAAGTCTTGTAAGAGTAAAAAGAAAAAAAAAAAAATCCTACTTGCTCTTTGTTTTTCATTTGTATAGAACATCTATATTCTTTATGTAAGCTGGCATACTGCAGTAAGATCGCTGTTTGTTCCCAGCAGTTATGAAGTGCAAATGGATATCAGGTTTGTGAAACCACTTAAAAACCAGCCTTCCGCCTAACATCAAGTAAACACTGCTCAAACTGGACTGAGAGAGCTTTTCCACACCTTGACAGGGCCTGTAATCATTTCCCCATGTAACCCTCCTACACCCCATTATATAATGTTGGTCACACCAGCCAGGGTTGTAATCTTAGTACTGAGACACAGCAGTGTGTTCTCTGTCATCTCAGCTGGCGTTGTATTTTGAAGGCCACTGGGAGAAGCACCATCACTTCAGACAGCTTCAAAGACCAAGCACGGCTCCAAGGACACCTCGCCCACCTGGGTTCACCCCGGGTGTGATCAAAACCTCGATGATCAGCAGCGTGAACATCTTGTTCATTAAAAGAATTGTAAAAGCCAAAGGTAATGAAGGAGACACAGTGGATTAATTAAATGAAAGTTGGATTGCTAACAGGTAGAAGAAGTGTGTGGACGAAAGGTAATGAACAGAAGAGAAACAGCAACCAAGACTAGAGGTCAATGTAAACAAACAATCAAACAAAAGGCGAAAGAAGAGAGGTTCCATCAGTGAGTCAGTCGTCATGAGAGTTTATCTAAATGTAGGCAGTGAAGTACAGAGGATAAATTAGCTTTAGTCAAAGAGGAGGAGTGTGGGATTGAAGAAGGTTTTACATCTATCTCGTCTATGACACTGTGTGCGTGTACGTGCAGTAGCATTTTCATTTGGCTCAGTTAAGGCAAACAAATCTTTGCTGGTGAACAAAAAACTGCCGTGATTGTCAGGTTGGATTTGATTGATCACACGTACCGTCACAGAAGCTTGAAGTCATTTAATACATGATACAAATGTTCTACTTTGAGGGGTTGATGAACTGGAGCAGGAATAATGCTAACACAATTAGGATTCTTCATAACTCAGTATGACTTAGGTGAACTGCTAATCATCAAGTTACAATTAGCTGAAGGTCACTGTTATTGTAGAGCACTTCAAGAATAATTATGACATTTACAGCCTCTGGTTTACCGTTACTTTGTAACATACAGCTGGCATTAGGGACTTTATGCCAATGTAATTAGCATGTTTAAATGACCAATATACACTTAAAAGCACGAAACTATACACCACGCAGTTGTACTCAAGGGTTTTCCGGACACGCACACGTGGGTAGATGTATGGAAGGTCAACTTTTTCCCTCATTCACCTACAACTCAGTGATAACAGGCACATGTTAAGAGTTTACATGCAAACCAACAACAAGGCCACTGACTGGCAAATTTCTGCCACACACCCACCAACACAGTCCTTCAGGTCTGCCTCCAGGCTTATCAACACAAAGTCACCCGGGAATCTGGACGGGTCAAAATCACAGAGGGTTAAGATCAGGGCTGTATGTAGACACTTTTATATTTTTGAGTCATTTCTTGATGATTACACAACATCCTGCAAAAGGCATTCAGTTAATCAAGATTAGAAGTCTGCAGCCATGCATGCAGCGTGTAAAATTAATACTATTCCCCCTTCATTCCCGTGTGGGAAATTATACATCTGTACCAAATTTTATAAACATCCATTTAACTGTTGTCGAAGCTTTTCACTTGCTGTACAATCGCAAATGAGAACCAACTGATGATATAGAGGAAAAATTCAGATGATCATCAAAGTTAGTAGCGCAGCCATTTGGGGACAATAAATGTCTGTACAAAACTCCATGGCAATACATCCAATAGTTGCGGAGAAATTTTAGTCCAGACAGTTGAATATGATTTTGTTGTTCTGGATAAACTTGAGATTTGCTAATATTTGTGAAAAATTGGAGTAAGCTGGGTGTTTGAGAGCAGCCATAAATGGTGCATCCGACACCAAAATTATAGCACGTTCAGTCAATTAAATTATACTTATTGGCAACAGGGAGTTGTAGCATTTGTGGGTTTTTTTTCTTATCTGGAAGAGGGAATTATCACATGGCCTCTGCTGACAGTACATATCCTAACAACACACGTTTTCTTATATTGTCCCTGTACTTGAGCTTAATTTTTAAAAAAAAGAAAAAAGAAAAGAGTGAAATAGTGGAAGCTGTTTGTTTTGCTTTGGTGTTTGATTTCTGCGCCTCTAAACAAAGTTACGCACCTGGAAATGATAAAAGGTAACACAGGTCAAAAGGCTAATATTCCTCTGTGTGGTCCTTGGGTTGCTTCGGGTTGAGGGGAATTAAGCGTGCAGTGCTGCAGCCTCAGTCTGACTGCCCTCAGGGACACCAGCGGATAATAATCTCCGTGATTTACTCTTCTCACCGCTATCTGGCTCAATACTATCGAGGTCACTGGAGAGAACTGACCAACTTTCACACACACATTTAGACACACTGGACAACCTTGAATGTTAAGTGACAAAAGGCAAAACCTGTCGATATGCCTGAGTCGCTGTGACATTTGAAATTAATTACAACACTTCTTTAGCATTATGCGGATGATAAATTCTGATTTAAACCCTAACATTGAAAATATCGATTATTGCTTCCTGTGTTTACAGCAGTACATAAAAGGTGCCTCTGGTGAAGGGATGATCATCATTCTCTTATTAGATCTTGAAGATAAAGACAACAGCGAATATTAGTGTAAATAACAGTTTTTGCATTGGGAGTGGTCATGCTGCTTGCTTTCCCACCAAATACCTGTATGTTTAGCTATTGTGTGACCAATGTTTACCTGTAGAAAAGGGACCCGTGCAAAATGTAGAGCAGTGTATTTGACATATGTATGACACACACAATAAACAAACAGTTGCAATCAAAGTCAGAAAAAAAATTAAAACATTTATTGGGCATAAATATATTATATATACGCTACCGATACAGTTACGTCTTACATACATAGGGTAGTATTTGCAAAAATCTATACATTAAAATTGATATGGCAGTTTCTTTTATATAATGCATATGAAATTGTCTAACATTTACAATACAAGAAGAAATGCATGAATTTCTTTTTTTCTCAATTCGTAGACCATGACAACATTGGAATGTTTGTTTGTTTTTTAAATCGTGAGGTAAAAATATGTTTCTTTTTTTTGTCTCGCTTAAAAAATAGTTAAATACCTGTGAGTCTCTGTACGTTTGTCAAATCGCCAATCTCAGTCAAAATTTCTACTTACTGTAAAACATACAAAACATTAAAAAAAAAAAATTAAAAAAAAAAACTGATCAGAAGGCACAGACGTGGGGTTGCTGGGCAAAACATTGTCTCTCATTCCTGACATACCACCAAATGTGCAGGACCTGCAGGGTTGGTTGGGTGCGGAGGGCGGGGCTAGGGCAGGAGCCGGGGCCGGGGCAGAGGCCGGGGGCTCTATAAAATCACCAGCATTTGAAAAAAAAGAATAAAATCAAAGCACATGAGGGGAGTACCCTGCCCACCAACACGAAGCCTTTCAGTTAACACCCTGTTAACCTCAGACTATTCAACACTAGCATGACTGGTCTCACATCGGCCAAACACAAGGTGAACCTCTGCTCTCCCATTAGGGCATTTAAGGCTTGAAAAAAAGGGGAATAAAGGGGCTGTGGGTGGGCAACAGAACATCAGGGGTTTAAGGACAGGACACCTCACATGTCACCAGTCAATTACAATGCAACAGGCAAGGTAGACACACAACGAGCACGCCTCACGAAGGCACCGCACTCCCTATGAACTGTACTTTGTTGCCGTAGTTTGCTTTCTGCAGGGAGTAGGTTGCCGTTTGAGTAGAACAGAGTCGCGCTCCAGTAATGCCAATGTCACAGTGACGCCAACGACAGAATAATGCCAATGAATGTAACAGACAGCGTTGGCAGTAGTGTTTGGAATAGAGCACGGGGACCTCGCGTCTCCTCTCGCTCGTATTAACCTCATCAAGCCTAATGCTCGGCATAAAAAAAGTGCTTCAACTCTGTTAGTCATAATGTATTTACCATCTCATTCTATAGCTCTATAGATTTCTCTGTATATCATCTCTTAGCAAAACACTGGATACAAAACACTCACTACTGCTATACCAGCACTA